>NC_069786.1:33155980-33460127 GCF_027406575.1 Nycticebus coucang
GTTGTAGGAAGTTTTGATTTTCCTTTTCATATTGTTGCCTGTGGTGGGTGGGGTGACTTAATTGCTGGTATTTCTCCACATTTGAGACTTCAATCCAGAGTAACTGTTTCACTAGGGTCAAACAGAAACTACCCGAAAACAAGACAGAACCACTTAGCCCCACCACACCAAATTGGGCCCCAGTGTCTCAGACCATAGCACTGTACGGGTCCTCGACAAAGCTCCTGGGGAAAAATCAAATGGTGTAAAACAATCATGGGGCGGAATCAGTGGAAAAACTCTGGTGACATGAATAACAGAATAGTTCAACACCCCAAAGGAAAGATATGGCAGAAGTAACTGAAGATCCCCTTCATAAACAGCTGGCCGAGATGTCAGAAATCGAATTCAGAATTTGGATTGCAAACAAGATTAATAAAATGGAGAAAAATTTGGAATTAGAAATTCAAGCAGCAATTCAAAAGTCGGAATTACAAATTCGAGGAGAAATTCAAAAGTTATCTCAAGAATTTAACGAATTTAAAGATAAAACCACCAAAGATACTGATGTACTGAAGCAAGAATTTTCAGCCCTCAAAGATCGAAAAAATACAGTAGAATCCCTCAGTAACAGAGTGGAGCAAGCAGAAGAAAGGATTTCTGACATTGAAGATAAACCCTTTGAACATTCCCAAACTTTTAAGGAGAAAGAGAAATGGACAGCAAAAACAGATCATTCTCTCAGAGAGCTCTGGGATAATTTGAAGAGGGCTAATATCCGCCTCAGTGGAATCCCTGAAACTGATGAAGTGGCCTCTCAAGACACAGAGGCCGTTCTCCATGAAATTATGAAAGAGAATTCTCCAGACATGTCAAGAGATTCTGAAATTCAGACAGCAGACAGTTTCAGAACCCCAGCACGACTCAATCACAATAAGACATCTCCCAGGCATATCATAATTAACTTCACTAAAGTTAATATGAAGGAGAAAATTCTGAAAGCAGCCAGATGAAAGAAACCCGTTACCTACAAGGGAAAGAATATTAGAATGACTACAGATCTTTCTGCTGAAAATTCTCAATCAATAAGAGGTTGGTCATCGACTTTTAATCTCCTAAAGCAAAATAATTTTCAACCCTTGATTCATATGTTGAAGAAATTTGCCATAACCAAACCAGATCTTCAGGATATTCTCAGACCTATCCTCCATAATGACCAGCCCAATCCTCTACGACAAAAATAAACTCACTCAGAAACTTTTGATAAAACCTTAACCTCCACAATGGCAAAAGGATTAAAACTGTCCTCAGGACTTGCAAAACACTCGATACCCAAAATTTTACAAGACTTATCAATATTCTCCATTAGCGAACTAAAAAGCTTCTGCACAGACAAGAACACAGTAAGTAAAACAAGCAAACAGCCCTCAGAATGGGAGAAGATATATGCAGGTTATGCCGCCGATAAAGGTTTAATAACCAGAATCCACAGAGAACTCAAACATATAAGCAAGAAAAGAACAAGTGATCCCATCGCATGCTGGGCAAGGGACTTGAAGAGAAACTTCTCTGAAGAAGACACGTGCACAGCCTTCTGACATATGAAAAAATGCTCATTATCTTCAATCATCAGTGAAATGCAAATCAAAACTAATTTGAGATATCATCTAAATCCAGTAAGATTAGCATATATCACAAAATCTCAAGAGCAGAGATGTTGGCCCAAGAGTTAGAGGTTGCTGTGAGCCGTGTGATGCCACGGCACTCTACCCGAGGGCAGTACAGTAAGACTCTGTCTCTACAAAAAAAAAATATATACATATCTATATTTATCTATATATATATATCAATATATATATTCTCCATTAATGTGAACGTCTTAAACTGTCCTCTAAAGAGGCACAGGTTAGCTGACTATTTACAAAAACTCAGGCCAGATATTTGCTGCATACAAGAGTCACATCTTACCTTAAAAGACAAATATAGACTCATGGTGAAAGGATGGTTATCCATATTTCAGGCAAATGGTAATCTGAAAAAAGCAGGTATTGCAATTTTATTTGCAGATACAATAGGCTTTAAACCAACAAAAGTAAGGAAGGATAAGAATGGTCACTTTGGGGCGGAGACAAGATGGCGAACTGAAGCCAGCTTTCCACAGAGGCTCCCGTCCTGAAGGAGAGTTAAGGCACGAAAATTTAGCAAGTAACCTGATTGATTCAAGCAGCACCAAGTGAGAAAGTTGAAGAACGCACATCAACCCTGCTGAGGAGAGCTGCGACCACAAGAACGCAAACAAAAGGTACAAAACCCACCACCAAGTGGACGGGAGTCTCCCTGCCCTCACCTGATCGGCTTAAGAACCCCACAAACAAACGGGCAGAAATCAAAGGCCCTCCCACTACACTTCACGGGAGAGACCTACTAAAATCTGTACCTACTTCCCTTACTAGGGTGCATAGGCAGTCTCCTGCCAGAAATAAAATTGTATAAAACTGTGAATATCCTTTGCCGGCAACTCTGAGCTCCCAGCACTTCCCTCCACTCTCTCTGAGGTCTAAAAGCCTGTTCCCCAGGAGTTCGGATTCTTGGGTGACTTCTAGAGGGAAAAGGACAGTCCCTGAGCTGCGGCAGATCAGTGCTGATTCTGGGACATAAGAGAGAGGTGAGGACAGTCAGCGGAGGTTGACCCTCCCCAGGGCAGCAATTCCCTGAGGCGTGGTGCAGCAGCCCTCCTTGGGCAACAATACAACCAGGCATAAAACTGAGCGGAACTGTGTGACCCTGCTACTGGCGGCTCTGGGCTCCCGGCTCTAGGCTCCCGGCACTCTCCCCGCCCTTGCTCTGTGGTCTGGAGACCTGAGCACCTGCCGTGTGGCCAGTCAAGGAGCTGGGTTGAACTGAGTCTGTTCACTGCTGGCGGCTCTGGGCTCCAGCTACTCCCCTCACCCCGCCCTCACTCTGAAGCCTGAAGGCTTGAGCTGCAGCAATGCGGCCAGGCGAGAGACTGGGAGACAGCTGAGTGTGCTCACTGCTGACAGCTCTGGGCTCCTGGCGCTCCCCCTGCCCTCGCTCTGTGGTGTGGAGACCTGAGCGCCTGCCGTGTGGCCGGGCAAGGAACTGGTTGAACTGAGTCTGTTCATTGCTGGTGGCTCTGGGCTCCAGCTACTCCCCCCACCCCGCGCTCACTCTGAAGCCTGAAGACTTGAGCTGTGGCGGTGCGGCCGGGTGAGAGACTCTGGGCTGTAGGCTCCCGGCACTCCCCCCGCCCTCGCGCTGTGATCTGGAGACCTGAGCGCCTGCCAGGCGGCCAGGCAATGAACTAAGTGGAACTGAGTGTGTTCATTGCTGGCAACCCTGGGCTCCCACCACTCACCCCACCCCGCCCTCACTCTGAAACCTGGAGGCTTGGGCTGCGGTGGTGCGGCAGAGCTAAAGATTGGGAGGAACTGGGAGTGCTTGCTGCTGGAGGCTCTGGGCTCCCAGCGCCCCACCCCACTGTCACTCTGGGATCTGGAGGCCTGTCCCCCGGGAGTCCAGATTCTTGGGGGATTTGTCAGGGCGAGGACAGTGCCCGAACTGTGGCTGGTTGGTGCTGAATCTGAGACACAGGAGTGAGGCTGGGGGAGAACAACATCAGAGTGGCAGTTCCCTGAGGCGGCTGAAGCCACAACCCCTGCCTCCCTGGGCAACCAGAGGAGGCCACCCCTGAGTATAGAATTTGCCTGAAGTGACTCACAGACCCAGGAAACTTACAGGGCACGGCCGGCTAAGAGAACTGAGACTTCAACCCAGAGTGAGTGCTTCACAGGGGTCAAACAGAAGCCAGCTAAAAATAAGTCAGAACCACTTAGCCCCACCACACTAGACAGGGCCCCAGTCTCCCAGGCCACAACACTGAATGGGCCCTCAACTAAACCCCAGGGGAAAAATCAAAGGGAGTAAAACAACCATGGGGTGGAATCAGCGGAAAAACTCTGGTAACATGAATAACCAGAATAGATCAACCACCCCAAGGAAAGATATGGCGGATGTAATTGAAGATCCCATTCATAAACAACTGGCAGACATGTCAGAAATCAAATTCAGAATTTGGATTGCAGACAAGATTGAAAAAAATGGAATTAGGAATCCAAGGAGAAATTCAAAAGTTGTCTCAAGAATTTAACAAATTTAAAGACAAAACCACCAAAGACTTAGACACACTGAAGCAAGAATTTGCAGCCCTCAAAGATATGAAAAATAAAGTAGAATCCCTCAGCAACAGAATGGACCAAGCAGAAGAAAGGATTTCTGACATCGAAGATAAAGCCTTTGAACGCTCCCAAACTCTCAAAGAGGAAGACAAATGGAGAGAAAAAACGTATCATTCACTTAGAGAGCTCGGGGATAATTCGAAGAAGGCAAATATACGAATAATAGGAGTTCCGGAAAACGATGAAGTGGCATCGATGGGCACAGAGGCCCTTCTGCATGAAATTATGAAAGAGAATTTTCAAGACATGCCTAGAGACTCTGAAATTCAGATAGCAGACAGTTTCAGAACTCCAGCATGATTCAACCCCAAAAAGTCATCCCCAGACATATCATAATTAGCTTCACTAAAGTTAACATGAACAAGAAATTCTAGAGGTTATCAGGCGAAGAAAGCCATTACCTACAAAGGTAAGAACATTAGAATGACTGCAGATCTCTCTGCTGAAACTTTTCAAGCCAGAAGAGGGTGGTCATTGACTTTTAATCTCCTAAAGCAAAATAACTTTCAACCCTGGATCTTGTACCCAGCTAAACTGAGTTTCATCTATGATGCAGAAATTAAATACTTTAACGACATTCATATGTTGAAGAAATTTGCCACAACCAAACCAGCTCTTTAGGATATTCTCAGACCTATCCTCCATTATAACCAACCCAATCCTCTACTACAAACGTAAACTCACTCAGAAACTCCTGATCAAACTCCAAGTTCTACAATGGCGAAAAGATTAAAAATATCCACTGGACTTTTGAAAAACTTGATACCCAAAATTTCACAAAACTTATCAACAGTCTCCATCAATGTGAATGGCTTAAACTGTCCTCTAAAGAGACATAAGTTAGCTGACAGGATTCAAAAACTCAGACCAGATATCTGTTGCTTACAATAGTCACATCTTAACTTAAAAGACAAATACAGACTCAGGGTAAAAGGATGGTCTTCCATATTTCAGGCAAATGGTAACCAGAAAAAAGCAGGTGTTGCAATTTTATTTGCAGACACAATAGGCTTTAAACCAACAAAAGTAAGGAAGGATAAGAAAGGTCTCTTCATATTTGTTAAAGGTAATACTCAATATGATAAGATTTCAATTATGAATATCTATGCACCCAACCAGAATGCACCTCAATTTATTAGAGAAACTCTAACAGACATGAGCAATTTGATTTCCTCCAGCTCCATAATAGTTGGAGATTTTAACACTCCTTTGGCAGTGATGGAGCGATCCACCAACAAAAAGCTGAGTAAAGGAAGTTTAGATTTAAATCTAACCATCCAGCATTTAGATTTAGCAGACATCTACAGAACATTTCATCCTAACAAAAATGAATACACATACTTCTCATCAGCCCATGGAACTTACTCCAAATTCGATCACATCTTAGGTCACAAGTCTAACCTCAGTAAATTTGAAGGAATAGAAGTTATTCCATGCATCTTCTCGGACCATCATGGGATAAGACTTGAGATGAGTAACAACAGGAATCTGCATACTCATACAAAAACATGGAAGTTAAATAACCTCATGCTGAATGATAGCTGGGTCAGAGATGAGATCAAGAAGGAAATTGCCAAATTTTTGAAGCAAAATTACGATGAAGACACGAACTATCAGAACCTCTGGGACACTGCAAAGGCAGTTCTAAGAGGGAAATTTATAGCACTGCAAGCCTTCCTCAGGAGAACGGAAAGAGAAGAAGTTAGCAACTTAATGGGACATCTCAAGCCACAGGAAAAGGAAGAACACTCCAACCCCAAACCCAGTGGAAGAAAAGAAATAAGCAAAATCAGAGCAGAACTAAATGAAATTGAAAACAAAAGAATAATACAACAGGTCAATAAATCAAAAAGCTGTTTTTTTGAAAAGGTCAACAAAATAGATAAACCATTCGCCAACACAATCAGGAAAAAAAGAGTAAAATCTCTATTCGCATCAATCAGAAATGACAAAGATGAAAGAACAACAAACTCCTCAGAAATCAAAAAAATCCTTAATGGATATTACAAGAAACTTTACTCTCAGAAATATGAAAATCTGAAGGAAATGGACCGATACTTGGAAGCTCGTCACCTTCCAAGACTTAACCAGAATCAAGTGGAAATGTTGAACAGGCCCATATCAAGTTCGGAAATAACATCAACCATACAGAACCTCCACAAAAAGAAAAGCCCGGGAACAGATGGTTTCACATCAGAATTCTACCAAACCTTTAAAAAGGAATTAGTACCTATACTACTCAACCTGTTCCAAAAGGTAGAAAATGAAGGACGACTACCCAACACATTCTATGAAGCAAACATCACCCTGATCCCCAAACCAGGAAAAGACCCAACAAGAAAAGAAAGCTATAGACCGGTATCCCTAATGAATATAGATGCAAAAATATTCAACAAGATCCTAACAAACAGAATCCAGCAACATATCAAACAAATTATACATCATGATCAAATTGGCTTTATCTCAGGGTCTCAAGGCTGGTTCAATATACGTAAATCTATAAATGTAATTCAGCACATAAACAAAGTAAAAAACAAAGACCATATGTTTCTCTCAATCGATGCAGAAAAAGCTTTTGATAACATCCAACATCCCTTCATGATCAGAACACTTAAGAAAATTGGTATAGAAGGGACATTTCTTAAACTGATAGAGGCCATCTACAGCAAACCCACAGCCAATATCATATTTAATGGAGTTAAATTGGAATCATTTCCACTTACATCAGGAACCAGACAAGGCTGCCCATTGCCTCCATTGCTTTTTAACATTGTAATGGAAGTTTTAGCCACCTCAATTGGGGAAGAAAAGGCGATCAAGGGTATCCACATAGGGTCAGAAGAGATCAAACTTTCGCTCTTTGCAGATGATATGATTGTATATCTGGAAAACACCAGGGATTCTACTACAAAACTTTTAGAAGTGATCAAGGAATACAGCAACATCTCAGGTTACAAAACCAACATTCATAAATCAGTAACCTTTATATATACCAACAATAGTCAAGCTGAAAAAACAATTAAGGACTTTATCCCATTCACAGTAATGCCAAAGAAGATGAAATATTTGGGAGTTTATCTAACAAAGGACGTTAAAGACCTATATAACGAGAACTATGAAACTCTAAGAATAGAGATAGCTGAGAATGTTAATAAACTCAAAAACATACCATGCTCATGGCTGGGAAGAATCAACATTGTTAAAATGTCCATACTACACAAAGCAATATATAATTTCCATGCAATTCCTATTAAAGTTCCACTGTCATACTTTAAAGATCTTGAAAAAACAATACTTCGTTTTATATGGAATCAGAGAAAACCTCGAATAGCCAAGACATTACTCAAAAATAAAAACAAAGCAGGAGGAATTACTCTACCAGACCTCAGACTATACTACAAATTGATAGTGATAAAAACAGCATGGTATTGGCACAAAAACAGAGAAGTAGATGTCTGGAACAAAATAGAGAACCAAGAGATGAATCCAGCTACTTACCATTATTTAATCTTTGACAAGCCAGTTAAAAACATTCAATGGGGAAAAGATTCCCTATTTAACAGATGGTGCTGGGTGAACTTGCTGGCAACCTGCAGAAGACTGAAACTGGACCCACATCTTTCACCATTAACCAAGATAGACTCTTACTGGATTAAAGATTTAAACTTAAGACATGAAACTACAGAAATACTAGAAGAGAGTGCAGGGAAAACCCTTGACGAAATTGGGTTGGGCGAGTTTTTTATGAGAAGGACCCCCCGGGCAATTGAAGCAGCTTCAAAAATACACTATTGGGACTTGATCAAACTAAAAAGCTTCTGCACAGCCAAGAACACAGTAAGTAAAGCAAGCAGACAGCCCTCATAATGGGAGAAGATATTTGCAGGTTATGTCTCTGACAAAGGTTTAATAACCAGAATTCACAGAGAACTCAAACGCATTAGCAAGAAAAGAACAAGGGATCCCATCGCAGGCTGGGCAAGGGATTTGAAGAGAAACTTCTCTTAAGAAGACAGGCACGTGGCCTTCAGACATATGAAAAAATGCTCATCATCTTTAATCATCAGAGAAATGCAAATCAAAACTACTTTGAGATATCATCTAACTCCAGTGAGACCAGCCTCTATCACAAAATCCCAAGACCAGAGATGTTGGCGTGGATGTGGAGAAAAGGGAACACTTTTGCACTGCTGGTGGGAATGCAAATTAATACATTCCTTTTGGAAAGATAAATGGAGAACACTTAGAGATCTAAAAATAGATCTGCCATTCAATCCTGTAATTCCTCTTCTGGGCATATACCCAAAAGACCAAAAATCACATCATAACAAAGATATTTGTACCAGAATGTTTATTGCAGCCCTATTCATAATTCTAAGTCATGGAAAAAACCCAAATGCCCATCGATCCATGAATGGATTAATAAATTTTGGTATATATACACCATGGAATACTATGCAGCCTTGAAGAGAGATGGAGACTTTACCTCTTTCATGTTTACATGGATGGAGCTGGAACATATTTTTCTCAGTAAAGTATCTTGAGAATGGAAGAAAAAGTATCCAATGTACTCACCCCTACTATGAAACTCATTTAGGACCTTCACATGAAAGCTGTAACCCAGTTACAACCTAAGAATAGGGGTAAGGGGGTAAGGGTGGGGAGGGAGGGGTGAGATGGGTAGAAGGAGGGGCATTGAAAGGATCACACCTGTGGTGCATCTTACAAGGGTATATGTGAGGCTTGGTAAATGTGGAATGTAAATATCTTAGCAAAGTAACTAAGAAAATGCCAGGAGGGCTATGTCAACTAATGTGATGAAAATTTGTCAAATGGTCTATGAACCAAGTGTATGGTGCCCCATGATCATATTGATGTACACAGCTATGATTTAATAAAAAAATAAATAAATAGGTCTAGCTAATTCTATACCTCATTGCATACCATACCATATCATAAAGTCTGTATTGACTTGATATTAATATTAAAATGCACTAATTAAAAACAGATTAAGACAAATAAGGACAAACTTCATTTGCTGTAACCTAGTTTTACTCTCTTATAAAAATAGCTTTGTAAATGCAGGTGGAATTAACCCACCCAGGTAGAACTGAACCACCCAGGATGGATCAAGTGCTTGTCCCACCCAGGAAATGAAATTATGAACCCACTGATCCCTGCCTCCCCCAACCTTTAAATCCCCATCTGCCATAACCCACATGTGGAATTCTTTTCCAGTCATGGATTTCACTCCACTTCCACTCAGGTGGAATAAAGACCACATTGACCACACAGAACCAGTACTCCGTTTTCTTTTCATTTTCACCTTGGAATAATGTTTCATCTTTGGATCCATCACTTCTCATGGGAGAAGATCAACGCAGATTTCTTGAGTGTGCCCTTTGTTTGAGTTCTAGATAATGGGGAGTTTACAATACTTTCAGAGACAAAGATTTAAGCAGAAATAGTGGTTAAATGTAACATTTGTGGAACAATTATAGGAAGAAGAAGCAACAAAGACATTGATGAAAGAATATTCTTAGTCCTAGCGCTCTGGGAGGCTGAGCCAGTTGGATCACCTGAACTCACGAGTTTGAGCCCAGCTTGAGCTGGAGCGACACCCTGTCTCTAAAAAATAATTGGGTGTTGTGGCACATACCTATAGTTCCAGCTACTTGGGAAGCTGAGGCAAGAGAATTGCTTGAGCTCAAGAGTTTGAGGTGGCTGTGAGTTATGACGTCATGGCTCTCTATTGGAGGCAACAAAGTGAAACTCTGTCTCAAACAAACAAACAAAAAAGAATATTCTGAGAAGTATGAAAAAATTAGATCATAAAGGTTGTAAGAAAGGAAAAGGTAGAGGGTGGTATGCTATAGTTATATAAATTAAAGTCATGAATGTATCAATCAGAAGTCCCCTAGTTATTTCTAAGAAAGGTTTATCAACTGAGTTTTCAAATTGCATAGTGTGCTGAGTATATTGCAAAACAATGGTGAAATAGAGACGCCTGTTTTGAGTTACTCAGCAATAAAGGGTAAGGGAATTTGAAAGTGAAGTAGAGTCAGGAAATAGGATAATTTAAAAGCATAGAGAAGTCAGATTTCAAAAGGTTTTGCACCCGTAGCCCAAGGACAATAATTTATGGATGATGAAATGCAAAAAAAAATGAAAAAGGAAACTTTGTAGTGAGAACAGTAATAAATAAATAAATAAATAAATAATTGAATGAAAACATAGTTGAAAAGGTTTAGAATGGGGTGTTAAAGAAGAGGCAAAATGGGATGTTTAAAAATATAGAAACAAAAATAAATATATAAAAATAAAAAATACAGATACACTTTCAAGATAAGTAGAGTGTGATTAAAGAAATTTATGTTAAATGATCTCAATTGTGTTATTTGAGAAAAAACAGCAATAGCAATTAGAACGGAAGACAAAGAATCATGGGAAATGTTTAGGAGAATGGAATGTGCTTTAATTTGAGATAAATATTAGAACTGGGTAACCGTAGGGCTACCCAGTAAAGATCATTTATTGCATGTGTCCTAATCATTCTGTAACTTTCTCCTTACTGGAACAGACCGTAGGAAGAGAGAAACAAGGAAGGTCCTAAAACAACCTCATTTGAAAGGTAAATTATTCTGGGTGCCAACTGGCAATACAAATAAATACTAACTAATTTTAGATCTCAGTCCCCAAGTTAATATTTGTACTATAAATAGAATAATAATGAACAAAACCCACAATGAGCTCATTCCATATGATACTAAGTTGGGTAATGAGTTTAGTGCTCCTCTGTTGGACTCCATAAAATAATGGCATTAATTTAAATAATTATTTGACATCCAAGGATGGAAGATATGGGTTCTTCATTAAGTTGTCTATATTTTCATCATTTTTTAAGAAAAAAAATTTCTGTTAATATGGAAAATAAATAATATCTGATATTATAAGTAGAAACACTGGGTCAATGTAGAAATGCTTAGTTTTATATCTGGGTTTGTATTCTTGTGTACAAAGGAGAACAAAGCCAAGTGGTGAAAACCACAAATTTGAAGGTTAATCTATGTGACTTGGGGTTCCAGCTTTATTACTTTGTGTTATGTGCCTTTGTGTTATGTGCCTGTGTAATTTATTGAAACACTCATTTTTCTCACTGGTAAAGCTGGAATAATGAAAGCGTGAACTAACGTAAAATCCTAAGGCTTCCCCTGAGTGACTGACTGACTCCACCCCTTCTTGGGCCAGAGGATCCCTAAAAGCCAAGTTACTAGACAAAGGAAAGGAGATCAGACATACCTCATCTTGCCTCCTCCCCTTCTTAGAGATGTCCTTTGTAATTAACTAATAGGTCTAAGGCTATGCAAAACCTACCCACAGGTCCACAATATGCATAACAAACCACTTTAGTCTCTTTAGTATTTGGTCTCTAATTAACCGATCCTTTAACTTTGGCATTCCTTTTCACTGACTCCTGGTCTTTTAGATGAAGCTTAAAACTCTTTCAGGCAATTATCAGCTAAAGAATTTTTAAGCTCACCTATTACCTGTAAGCCAACCCCCCATATCCCACTTTTTGGGCCAAACCACATACGTATGTTTTCTACATACTGACTTATAACCTCATCTGAAATTTCTGTCTCCCTGAAATGTACAAAACAGAACTGCAAGTTCAGTTGGTTGTGGCTTCCTGGGTGTGGCTCCGGGTCATGGTCCTCAAGTTTGGCTCAGAACAAACCTCCTTAAATTATTTTACAAAGTATGGCTTCTTTTCTTTGACAAAAGTATCAAATTCATCACAAGTAGTAAGTATTACCAAAAAAAAGCTCTGTGTAATGAGCATTTCATAGCCCATAGGAAGTATTAAGCAGTCATTGACTATCATTAATACTGTTATCATTTATTTTATGGAAATTATATTTTTAGCATAATATTTTAAGCCTTAACAATTCTTTTGAGACCTATTATCTTACAATCCTTTAACTTTTTATCTCCCATTAAAACAAAACAAAACAAAACAAAAAACCCACCAGAATGTATATAAGTTTCACAAGGGAAAGAATTTTTGTTCAGTTGTGTTCCCTGCTCTGAAGTCAGGAGTTAAGATGGTACCAAGTACATGATAGCCTCTTAATAAATATTTTTGAGTAAATTTATGCCATATTAGTGCTTTATAACAAAAGATGGTAATATATTATTACTACATTTCATCCTTCTCTTTCCTCTTATGTGTGTCTTTTTGTTTACAGAAACAAGTTACAATCACAGCTAGTTAATTGATGGGCTTAGTTGTTAGATGGCATGGGTAATTATGCTAAGATAGATAATAAAAATAAAGACAAGACAGAATACTATTTTAACTGTATGGACAAATACTAAGGAAATGATTTTAGTTGGATATGTCCTATTACTATAAAAGAACATGCCATATTGTTTGAAAAATACTAGGGAAATTGTATGTATGAAAGAAGATACAGAGATAATTCTAACAGAAAAAAAAACAAATCACTGGAGCTTTTGTGTTATCTTGGCTACTTAGGAATTATCAAAGGAACTGTTCTGTACTTCAATGTCATCTATGTTGCTATTGAATAAAAAACATTTTTAATCTTAATAAACACAGCATTTATAATGACATTATTAGCATTTTACCCCCTAGTTTCCATGGTGCAAAACTTTAGTGATCTGATTTGATGTATATTGGGGTAATTATATTCCTTCTGTCTAAATTTTTAAGCTATTTCAAATGGAAAAAAAATGCTTTTCTTGTTCAAAATTTAGAGTAATGTATCTTTTCATAGTTATGTCCTTGCTGTGTTCTGCTCACTAAAAAAAGAAAACTATGATTGTCTGAATAATAACTTTGAAAGTCTTTTTTTTTTCTTTTTTCCCAGCACATCAAAATTTATCTAACTGACAGGGATAAGACTGTTATGGTAGAATAGGCTATTGCATTGCCCTTAGCTATTGGATTTTTTCCCCCACTTTTCCCTTGGATTTTTTAAGAAGTGAAGCAATCATTTCATTGAAGAAAGTTCATTGGAGGAAGGTGAAGTTACCCAGAAGGATCAAATCTTTCTGGTGACAAAGAAACAAGTAATGTGAATCTCATTAACATATATCCCACTATCAAATCAGGCATGTGCGAGAGCCTTTGGTACTTTCAAGAGGGTCCTATATCTGACAGAGATGTTCTTTTTTCACCTTGATAAGCCTACTGTTCTAAGTCATCATTGTTTAAATACTTTCCCAAATACATCATTTTTTCCAGAATCCCTCAGCTTCATTCTTCAAAAAAGATATTTCTTGCAAATATGCTGACACAGTCCTGGGGAGATACTCCATCTGCTCCACATCAACTAAACTTAGGGTAAATAACATTCACAAGTGTGGAGTGTGGACTAGAGATGGTTTGTGTCCACAGAGAAATTGCTTGGACAATTTGGCAAGAGAATAAGGGAAAGGTGTGGCTAGGTAAATTCTCATAAAATAACTCAGAGGAATTTTATAATTCTCTCTAGCCCTGAGTGGAGATTTATAAATCATGGACAGAGTTTTGGTGGGAAGGAAACCCACCTCTCTGTGCTACTTGAGAAACTATCCTCCCTATTCTCCACTATGGCTTAGTGGTCTTGCTCTAAGGCAGTGGCTCTGCATCTGGCTATAAATCAGGGGTCCTCAAACTATGGCCCATGAGGCCATAGTGAGGCACATGAGGCGGTGTGATTGTATTTGTTCCTGTTTTGTTTTTTTACTTCAAAATAAGATATGTGCAGTGTGCATAGGAATTTGTTCATAGTTTGTTTGTTTTTTTAACTATAGTCCAGCCCTCCAATGGTCTGAGGGACAGTGAGCTGGCCCCCTGTTTAAAAAGCTTGAGGACCCCTGCAATATCCTAAGAGACTTTAAAAAGTATCAGTGTCTTGAGCTCAAAATCACAGATCTTGATTTAATTGGTTTGGTCTGGAGCCAGGCATTAGTTCTTTTACTGAGTTCCCCAGGTGAAGATGATGTGCAGCAAAGGGTGAGAACTGCTGATAGATATGTATCTTCTAGTCTCCTCACTCCTCACCTAATGTCTATAGTTAAAATTAACTCCATGCCTCTTTTAAAAATTAAACAGCATAGCAGCTGTTTACATAGCATTGTATTAAGTATTATAAGTAATCTAGATACAATTTAAAGCATACAAGTTGTACAATAAGTTTGTAAACTCATCCTTGAAAAAGTGCTACATACCTCAGTATGAATATCACTTTAGTCACTTTTGAAGTGTTACCTTTGGGAAGCTATGCACCAAGGCCAGAGCTTAGTCCACCCTTCAAAGCAATGTTGAAACTCTTTTTCTGGAAAGGCCATCAGAGCTGTTATTGTACAAGCTCTGACAATTAAGTTCATGAACTCATCCTAGAAAAAGTGCTACATACTTCATTGTTGAATCCCTTCAGTCACCGGATGGCTATGGGAGTTGGTTTCAAAGTTGACTGTAGTGATATTTAGCATTCAGGTATGTAGAATTTTTTCTAGCATAAATTCACAAACTTTATGGTCTGACCTCTTACAGGAGGATGTGTATAGGTTATACATGATAATTACACCATTTTTTATATAAGGAACTTGAGCATCTGAGTTTTGTTATCTGAAGAGGTCCTGTAACAAATGTACCATGGATACTGAGGGACACTGCATTTAACACTTCTATTACCATCCATAGGAAAGGTGGTGAATCTTTGGCTTTCTACGTCCTTATATCTAGTCTTTTGACTAGAAAATCCAATTTTTATAGAAAAAAATACCTTTACTTTTATTTATACAGTTTGTCTTTTATATTTTTATTTTATTTTTAAAATGAATATATTTAAAACACCAAAGATTGGGGTGGCACCCGTGGCTCAGTGAGTAGGGCACCGGCCCCATACTCACTGAGGGTGAGTCTGAACCCCCCATATGCCGAGGGTGGCGGGTTCAGACCCAGTCCCGGCCAAACTGCAACAACAACAAAAAAATAAATAGCCGGGCGTTGTGGCGGGCGCCTGTAGTCCCAGCTGCTCGGGAGGCTGAGGCAAGAGAATCGCGTAAGCCCAAGAGTTAGAGGTTGCTGTGAGCCGTGTGACACCACAGCACTCTATCCGAGGGCGGTACAGTGAGACTCTGTTTCTACAAAAAAAAATAATAATAATAATAATAAAATAAATAAATAAAATACCAAAGATTAAAATAAGTGTCAACAAAATAATACTCCCAGACTAATAAGCACATTTAGAACTACAGTAAGTCAGGAGGGTTAAACCCACAGTTGCTAAGCTCAAGAATTAGTTCTAATTCCTCTCACCCTACTGGTGCCACTCTCATGTGAGGCTGGTTGATGAGAATCTTTCTGGGGTGGAATATGTTATAAGCTTTTGACAGTGGTAAAATGTATTTCTGTTTGAAGTGGAATTTGTGAATAGTTGCACAGCTCAACAATATTTTTTAATTCTGTCTGCTTAACTTATCACATCAAAGAACAAGAGAATGCTGATGGAAGAAAATAGACTTCTTAAAAATTGAGAGTTGCAATATTTATCTTGTTTCTGCTCAAGGTAAGATGATTTGCTTGCTTTGTGATGCTGCAATATCAACATTAAGGAAATTCAATGCTTATCAGCATTATAACACTCCTATGGACCATAAATATTTTTTTTTTATTAAATCATAACTGTATACATTGATATGATCATGGGGCATCATACACTCGCTTCACAAACCATTTGACACGTTTTTATCACAGTGGTTAACATAGCCTTTCTGGTGTTATCTCAGTTACTGTGCCAAAACATTTACACTCTACATTTACCAAGTTTCGCAAATACCCCTGTAAGATGCACCACAGGTGCGATCTCACCGATCCCCCTCCCTCTACCCAACCCCCCCTTCCCACTTCCCCCTATTGTTAAGTTGTAGCTGGGTTATAGCTTTCATGTGAGAGTCCCAAATTAGTTTCATAGTAGGGCTGTGTACATTGGGTACTTTTTCTTCCATTCTTGGGATACTTTACTAAGAAGAATATGTTCCAGCTCCATCCATGTAAACATGAAAGAGGTAAAGTCTCCATCTTTCTTTAAGGCTGCATAGTATTCCATGGTATACATATACCACAATTTATTAATCCATTCGTGGATCGATGGGCACTTGGGCTTTTTCCATGACTTAGCTATTACGAATTGGGCTGCAATAAACATTCTGGTACAAATATCTTTGTTATGTTGTGATTTTTGGTCTTCTGGGTATATGCCCAGCAGAGGAATTATAGGATTGAATGGCAGATCTATTTTTAGATCTCTGAGTGTTCTCCATATATCTTTCCAAAAGGAATGTATTAATTTGCATTCCCACCAGCAGTGCAGAAGTGTTCCCTTTTCTCCGCATCCACACCAACGTCTCTGCTCTTGAGATTTTGTGATATAGGCTAGTCTCATTGGAGTTAGATGATATCTCAAAGTAGTTTTGATTTGCATTTCTCTGATGATTAAAGATGATGAGCATTTTTTCATATGTCTGAAGGCCTTGCGCCTGTCTTCTTCAGAGAAGTTTCTCTTCAAATCCCTTGCCCAGCCTGCGATGGGATCCCTTGTTTTTTTCTTGCTGATGCGTTTGAGTTCTCTGTGGATTCTGGTTATTAAACCTTTGTCAGAGATATACCCTGCAAATATCTTCTCCCATTCTGAGGGCTGTCTGCTTGCTCTGCTTACTGTGTTCTTAGCTGTGCAGAAGATTTTTAGTTTGATCAAGTCCCAGTAGTGTATTTTTGAAGCTGCTTCAATTGCCCGGGGGGTTCTCCTCATGAAATACTCACCCAGACCAATTTCTTCAAGGGTTTTCCCTGCATTCTCCTCTAGTATTTTTAGAGTTTCATGTCTTAAACTTAGACTCTCTTAATCCAATGAGAGTCTATCTTAGTTAATGGTGAAAGGTGTGGGTCCAATTTCAGTCTTCTGCAGGTTGCCAGCCAGTTCACCCAGCACCATTTGTTAAATAGGGAATCTTTGCCCCACTGAATGTTTTTAATTGGCTTGGCAAAAACCAAATAGCGGTAAGTAGCTGGATTCATCTCTTGGTTCTCTATTCTATTCCAGATATCTATTTCTCTGTTTTTGTGCCAATACCATGCTGTTTTGATCACTATCGATTTGTAGTAAAGTCTGAGGTCTGATAGTGTGATTCCTCCTGTTTTGTTTTTGTTTCTGAGTAATGTCTTGGCTATTCGAGGTTTTTTCTGATTCCATATAAAACGAAGTAATGATTTTTCAAGATCTTTAAAATATGACAGTGGAGCTTTAATAGGGAGTGCGTTGAAATTATATATTGCTTTGGGTAGTATGGACATTTTGATAATGTTGATTCTTCCCAGCCATGAGCATGGTATGTTTTTCCATTTGTTAACATTTTCAGCTATTTCTTTTCTTAGAGTTTCATAGTTCTCTTTATAGAGATCTTTCACGTCTTTTATTAGGTAAATTCCCAAATATTTCATCTTCTTTGGTACTACTGTGAATGGGATAGAG
Organism: Nycticebus coucang; assembly: GCF_027406575.1. Classification (NCBI taxonomy): domain Eukaryota; kingdom Metazoa; phylum Chordata; class Mammalia; order Primates; family Lorisidae; genus Nycticebus; species Nycticebus coucang. The sequence continues at coordinate 33,173,760 of NC_069786.1, forward strand.
TCCTTAACTGCTTATTCAACTTGACTGTTGTTGGTGTATATAAAGGCTACCGATTTATGAATGTTGATTTTGTAACCTGAAACGCTGCTGTATTCCTTGATCACTTCTAGGAGTTTTGTAGTAGAGTCCCTAGTGTTCTTCTGACCCTATATGGATACCCTTGATCACCTTTTCTTCCCTAATTGCAGTGGCTAAAACTTCCATTACAATGTTGAAAAGCAATGGAGACAATGGGCAGCCTTGTCTGGTTCCTGATCTGAGTGGAAATGATTCCAATTTAACTCCATTTAATATGATATTGGCTGTGGGTTTGCTGTAGATAGCCTCTTTCAGTTTAAGAAAAGTCCCTTCTAGACCAATTTTCTTGAGTGTTCTGATCATGAAGGATGCTGGATATTATCAAAAGCTTTTTCTGCATCAATTGAGAGAATCATATGGTCTTTGTTTTTTAATTTGTTTATGTGCTGAATTACATTTATAGATTTACGTATATGAACCAGCCTTGAGACCCTGGGATAAAACCAACTTGGTCATGATGTATAATTTGTTTGATGTGTTGCTGGATTCTGTTTGTTAAGATCTTGTTGAATATTTTTGCATCTATATTCATTAGTGATATTGGTCTATAATTTTCTTTTCTTGTTGGGTCTTTTCCTGGTTTGGGGATCAGGGTGATGTTTGCTTCATAGAACGTGTTGGGTAGTCTTCCTTCTTTTTCTACATTTTGGAACAGGTTGAGTAATATAGGTACTAATTCCACTTTAAAAGTTTGGTAGAATTCTGACGTGAAACCATCTGGTCCCGGGCTTTTCTTTTTAGGGAGGTTTTGTATAGTTGACGCTATTTCTGAACTTGATATGGGTCTGTTCTACATTTCTACTTGATTCTGGTTAAGTCTTGGAAGGTGGCACGCTTCCAGGTATCGGTCTATTTCCTTCAGATTTTCATATTTCTGAGAATAAAGTTTCTTGTAATATTCATTAAGGATTTTTTTGATTTCTGATGAGTCTGTGGTTATTTCATCTTTGTTGTTTCTGATTGATGATATTAGGGATTTTACTCTTTTTTTCCTGATTAGGTTGGCCAGAGGTTTATCTATTTTATTGACCTTTTCAAAAAACCAGCTTTTTGATTTATTGATCTGTTGTATTATTCTTTTGTTTCCAATTTCATTTAATTCTGCTCTAATTTTGGTTATTTCTTTTCTTCTACTGGGTTTGGGGTTGGAATGTTCTTCCTTTACCAGTTGCGTGAGATGTCCCATTAAGTTGTTAACTTTCTCTCTTTCTGTTCTCTTGAGGAAGGCTTGCAGTGCTATAAATTTCCCTCTTAGAACTGCCTTTGTGGTGTCCCAGAGGTTCTGATAGTTTGTGTCTTCATTGTCGTTTTGTTCCATAAAATTGGCGATTTCTTTCTTAATCTCATCTCTGACCCAGCTATCATTCAGCATAAGGTTATTTAACTTCCATGTTTTTGTATGGGTATGCAGATTCCTGTTGTTACTCAATTCAAGTTTTATTCCATGATGGTCCGAGAAGATGCATGGAATAATTTCTATTCCTTTAAATTTACTGAGGTTAGACTTGTGACCTAAAATGTGGTCAATTTTGGAGTAAGTTCCATGGGCTGATGAGAAGTACGTGTATTCAGTTTTGTTGGGATGAAATGTTCTGTAGATGTCTGCTAAATCTAAATATTGGATGGTTAGGTTTAAATCTAAGATTTCTTTGCTCAGCTTCTTTCTGGAGGATCGATCCAACACTGCCAAGGGAGTGTTGAAATCTCCAACGATTATGGAGCTGGAGGAAATCAAGTTACTCATGTCTGTTAGAGTTTCTCTTATAAATTGAGGTGCATTCTGGTTGGGTGCATAGATATTAATAATTGAGATCTCATCATGTTGAGTATTACCCTTAACAAATATGAAGTGACCATTCTTGTCCTTCCTTAATTTTGATGGTTTAAAGCCTACTATATCTGCAAATAAAATTGCAACACCTGCCTTTTTCTGATTACCATTTGCCTGAAATATGGATGACCATCCTTTCACCCTGAGTCTGTATTTGTCTTTTAAGTTGAGATGTGACTCTTGTATGCAACAAATATCTGGCTTGAGTTTTTGTATCCAGTCAGCTAACCTATGCCTCTTTAGAGGACAGTTTAAGCCATTCACATTGATGGAGAGTATTGATAAGTCTGGTGGAATTTTGGGTATCGAATTTTTCAAAGGTCCAGTGGACGTTTTTAATCCTTTCGCCAGTGTGGAAGTTGGAGTTTTATCCGACGTTTCTGAGTCAGTTTACTTTTGTGGTGTGGGATTGGGTTGGTCATTGTGGAGGATTGGTCAGATAATATCCTGAAGAGCTGGTTTACTTATGGCAAATTTTTTCAACATATGAATGTCATTGAAGTATTTAATTTCTCCATCATAGATGAAACTCAGTTTAGCTGGATACAAGATCCTGGGTTGAAAATTTTTTTGCTTTAGGAGATTAAAAGTTGATGACCAGCCTCTTCTTGCTTGAAAAGTTTCAGCAGAGAGATCTGCAGTTATTCTAATATTCTTACCTTTGTACGTTATAGTTTTCTTTCACCGGGCTGCTTTGAGAATCTTCTCTTTCATGTTAACTTTAGTGAAGCTAATTATGATATGTCTGGGGGATGACTTATTGGGGTTGAATCGTGCTGGGGTTCTGAAGCTGTCTGCTATCTGAATTTCAGATTCCCTAGGCATGTCTGGAAAATTTTCTTTCATAATTTCATGCAGAAGGGCCTCTGTGCCCTTGGAGGCGACTTCATCCTTCTCAGAAATTCCTATAATCCTTATGTTGCTTTTTTTCGAATTATCTGAGAGTTCTCTGAGTGAGTGATCCGTTTTTGCTCTCCATTTCTCTTCCTCTTTGAGAGATTGGGAGCGTTCGAAGACTTTATCTTCAATGTCAGAAATCCTTTCTTCTGCTTGCTCCATTCTGTTACTGAGGGATTCTACTGTATTTTTCATATCTTTGAGGGCTGTAAATTCTTGCTTCAGTGTGTCTAAGTCTTTGGTGGTTTTGTCTTTAAATTCGTTAAATTCTTGAGACGATTTTTGAATTTCTCCTCGGATTCCTAATTCCATTTTATTAATCTTGTCTGCAATCCTAATTCTGAATTCGATTTCTGACATCTCAGCCAGTTGTTTATGAATGGGATCTTCAATCATATCTGCCGTATCTTTTCTTGGGGGGGTTGATCTATTCTGGTTATTCATGTTACCAGAGTTTTTCCACTGATTCTGCCCCATGGTTGTTTTACTCCCTTTGGTTTTTCCCCTGGGGTTTTATCGAGGGCCCGTACAGTGTTGTGGCCTGATCAACTGGGGTCCTGTCTGGTGTGGTGGAGCAAAGTGATTCTGTCTTGTTTTCAGCTGGTTTCTGTTCGATCCTATTGCAACTTCTACTCTGGCTTGAAGTCTCAGCTTTTGTTTTCTTCCTTGTGATCGCAGCTCTCCTCAGCGGGGTTGATGCGCGTTCTTCAACTTTCTCGCTTGGTGTTGCTGGAATCCATCAGGTTATTTGCTAAATTTTCATCCCCTAACTCTCCTTCTCCTTTCATCCCCTAACTCTCCTTCTATGGAAAGCTGGCTTCAGTCCACCATCTTCCCATCATCCCCCCATAAATATTTTGAGTTAGAGGGAGAAGTATAAAAGTTTGTATTGCAGAAATTAAAATATGAAAAGCAAAAGCAAAGACAATTCTTCCAGCAGCAATGAGACCTGGAAATAATGCAATGAAAGCGACTTATAAAGTAGCTTTTATTATTGGGAAAAAATTGAAGCCATTCAGTGATGTAGAAATTGTGAAAGAATGCATTGTTGACATTGTAGGATGCTTAGATCCTGATAACATTTCAAAGTACAAACAATTGCTTCTTTCAAGGAAAGCCATAACTGATTAGAAGCATGTATTAGACTTCAATTAAACAGAACAACTTCACGTTATACTTCAAAAAGAAAATGTGTATTATTCCAATCATTTTGAATGAATCAACTAGTACTGTTAACTTGGTGCAGGTTTTATACTTTATTGGAAGAGGGCCTCTGAAAAACAAAAAGCAACCCCTGTCTATTATTCAGAGGGACTCTCTGAGCATTCTTAAGGTAAACAGTTAAAAATCAACAAAATCAAGCATAGGGTCAGAGAAAATTAACATAGTAAAAAAACTTATTCAAAGGCAGACCAGATGGAACGGGGGGTACCAATGTAGACCAAGAGAAGAGGTTATAAGAAGGTGGGGGAAACTATTTTTCTTGAACAGTGAATGATGTTGTGTCTGAGATTAATTCCACAACAGATGTTGATCTTGCATGAGGGTCTTGTCTGAGTGCCACCCAGGATCAGAGCTGGAAACTGTGATGCCTTCCAGGAACACTGACTTTGAAGGATTTACAGGATGGTGGAGAAGGGTTTGCTGAGACTATGTAAATTAAGAAAATACCACACTACAAAAGGTAGCTTTAGGTAGAGAAGTAAAGATTTGAGCAGAGGGTGGTCAACTGTTTCAGCCACTTGTCTACTGTTAAGCTTTGTCTTAACTTTTGTAGAACTTTTTTATGTCTTTCAATAAACTCTGAGTACTCTAACATGGCATGTATTCTTTATTTCATCCTTGTCCCATATGCTTGAAAGAGGTGTGTCAATGGAAAGCCTGAAGCCAGCATGCTCCCTGGTGAGGGTGGCAAGCAGACATTTTTCTGGCTAGCTCTCTTTTCACAAGGGAAGTTTGTCCATCCTAATATTTTTATGGCTCTGTGTTCATTCTTGAATTAGAATTATGTCTTTCAATTCTTTGTCTGATTACCCAAGAACCTACTGTTTAAAGCTCCAGTATACTTTCAATTTCGGTTAAACAGAAAATTTTCTTTGCTACAAAGAGTTTCTTGCTCTGGGGACTCTTGCAAACAGAACATGGAGATTAGATATTTTTAGCAACTTTCAAGATTTCAAGCAACTGTCTTAAAGCTGAACTGAATTTGGTAAATTTAGTGAATGTCTGTAGAGATGGTGCACCTTCTATGACAGGAAAACAGGAAGGGTTTATTACACAGATTAAAAAGTTTTAACACTGAGGTGGGTGGATTGCCTGAGCTCACAGGTTCAAGAACAGCCTGAGCCAGAGTGAGACCTAAAAAATAGGTGGGCAGTGCAGTGGCCACCTGTGGTCCCAGCAACTTGGGAGGCTGAGACAAGAGAATTGCTTGTTTCTAAGTGTTTGAGATTGCTGTGAGCTATGCCATGACACTACCAAAGGGCAACAAAGTGAGACTCTGTCTCCAAAGAGGGGGGAAAGGTTTTAACAAATATAAATGCTTTTGTTTCTTTTTATTTTATCTTGCATCAGCAAAAACTATGAGCAAAAGCTACTATTAAAAATTTGCAACATGGGCGGCGCCTATGGCTCAAGGAGTAGGGCGCCGGTGGATGCCGGAGGTGCCGGAGGTGGCGGGTTCAAACCCAGCCCCTGCCCAAAAAAAAACCACAAAAAAAAAAATTTGCAACAAGTTATAAGCATCATTAACCATATTTATGCAAATGCAACATAACATCATCAGTTTCATAACATGCTAAAGCTGAACACCAAGGTATTCTGGGTGGATTTGACATAACATTGTAAAGCTTGTTGGCTATCACAGAGACAAGTGTTAGCCAAAATTTTATCTCTTTGAAAACAGATAGTCGAATCATATGAAGAACAGAATCAGCAGTGTGAATTATTGAAAGAAGATTTCTAGAGGAATGCGACATATCTGTGTGATATTATGTCAAATCAAAATAATGTGAATATTTCTTTGCCAGGTAAAATTAAGTCTATAGATGATATGTGGCAAAAGGGTCCACGTATTTTGAAAAAAGTCTATCTTTTTTCATCACACTTTTTCTTGAAAAGTAAATTTTGGATGAACATTTTCCCAGTTATCAAAGGTCATTGATGAGCAGAATAATAGATGCAAATAATTTGAAGAACATTCTGCTGTTATAGGCCATTAGTTGAAGAATACAGTGAAAGTTTCACTGATTTTGAGAATCATGACATTACACTCCAATTAGCATCTCCTCCTCACCTAGTTTACATTAACAAGAGACCTAAATAACTACAGATGGAATTGATTGAGCTCTCAGTAGATGACATTTTAAAGTCATTAATGCTAAGAAAGATCCAGTTGAAAAAATTGAAAGATGCAGTAGAATACCCATGCCCTTGACAACATTCCCCAAAAATGCTTTTTTCCTTTTCAACCACTTATTTCCATCTACTTACTCCAAATCAAGATGCCCTTAAGGTCACAAATGACTGATAGCCAGTAAAAGCAGTGATTTTCAACCTATGTGCCATGACACACTGACGTGCTGTGAGAGAATCTTAGGTGTGCCCTGAAATTATTTAAGACTATTAGTTAAATTATTTTTGAAATAAGTTCAAAGCATAGTAAGTATATTTATTCTTTTTTTATTATTCTTTTTTTGGGGAGTGAGGGTCAACATAATATAGTGTGCTGTGGAAGTTTAATAGGTTCAAGTGTGCCATGAGATAAACACTGTTGGAAAACACTGATGTAAAAGGATCAACTGAAACTGCAGACCACCCACCATGCTATAATCAAATATTCAAATGCTTTCCAACACAAAGCAGACAGAACAAAGTCATTAAAAGGTTAGTTAACTTTGAAATTAATAGATGATTTTCAGTTTTTGGAATTGTTTATTACATAGTAGCTAGATATTTACAAAATAATGTACATTTTAAAGTATATCTAATTGAAGTTTCTTGAATGTAGTCTTATTTTATTAGAGCTGAACTAATGTGAAAAACATGAAAAAGTTCCCCACCCCATATGTAATGTATGGTACAGTAACTTTCACATCTGCCTAACATTGGTCAGAACAATAAAGTCTGTGCAAGTCTCTCCTATCTACTGCTTTTCTTCCATACCTACTTCCTTTACATTACCTCCTCACAGGGCCTTCATGCTGTGCCTTAATTTCTTTGTCTGGATTGGGCTCTTGACTAAAACACATACTACTAATAATGTTATGATTCTACCTATCTGTGTCCTATTTTTTCTCTCCTAGGGTGGGCGCATATTACTCAGGTAAATTACTTTGGGGATCTAAAAGTTTTGATATACCCAGGTTTGATTTATCAGTTCTTCAAGTAAAGACTTACTTCCAAGAAGTGAGAATTTCAAGCATTTCAGTAGGTCATTAGAAGAGGAATTAAATAATATCACAGCAATTCTCAAAGTTGGTTCTTCAGAACACCAGTTCTCCAAATAATTTTAGGGAGATTAAAAATAGTGGTAAAACAGGTTTTTTAAAGACTTGGTTTACAAAAATCATGTATAAATTAGCATGCTAAAAGTACTAAAAATTCCTTTAATAAATAGATTATTTTTGCATTTCTTCATGTAGCATTTTTTAAATTACCTGGCCTCATACTTCATGTTTTCCTCATAAAACTCCTCCTCTTATATTGTGTACAAAACTGACTACCAGTGAAGTCTCTTTTTCTTTTGAGGCTTTTAAAAGAGTTGTGAATAGATTCAACATACATTAATACAACTGAAAGCTCCTGCATGAAAGAGCAGTTATTACAAAGAATGAAAATATGCTATAGTAAGGTTATCATTTAAAATAGTTATTATAAAATATTATTCTATTTTAATAGGGTTGGGCATGGTGGCTCACACCTGTAATCCCAGCACTTGGGAGGCTGAGGTGGGTGGATTGCTTGAGCTCAGGAGTTAGACACCAGCCTGAGCAAAGCAAGACCCCCATCTCTACAAAATAGAAAAAAAACTAGCCAGGTGTTGTGGCAGGGGTCTATAAAGGATTGCTTGAGACAAGAGTTTGAGGTTCCTGTGAGCTATGATGCCAGGGCACTCAACTGAAGGGCAACTAAGTAAAATTATTTCTCTACCCTCCTGCTTTCATGACACATTAGACTAATAAAAGACAGATTAACAAGAGAAAGGCAAACTATTTTCTTTGATGTTATTATTTCTATTTTTATGTGCACAGAAGTCTTCATAGAATAGAAATGAAGATCCTAAGTAGTGGCTAGATTTGGGGACTTATATACCATTTTAACAAAAGACAATAAATTGAGGAGAACCAACAAGATAAAAGGAAAAAGTATTTGGGCTTCTAGGCATAATAAATTGTAAAAAGATAAAACATATGGGTCAAACTTATAAAAGGATTTCACAAAGGAAATTTATTTTTTGCCTTTAGGTAGATAGCAAAAAGGTAGAGAGATTGCTTTTTCTCAATTGCCTTCAGCAACTTCCCAAGTAGTTTGTAATTAGCATGATGAAAAATGTCCTCACAATAGATATTATATGTATGTATGCATTTTATCAATTTTCTCAACATAGACCCAGGGCAATGTACCATGATCCATTAAAGGCAGATTATCCTCTCACTGTGGTGGAGTAGTGGGGACAGTGGGAAGATGCGTAGAGTGCAGAAGCAAGGCCATGTAAACCAGATGTATAGTTCTCTATTGATGTTTGTGAATTCAAACTGACTTATTTTAGACTATCTAGAAATGGATGGACTGTGATACAGTCATGCAATTCTTCATAAATATTGTGTCTTTCAATCCAGTGAGAGCTTTCATAGTTATGGAGCAGCAATGAGTACCATATTATACCTCTAGAATATATCTGGACCATCTGTTATTCACTGGACAAGGATTTATCTGCCTAGATATTTCTAGTAAAGCTTTATTAGCTCTTTCCCCTAACCTAACCACTTGATACATATAAATATATAAAATTATGTAAAAATTATATTAAAATACTATGTAAAAAAAGAAACAACACTCCCCCCCACACACACACACACACAATGTTTTCTAAGGAATCAAGATAACCCTACAATATTTGCAGCCAGAAATTGCCATTTTAAGGTTTTTCATTCTAGTGTTCATATTTTGTTTTCTTCTTCTCCTCCTTCTATTTCTTCTCCTTCTCTTCCTCCTCCTCCTTCTCCTTCTGCTCTTATTTGCTAAAAAGTGAAAAGGAATTAAGTGGTAATAAGGAAGGCCACATTATTACCTTCAATCACTCTCTTAGAAATGTGCCAAAGCCTCCAACTGCATCAACTTCAGAAATGATGCTGACCTCTTCTTTGTTCACCATATGATCTTGTCCAACCAATAACGTCCACAGAGATCAAACAACATAACATTCATTGTAATTCTTCCCATGACATCAATATGACCACTTATTCTAGCACAAGGCTGTAGGTCCTGAAGTTGGCATAAGTTCAAGAGGAGAGGTATCTTCCTCTATGTGCCCTGAAATTTTCACTTCTTTGTGTGGAATTATTTCAATTCAGTCACTGAACTTAAGAAAATATATGATTTAGAGATTTGATTTCTGCATTAAGTAAAGGTTGACATCTACCATTTAGTTTTACAGAATTTGTCTAAGAAAGAATGTGGAGATTCAAGAACCTAAAGTATTTACTTTATACTTTGTCCACAGGTCAGGTCATCTATGTGAGCTTATTCCTGGTTCAGTTCAACCAGGGCCCACTACTGTGCATTTGTGTGCATGTCTGTGTAGAGGGAGCAGAAGGTAGGGTGCAGAGGAATGAGTTTTTCTCCTAGAAATTATGATTATTTTTTGAGACAGAGTCTTACTCTATCACCTCAGCTAGAGTGCCATAGCCTCAGCTTAGCTCACTGTAACCTCAAACTCTTGGGTTCAAGCAATCCTCCTGCCTCAGCCTCCCAAACAACTTGGACTACTGGGGCTCATTTGCCAGCTTGCCACCATGCCCAGATAATATTTCTGATTTTTAGGAGAGATGGAGTCTGTTGATCAGTCTGGTCTCAAACTCCTGACCTCAAGCAATCCTCCCACCTCAACCTACCACAGTACTACTATAATAGGTGTGAGCCACCTTGTCAAGCAGAAATGCTGACATTTCTCATCTTTCTTTTACAGGGACACACATCCAGGAAAAACCCCATCTCATTTCTGTTTCTGTAGATAAAAAGATAAACAAATGTTCTAGCTTTCATTCCCTCCCACCACCCAACAAATGAAGAGAAGAACTGTGAGGAGTTATGTTGGGCTAATTGATACTTTTTTCTCTTAAAACCCTTGCTGTGGCTGCCCAGAGAACATTAAAGGAGATGATAAAATTGTCCTCCCTTCAGGAAGTTAAAAAAAAATGATTTATAACTATTCATGTTTTTAGAGAAATGTAGCTGTGGATGGGATTGAGAATTGATGAAAAGAAAACAAAGGGATGACCAGAAGATGGTTTATATTTGAAAATAATCCCATTACTGGTCATCTACCAAGAAGGAAAAAAATCCTTTTCTCATAAGGACACTTGTACTAGACTGTTTATTGCAGCTCAATTTACAATCGCCAAAATGTGGAAACAGCCTAAATGCCCACCAACCCAGGAATGGATTAACAAGCTATGGTATATGTATACCATGGAATACCATTCAGCCATTAAAAAAAAATGGAGACTTGGAGAGGGGGAGCAAGACGGCAACCGAGTAACAGCTTCCTTGCATCTGGGCACCGTGAGTCTGGGGAAATAGGACTTCAGGCATATCTGGCTGCTGGGATCTGCCTATCATCACCCCTGAGAAGATACAGGGAGTCAGCGAGAGACTTCTGGACCCCAAGAGGAGGACTAAAACAGTGGAAAACCGGCAAGTGGTCGCGTGTGTTCAATCAGTGTAAACCCGCCACAACTGTAAGTTCAGTAGCAGCGAGACTGCAAACCAGAAAGGCCTTACCTGTGAACTGTTTTGGTGTCTATGGACTTGGTACTCAGCTGAACTGCCTTCGGAAGAGCCTGAGCGGGAGTGCAGAGAACTTTGGCCGTTGTCTAGGGCCCCAGTCTGAGCCGCTGAGCCAGACGGAGCTAATACTGTTTGGCTCTGGGTCACAGGCAGACATTGTGAGCGATCTGCCCTGGCAAGCTCCGCCCTCAAGGTCGCAGAGCTAGAATTGGGTGGGAGCAGGTAACCCAGCGACCAAGTAGCCTAAGGGTGGAGTCTGAGCCACCTTGCAGCCCTAACCCTCGGGGGCAGAGGGAGACCAGTTTTGGCACACAGGGTAAGTGGATAGCCACTTCAGCAGTGATTCCAGCGACAAGCACTTCCCTGAGAAAGCTTCAGCTCAGTAAGTGAACAACTTCAAAGTGCCTTTTAAGTGGGCTGAAGAGAGATTTAGGATGTCTACCTGCTGGAGTTTGAGAAACTAACAGCCTCCAGTCGTATCAGAACTGTGATTAACATCTCATACCCCAGAAGACCATGTGTTGCCCAGACAATACTCAATAACATATACATACTGCTTTGTTGTTGATTGTGTTTTTTTTTTGGGTTTGGTTGTTTTTTTTGTTTATTTTGACATTGTTGATGTTGTTTTGTTTTTTAAGTTCAACCTTTTCCATACAGATCCTTTTTCTTTCTCAATTTTTCTAGTTTAATTATAATTACCCATTGTTGCCTATTTCAATAATTAGAACTTCATTTTTGTTAGTGTTCATACCGCTATTATTTGGTTTTTCACCCAATTTTATCCTGTAAAGTTTTCTGTTTGCTTGTTTTGGTTTGATTTATAGCATTTTTGTCTTTCCTCTCTACTTGGTGGAGGTGGGGTACTGTGTCTGATCAGGTTAGCAAAGAGTTGCTGACTTCAAGGGAACCACCCAACTGGGCACCCCCAGAAGGTGGTTTTTTTTAAGGTTGTATCAAAGTACCCTACTGTACACCTATATTGCTCAGTCTCCCTCTTTCTGTGCCTCTCTTCTTTTTGTCAATATTCCTTTAACCCACCCCCCTCTCCTTTCTCTATTTTTCTTTTTTTTTTCATATCACTCGGTCCTCCTTTCTTTCATCCCTTTTTTGCTCTTAAACCTTCTCACCCTCCTGTTCCTGTAACCCTTAGTCCACAGGCACGAGAACTTAAAGAGCAAGAGGAAGCAAAAGGAAAATTAGGGCAAGGAAACAGATAAAAGAAATAACTCAGGAGGAAGAATCAGCAGAAAACTCCAGGCAACATGAAGAACCAGTCCAGAACAACCCCACCAAGGGACCATGAGGTAGCTACTGCAGAGGATTCCACATATACAGAAATGTTAGGAATGACAGAAAGGGAATTTAGAATACACATGTTGAAAACAATGAAAGAAATGATGGAAACAATGAAGGAAACAGCTAATAAAGTGGAAAATAACCAAAAAGAAATTCAAAAACACAATCAAATAAGAGATGAATGATATGAAGAATATAAAAAGGATATAGCAGAGCTGAAGGAACTGAAACAGTCAATTAGGGAACTTAAAGATGCAATGGAAAGTATCAGCAACAGGTTAGACCATGCAGAAGAAAGAATTTCAGAGGTAGAAGACAAAGTTTTTGAGATAACTCAGATAGTAAAAGGGGCAGAAAAGAAGAGAGAGAAAGCAGAACATTCCCTGTCAGAATTATGGGACTTTATGAAGCGTTCCAACATACTCGTATGTTGGAATTATAGGAATTCCAGAAGGGGAAAAAGAATGCACCAGAGGAATGGAAGCCATACTAGAGAATATTATAAAAGAAAATTTCCCAAATATCACCAAAGATTCTGACACACTGCTTTCAGAGGGCTATCGGACACCAGGTCGCCTCAACTCTAACCGAGCTTCTCCAAGACACATTGTGATGAACCTGTCCAAAGTCAAGACAAAAGAAAAGATTCTGCAAGATTCCAGGAGTAAGGACCAGTTGACCTACAGGGGCAAATACATCAGAGTGACAGCAGATATCTCTAATGAAACTTTCCAAGCAAGAAGACAATGGTCATCTACCTTTAATCTACTTAAACAGAACGATTTCCAGCCAAGAATTCTGTACCCTGCTAAGCTAAACTTCAAAATTGACGGAGAAATCAAATCATTTACGGATATACAAACATTGAGGAAATTCGCCAAAACAAGACCAGCTCTACAGGAAATACTTCAACCTGTTCTGCACACTGACCACCACAATGGATCAGCAGCAAAGTAAGAACTCAGAAATAAAAGGACAGAACCTAACCTCCACACTGATGCAAAAGATAAAACTAAGCAATGGACTCTAACCAAATAAGACGAATAGAATATTACCACAATTACCAATTATCTCAATAAATGTTAATGGCTTGAATTCCCCACTGAAGAGACATAGATTAGTTGACTGGATTAAAAAACACAATCCATCCATTTGCTGTCTGCAAGAAACACACCTGCCTTTAAAAGACAAATTAAGACTCCAAGTCAAGGGTTGGAAGACAATTTCTCAGGCAAATGGAATTCAGAAGAAAAGAGGAGTTGCAATCCTATTTTCAGACACATGTGGATTTAAAGCAACTAAAGTCAAAAAAGACAAAGATGGTCACTTTATATTGGTCAAGGGAAAAATACAACAAGAAGACATCTCGATTCTAAATATTTATGCACCCAATTTAAATGCTCCCAGATTCTTGAAACAGACCTTACTCAGTCTGAGCAATATGATATCTGATAATACCTTAATAACAGGGGACCTTAACACTCCTCTTACAGAGCTGGACAGATCGTCTAAACAGAATTAAAGAAGGATATAAGAGATTTAAATGAGACCCTAGAACAACTGTGCTTGATAGATGCATATAGAACACTCCATCCCAAAGATGAAGAATATACATTCTTCTCATCACCCCATGCAACATTCTCCAAAATTGATCATATCCTGGGACACAAAACAAATATCAACAGAATCAAAAGAATTGAAATTTTACCTTGGATCTTCTCAGACCATAAGGCACTAAAGGTGGAACTCAACTCTAACAAAAATGCTCGACCCCACCCAAAGGCATGGAAATTAAACAATCTTCTGTTGAATAGCAGATGGGTGAAGGAAGAAATAAAACAGGAAATCATTAACTTCCTTGAAGACACAAGCTACCAAAACCTGTGGGATACTGCAAAAGCAGTTTTGAGAGGAAAATTCATCGCTTTAGATGCCTACATTCGAAAAACAGAAAGAGAGTGCATCAACAATCTCACAAGAGATCTTATGGAATTGGAAAAAGAAGAACAATCTAAGCCTAAACTCAGTAGAAGAAAAGAAATATCCAAAATCAAATCAGAGATCAATGAAATTGAAAACAAAAGAATCATTCAGAAAATTAATGAAACAAGGAGTTGGTTTTTTCAAAAAATACATAAAATAGATAACCATTGGCCAGACTAACGAGGAATAGAAAAGTAAAATCTCTAGTAACTTCAATCAGAAATGATAAAGGGGAAATAACAACTGATCCCACAGAGATACAAGAGATCATCTCTGAATACTACCAGAAACTCTATGCCCAGAAATTTGACAATGTGAACGAAATGGATCAATATTTGGAATTACACCCTCTCCCTAGACTCAGCCAGGAAGAAATAGACCTCCTGAACAGACCCATTTCAAGCACTGAGATCAAAGAAACAATAAAAAACTTCCAACCAAAAAATGCCCTGGTCCAGATGGCTTCACTCCAGAATTCTATCAAACCTTCAAGGAAGAGCTTATTCCTGTACTGCAGAAATTATTCCAAAAAATTCAGGAGGAAGTAATCTTCCCCAACACATTCTATGAAGCAAACATCACCTGATACCAAAACCAGGAAAAGACCCAAACAAAAAGGAGACTTTCAGACCAATCTCACTCATGAATACAGACGCAAAAATTCTCAACAAAATCCTAGCCAATAGATTACAGCTTATCATCAAAAAAGTCATTCATCATTATCAAGTAGGCTTCACCCAGGGATGCAAGGCTGGTTTAACATACGCAAGTCCATAAATGTTATCCACCATATTAACGAGGCAAAAATAAAGATCACATGATCCTCTCAATAGATGGAGAAAAAGCATTTGATAAAAACCAGCATCCTTTTCTAATTAGAACACTGAAGAGTATAGGCATAGGTGGCACATTTCTAAAACTGATTGAAGCTATCTATGACAAACCCACAGCCAATATTTTACTGAATGGAGTAAAACTCAAAGCTTTTCCTCTTAGAACTGGAACCAGACAAGGTTGTCCTCTGTCACCTTTACTGTTCAACGTAGTGTTGGAAGTTCTAGCCAATTGAATTAGGCAAGACAAGGAAATAAAAGGAATCCAAAGGGGAGCAGAGGAGGTCAAACTCTCCCTCTTTGCTGATGACATGATCTTATACTTACAGAACCCCAAAGACTCAACCACATGACTCCTAGAAGTCATCAAAAAATACAGTAATGTTTCAGGATATAAAATCAGTGTCCACAAGTCAGTAGCCTTTGTGTACACTCTAACAGTCAAGATGAGAAGCTAATTAAGGACACAACTCCCTTCATCATAGTTTCAAAGAAAATGAAATACCTAGGAATATACCTAACGAAGGAGGTGAAGGACCTCTATAAAGAAAACTATGAAATCCTCAGAAAGGAAATAGCAGAGGATATTAACAAATGGAAGAACATACCATGCTCATGGATGGGAAGAATCAACATTGTTAAAATGTCTATACTTCCCAAAGCAATCTACTTATTCAATGCCATTCCTATCAAAATACCAACATCGTACTTTCAAGATTTGGAAAAAATGATTCTGTGTTTTGCATGGAACCGGAAAAAACCCCGTATAGCTAAGGCAGTTCTCTGTAACAAAAATAAAGCTGGGGGCATCAGCATACCAGATTTTAGTCTGTACTACAAAGCCATAGTGCTCAAGACAGCATGGTACTGGCACAAAAACAGAGGCATAGACACTTGGAATCAAATTGAAAACCAAGAAATGAAACTAACATTTTACAAGCA
Source organism: Nycticebus coucang (assembly GCF_027406575.1). Classification (NCBI taxonomy): domain Eukaryota; kingdom Metazoa; phylum Chordata; class Mammalia; order Primates; family Lorisidae; genus Nycticebus; species Nycticebus coucang. The sequence continues at coordinate 33,189,633 of NC_069786.1, forward strand.
CCTAATCTTTGATAAACCAAACAAGAACATACCTTGGGGGAAAGACTCTCTATTCAACAAATGGTGTTGGGAGAACTGGATGTCTACATGTAAAAGACTGAAACTGGACCCACACCTTTCCCCACTCACAAAAATTGATTCAAGATGGATAAAGGACTTAAATTTAAGGCATGAAACAATAAAAATCCTCCAAGAAAGCATAGGAAAAACACTGGAAGATATTGGCCTGTGGAAAGACTTCATGAAGAAGACTGCCAGGGCAATGGCAACAACAACAAAAATAAACAAATGGGACTTCATTAAACTGAAAAGCTTCTGTACAGCTAAGGAGACAATAACCAAAGCAAAGAGACAACCTACACAATGGGAAAGGATATTTGCATCTTTTCAATCAGACAAAACCTTGATAACTAGGATCTATAGAGAACTCAAATTAATCCACATGAAAAAAGCCAACAATCCCATATATCAATGGGCAAGAGACATGAATAGAACTTTCTCTAAAGACGACAGACGAATGGCTAACAAACACATGAAAAAATGTTCATCATCTCTATATATTAGAGAAATGCAAATCATAACAACCCTGAGATATCATCTAACCCCAGTGAGAATGGCCCACATCACAAAATCTCAAAACTACAGATGCTGGCGTGGATGTGGAGAGAAGGGAACCCTTTTACACTGCTGGTGGGACTGCAAACTAGTACAACCTTTCTGGAAGGAAGTATGGAGAAACCTCAAAGCACTCAAGCTAGACCTCCCATTTGATCCTGCAATCCCATTACTGGGCATCTACCCAGAAGGAAAAAAATCCTTTTATCATAAGGACACTTGTACTAGACTGTTTATTGCAGCTCAATTTACAATCGCCAAAATGTGGAAACAGCCTAAATGCCCACCAACCCAGGAATGGATTAACAAGCTGTGGTAAATGTATACCATGGAATACTATTCAGCCATTAAAAAAAATGGAGACTTTACATCCTTCGTATTAACCTGGATGGAAGTGGAAGACATTCTTAGTAAAGCATCACAAGAATGGAGAAGCATGAATCCTATGTACTCAATTTTGATATGAGGACAATTAATGACAATTATGGTTATGGGGGGGAAGCAGAAAGAGGGAAGGAGGGAGCGGGGTGGGGCCTTGGTGTGTGTCACACTTTATGGGGTCAAGACATGATTGCAAGAGGGACTTTACCTAACAATTGCAATCAGTGTAACCTGGCTTATTGTACCCTCAATGAATCCCCAACAATAAAAAAAAAGAAAAGAAAAGATAAACATTTGGCATGTGGTATCATTACTTATGATGCAAGTAGGTGGCTGGTTTAGAGTGAAGGAAGTAATCTTATTTCTAAGGAGGTGAAGAGATTCTCAATTTGTTAGATAATGTAGTTAAATGTTGAAGTCTATAAGAATGATGGCAAAATTATGTGAAAAGAAAGACATTTATCCAGGTGAATGAAGATGCTGTGTGGTTTGAATGTATCCCCCATAATTCATGTGTTGGAAACTTAATCCACAATGCAGCAATGTTTGGAGGTGAGGCCCACATAGGAGGTGATTAAATTATGAAGGCTCTGCATTGATGAATGGATTAATGTCATTACTGAGGGAATGGGTTATGTATCACACACTGGGTTTATTATAAAAGCAATTTCAGTCTCTTCTTGCTCTCTTACTCCCACCTTCTCTTGCCTTTCAACATGGGATGACACAACACAAAAATCCTCATAGATACCAGCCCCATGCTCTTGGGCTTCCCAATCTCTGCGACTGTAAGCCAAATAAATTTCTATTCATTGAAAATCATCCAGACTATAGTATTCTGTTAAGCAACACAAAATAGACAAGGGCAAAGGAGAGGATAGTGAAATAACAAAAACAAGGAGGGGTGGTGTAGGTAAAATCTGATGACATATTACTAAAGAAACTAGAGTTTATGAAAATGGAAGAAGTTTATTTGGATGTGAAAATTGGTGGCATAAAACTCCAAGGCTAAGCTTTGAGGTGCATGAATGAATGTTGGAGGGAAGAAAACCCAGGAAAAAGAAAAACCTAAGACTTCAGGAGACAGCTCCATTTTAGTTATAAAACTGTTTAGAGAAGAGTTTGAGGAAATAGAGAAGTCTGTTGATGAAAGACCTTGAATCTCATAGGGCAGAGTAAAAACAGTTTAGAGAGGAGAGGTGGGAATAGGAGGTAAGATTCAGATTAGAATATGTTTGAAGCCTTGTGGGAATAAAATGTCTGTGTGATGACTGAAGACCTAGGAAGCTTGGGTTTTGCATGACTACTGGGGTGAAAAGAGAGGTTATTAATAATGTAACAGACCTCTGACTTTCAGTAAAAGCAAGAAGATATAAGATTTTCTTGTAGTTGGGATGATCTTTCAGACTGGAAGTGTTAGGGAGATTTACAAACATATAACAAGCAATAGATTATGGTAGCTGGCAAGGGTAACAGCCTGATCTGCCCAGCCACTGTAGCAAAGGGCTTCAGTTATTTTCAGTAAATTTACTAGGTCCACCCATTTTAACAACTGCTAAATGCACAGATACTTTATTAAAAAATAGTATCATCATAACTATATGGGTTAAAATATTGTATACTATTTTTTGCCTAAAGTGTTTTATTAATTCTTATTAATAGCCCTTGACATTAGATACTATAATCTTAATTTTGCTGTGAGGTAACTGTGATTCTTTGGGGTTAAGATTGTCAGCTGCTGAAACATGACAAATCTAAAAATGTAGTCTGGGTTTTCCCAGCTTCAAAATTAATGATCTTTCCAACCTTTCCAAATAAAATCTATTTGTCACTTTACTCTGATAGTTCTCAAAGTGTCATCCTTGAGCCCAGCAATATCAGCTTTCCATGTGTACTTGTTAGAAAAGCAAATTCTCTGTTTGCCCCAGACCAATTAAATCAGAGAATCTCAAAGTGGGACTGAGAAATTTGCAATTACATAAATCCTCTGATTCTGATATGTACCAAATTTTGTGAACTACTACTTTATTCACAAATCATCGTGGAATGAATAAGACACATTATTCACATCAACTCTTCCCTTTCTGTGTGACTACAGTATTTAAGCAATTGTTCAGTGTATTAACAGTATGATTTCACCTGTAATTATAAATTTCAACTTTGCAGTAAAATCTTGTGAGTGACTTTGTTTGGAAAATGGTCTCTCAACTTTTTATAGCTGCATTAGAGATACCCCATCCCTCAAAAATCTATCCAACTAGGGGTCAGTTCTTAAAGAACACAAGTTGACTACATCTTTTGTGACTCTGTCAAGTATTTCTCAAGATATTTCATCCATTCTTTGACCTCTGTTTTCAAGTTATTTTCTCTTTCATGCCTCCCACAGACTTAGATCTGTTTCTAGGTTTCTTTCTGCCTAAAGGAAAGGTATATCCAAGGCTACGGTTTATTTCAGCAATAAGCCTCAGGAAATCTTAGCACAAAAAGGTCATCATGTCATTACCTGCTATCAGATATTGGTGTGCTGATATGAAAGTTTAGGCACAAACTTGATAAGCACTGATATTACTGGAAAATACTCTTTAGCAGATAGCACTGAGCAAATTTATTCTGCAAAATAACTTCACTGAAATAGGATTTTAAAGGTTCTGACCTGAACGGCCAAACGTTTTAAAAAATAACACTGTGCCTAGTATAGGGTAAAGAAAGAATGTGAATCGAGTAAATGAATGTGTAACACATTTCCAGAATCAGGAATTCAGATTTCATTCTGAGGAAAGAAGGCAGAAAGCTAATGTATCCTATGATAAGAGCTTGACATGGAGATGCAGTCAATGTGTTGGAGTAGTCAATATATTTTGAAAATGATTATTACTCAAAATTATTTTGTCTGATAATCAGTGTCCAATAAATATTTTGTTACTGATAACAGTTAAGAAATTCTTAGAAATTATTGTTTTCACTTGAAGATGGAGGTGTTGAGAATTAACATTGAATTACTACATTCTGACATATACTAATAACCACAAAGGTACAAGAATGCTGCACCTGTAAATACATAGTATATTTTTAAGACTAGTTAGTTCTTCTCATTTACCCTAAATGAACTGAAATAGTTTGAATAAGAGAATAATTTAATGAAGGTAAATATGCCTTCTGACAATAGCTTTCATCTCTATTATGCTCTCTCTAATTCATTCTGGGCTCCATTTGCCTCACCTCTAAAATGGAAAACTAAAAAGGTAGATATGCACACAGGGTGCTGGTTTCTAATTCAGTTTTAGGTTTCCTGTGGAAAACATACTGGACTTTTCTTTTCCTAGAAGAAAATTTATACTTTATTTTTATTTATTTTTTTTTTGTGTGGTTTTTGGCTGGGGCTGGGTTTGAACCCACCACCTCTAGCATATGGGACCCGTGCCCTACTCCTTGAGCCACAGGCACCACCCTACTTTATTTATTTTTTTTTTAATTAAAAAAATCAGCTTGTGGTATCTGTCTGTGAGCTTAGAATATCTACAAGTTCACATATTGGGAGAACGTGTACTTCCTGTACAGACAACACAGGTCACGATGACATACTTCCTATGTGAATACTGGGCTTTCATCTAGAGAGGGAAGCAGGAAACTATTGTTGATCCTGGTTGTGAACTTAGTAACTAGCACTGTTCTAAATATTTTCTCATATGTCAATTCATTTAACATTACTTATAAATGCAAAGAAAATATTAATAATGTATTTGGAACTACATTGTAACTGTAATTAGTAAGCAAATTCTGTGTACCTTATTTCCTCATAACTTTTTCATGTGTTAAAAAATGAGCAAGTTCCTTAGGAAGAGACAGTTCAAAGCATTATGCAATTACACAGTGTTATTAATAATCATCTACTTTCTCATGAACTCAGTTTCAAGTGATATTGAAGGATGCAAACCATATCAGAACATAAATTCTTTTAAACACAGCTAGCCAATCAGTGGAAAAGACTCTAATTTTTTTAGTTTCCAAAACCTCCTCTGTCATCCTCCATTCCCTTCTCCTACCCACCAAATTGACACTGAAAACATTCGGGAACTAGGAGGGGCTATTAAGAATAGTGGCAATACTTTGAATGTCAATGTTGATAACTGCTAACTTTTGAGTATTTAGTCCAGGTACTATTTATTTATTTATTATTGTTTCAGGTTCATTAAGGAAGAATTAGGTTTGCATTTGTTAGGTAAAGTCTCACAGTTGTGTCCTGCCCCCAAGAGGTGTGCCATACAGCAGATACTATTTAAGCACTTTATATTTATTATCTCATCTAATCACCATATGAAATAGACAGTAAACCATTCAGCCCATTTTCTGGATAAAAAAGCAAAATTTCTTAGAGATTAAATAATCAGCACAAGGCATAAATCACAAGTAAAGGTGTCTGGGTCCAGCCTTCAGGGTGGGTGTCCATGCTTTCACATTTATCTCCTAAAGCCCTTTAATTTTTTTATGGTAATATATTCATGGTGTTGAGCCTATATCATTGTTGGAACATAATTCTTTTTTTCACCCTTAAAATTAGGTGATTCTTAATATTCTTCCCCTTCAATGAAGGTCTGCATTTCAAAATTACCCATGCTTTATCCTGTCTTAGATCATTAATGGGGCTGTGAACTAGTTCAACATAGGCAAAGATATCCAGGAAACATCACGTGAACAACTTGGGGTTCTTTATATCAAATACATTCCTGCCCTTACCCTATCAAGAATTTAGCCAAAATTTATTTCCATAATTACAAATGCAAGTATAAATTCATATTTGTTTCTAGGTATTTCCTAAAAGAGTATTCTGAGGATAAACGTGTCTGTAAAAAATTCTCATGATTGGCAAGAACATCTAAAAGGTATATAGAAAGATTAAACCAAAAAATGAAATTGGAAACTATCAGGATAGACAAACTTAGTTATTCTTAGAATATAATTGATTCAAAGAAATATTCTAGAGACCCAGGTAAGTGGAGCTCATCTGAGGAATCCATTACCAAAACTCAACTTGGGCAACATGACAGCATTGCACAGGATTCCTGACCTGCCTCAGTAGAGAACGTGGTCTTACCTGTCACTATTTGAGTTTCTTACTTGAATTGATATTAAAAAATAAATAAAACAATTGGGGGGGGTTCCATTATATAAAGAAATATCTAACTCTCAAGGCATTCCTGCTTAACCTCAGTGAAACACAGGTAATTATGAATACCTTTTGAAATAACAGTCACTAACAATCTACCCAGGTTCCTAGTGTTCACCTTCAGACCTAAACAAATATCAGTAAATCCATGACCCCTAATCTAATCCATCATTCAATTTTTTTGTTGTTGTTCTCGCTGCTTCATAATTGGATTTTGGTAGTCTCTGCTCTATTTTCATTACTGACTGCCAAACTTTATTTGGAATCCTATATAATTACTTTTAAAAATGCCATTAAAGACTAATTCTCTGGAACTTGTGCATTTATAGTCACATGGCACTGTAAAAAATTAAGTTCATTGGAAAGTGTGATTGAACTTACCCTGAATGTTATTGCAGCATAGCTGGTTAATGAATATTGAGTGGGAATTTGCATAGGGAAAAATGGTGACTTTCCTGCAATAATTAGAGTTTTAAAATGTACAGTTCATCTTAAGAAAAGGATTATTTGCAGATTTTGTGGTCATTTGTTCATCAAGTACACTCCTGCCCTTATTCAATTAAAGGCATTTCTATTTTTCATAAGTAACACTTGTGAAAACCTTTTCTGATTACATCAGTCTATAATGATTTCTCCCCCTGCTAAACTTTGGGGTCACTCTCAGAATCACAGGCCTATTTCCATGCTTCTTTACTTTGTTCTGTGTATTCAGTCTTATTTAATCAACAGAATTATAATCTCTTCCAGGGCTAAGATCAGGTCTTGCTTTGTTTTTCACATTCCCCTGAGTGTTTAGCCCAAGTGTCTCCCACAGAAGTACTCTATTGAAGGAGTCACTAAATTACATGCCATATTTTTACTCAGTTGGTAACTGGAGACCTGTAAGAAGAAAAGAGTGGGACCTCAAAGAGGAAAAAGAGATTTGTTTCTTACAAGAAATGGACAAATAATCTGAGTCAATTCAGATCAATGAGCATACCCACACTGCTGAAGGCCACATCGATCTCTGCCTTCTCTGAACTTCTGAGTACTCTTGTCCCTAGTAACTCAACACAGTGTTTAAGTAGATTCTCTCTTCTATCATGATTTAACTGTTTGGGTATGTTTGTCTTACTTCTTCCTTATTAGGTTGTATTAATTTGAACCAAATCATAATTACTTATATTCAACCATTTTGATATACACAAGTTACAACATTGTGTGGTTCTATCCAAAATATGCTTTCAAGCAGTTTCTGTGTTGTACTTTTTTTTATCAATCAGTCCTTTTCCAGCTTAAGTACTTGGCAAAGAAGTGTTAAATACAAGCTGATAATTAAGTTCACAAATTCATCCTAGAAAAAATGCTACATACCTCCTTGCTGAATATCACCTGGTCACCTTTGAAGTGTTCTCCTTGGGAAGTTATGCAGTGACTCCAGTGCCTCATCCACCCTTCAAAGAAATTTTAGAACTCTTTTTTCTGAAATGCCCATCAGAACTCTCATAATACAAGATCTTCGATTAAGTTCATAAAACTTGCCACTGTGCACTTATATAGGCAGACTATACAAACTCAGTAAGATTTCATATCAACATGTTGCTGTGTCTTGTTGAGTGACATTCATAATTGTTGCATATTTTTGTGTATCATACAACAGCAGCTGTGATGGTCATTCCAAAAAACGAGTTCCAAAATTGCTTTGAAAAGTGGACTAGGTGCTGACATCTGTGTGCAGCTTCCCAAGACGAGTACTTCAAAGGTGATATTGAGCAATGAGGTATGTAGCACTTTTTAAGGACGAGTTTGCAAACTTAATTGTCTGAATTTTGCGCTTATTTAATAGATTCAAACATAAAACAAGGGTGAAAGTGCCATCAAAGTTAAGCTTGGTCATAAATGATTTAAATGACTTAATATGTATTTTGTTATGAATACTTTCTTAATTTGTGCATTCAAAAGCGTGTCTGTGTATATATGTATTATTCATTATACCTACATCTGTGTTTCTATCTTTGTGAGAATTAACTTTGTTAAAAATGAAAGAATCAGGATAGTTCTTAGGTAAAAATCAGAATATATGGTTTTCTATAATAAATAATGAAACATGCATTCTCTCAGCCAACGTATGGAGCCTCGTCATACCACAGCAGCTCAGATTCTAAGAAATCTGACATCTGATCCAGGTAAGTAACTGAACAAACTCCTTGGAGCATGTGGTATGTTCAATATTCAATGATTTTCTAGAATAGAGATTTCACTAGCTATGCCAATAACGTATTTTAGTATTTAATTTCCCTATCAAGAAATTCCTCTGTATGTTAGCAGAAATGTCTTAGTAAGATTTAAGTCCATTTTTTCTTATTTAGCCCGTTGTAATAATATGTCACTATTAATCAAATGTTTCTGTCTCTCCCTTCACTGACGGAACAGTGGGAAGATTCAGAAATTGCCATCTAGTTAACAAGCACTAAGGAACCTGCCTGTACCATCTGTGCTCATTTACTATCTGCTTTAAAGAAATGTTAGTTTAAGAGAAAGAAAATGTGATAGTGTTTTGAATATACTTATGTAGTGACTTTGGTTCAAAATACTGGCCTTGGAAAGAACTCTTATTATAATTAGTGTCAATGGTGATAGACAACGTTTTTGCAACTGTTTCTGAGAAATGTCTGTGAAATATGTCCCCTGAACAATCTGGCTCCTGATTAACTGTCAAACACAGACTCAAACACCTGTAATCCTCAAATATAGAATTCTGCCTTTGTGGTAAATACTTTTTCTCTCTCTCTGAAATCTGTCAAGTAACCTTGTTCCTTATTTCCTTCTTTCCCTTCTCTCTCCCTGACCAAACATGACATATCCTTAAGGTGAAATTTAAGATTCTTCTCCATGAAGCCTTTTCCTTCTTCTCTGATCTCCTTTTGCATTTATAATCCAGACTCCCTAATTTACATTAGCTGCAGGTCCAGTTTATTTTTAATTGATTCTGATTATTTAATCTCCTCTCCCTAGTTATGCTGTAAAACCCTTACAGGCAACAATGCACATTAATTGTTTAATACACCCTGCCAAAACCATTCTTCTTTTAGGTCTCCAAAGGCAAAACTAGGTAAGTTATGTATTGTAAAGAACATGCATCAGAAATCATTGGAGATTTAGACTCTGTTATGAAACAAGCTGGCCTTTCTCTAGACATCCACTGCTAGCTCCTGGCCTCCCTTAACTTGGCATTTTTGAGCTGTTTATTTGTCTGATGCGATGTGACTAAGTGGCAGAGAAACAATGATGGCATCCTAGCTATACTGTCACAAGTCCAGCAATAAACACTAAAAAACAGTGTCTTTAAAGCCTACCTCAGTCACACATTGAGCATGTTGTAAAAAAAAAAAACCTACTTTAATGCACATCAGGCACATTTATTCTCACTATCTTAGAGTAGACTTCTTCTCCAACTGGATATGGCAGTGCACCCCAAATTTCCTGACTTAATTTGTTCTTTCAGTCAAAATCGAGGTATGAAAAAAGAGACATATTAGAGTGAGAAGGCTAAAAGCAAAAACTCCTGACAGAAACCCTGGAGATCGGCTGTGTCACTTACAGTGTGTCCTTGGGCATGTTGCTTCATCTTTCTGCACTTTAGTTTGCTCAGCTCTAAAACGGGGATAAAAAAAATAAAACTTTTATCACAGGGCTGTATTGAGGATAAATAATTTAATATATGTTAAGAACTTAAAATAATACCTTGTCTTTAGCAAGTACTATGTAAGTATTATTTATTAATTATATATTAATGGTGTTATTAGTATAGTATTATTTGTATAATATGATTACTACATTATTATAGTATAACTTAGTATGATTAAAGATTTTCCATCAAATACTTTTAAATAGTCTTAAAAGACTCAGCAGCTGCCCTATGAGGTAACTGGACCTGCATAATAAAACAGGCTGATGGCTACAAAGGAAATACAGACAAGGTGTAATAGAGACAGGAGAGCCTCAGTTGCTGAGAAGATTTAGGGAGCTTCATGAGAAAGGGGTAATGGTGACTTTTGAAAGGGGAAAAGGAGTTTTGCACATTCAAAGTAAGAGAAACCAATTTCTAGGAAGAGAAAACATTTATGCAACAAGGTATTAGAGACAACACAAAATAGAACAAATAGACCATTGAGACACAGTCTCTGCCCCATTCAAGCTAATGTGAAGGGAAGATAACAAATAACCACCACAATATGCAGAATGTAATGAATTTCATGTGAGTACTGGTAGTGATGTAATTAGATCTGTTTTTTATTTAATCCTTGTTATTTAATCCTTAAGCCAACTCTACACTGTAGTTATTGCCTTCATTTTACAAATAAGAAACTGAGGCAAAGAAAGATTGAAAAAAATCTACCCAAGGTCCTACAATCAGTTAGAGGTAGAATGAGATATTCAACAGAAATACATCTGTCATGTTTGTGAATTAATGATAAATTATTCTTTTTTTTTTTTTTTAATGAGACAGTCTCACTTTGTTGCCCTTGGTAGAGTGCTGTGGCATCATAGTTCACAGCAACCTCGAATTCTTGAGCTCAAGTGATTCTCTTGCCTCAGCCTCACAAATAGCTGGGATTACAGGTGCCTGCTACAATGCCCAAGCCATTTTTAGAAGTGGGGTCTTGCTGTGGCTCAGGCTGGTCTCAAACATGTGAACTCAGACAAACCACCCACCTCGGCCTCCCAGAGAGCTAAGATTACAGGGATGAGCTACTGCACCTGGCAATATAAATTATTCTTGTTTGTAGAGAAACTTTGAGCCTTTACAGAAGGACTAGTTAAGCCATATACTAATGGGACAGTAGAATTTATATGAGGAAAATTAGAGTCTGAGAGGTAGTATTGGGTACATAGTTCCCAAGAGTTATATTTTGAAGAAAAGCAACCAAAAACTGAGAATTATTTCATTCAAAGTAGACTTGCCGGAGGAGGAGACAAGATGGCTGACTGAAGCCAGCTTTCCACAGAGGCTCCCATCAAGAAGGAGAGTTAAAGGACAAAAATTCAGCAAGTAACCTGGTGTATTTGAACTTCACTAAGAGAGAAGGTTGAAGAACGCACGTCAACCCCACTGAGGCAAGCTGCGACCAGAAGAATACAAACAAAAGGTACAAAATCCATCACCAAGTGGACAGGAGTCCCCTCCCCCATGAGAACAGCTCAGAGTCCCCCACAAACAACCAGACAGAGTTCAAAGGTCCTCCCACTACACTCCACAGGAGAGACCCTCTAAAAGCTGGGCCTACCTCCCCTACTAGGGTGCCACAGCATCCTCCTGCCAGGCATAAGACTGTATAAACTGTATATAGTCTCTACCTGGAATTCTGAGCTCCCAGCACTCCCCTTCACTCACACTGAGGTCTGGAGGCCATTCCCAGTCGGTGAAGAGGGGGACCACACCGGAGTGGCAGTTCCCTGAGGCACAGTGTGACAGCCGTCTTTTGGTGACAATACGGCCAGGCATAAAACGGTGTAAAGCTGTGTGTGTTCTCTGCCCGCAACCCCAGGCTCCCAGCGCTCCCTGCGCTCCCCTCTGCTCTCGCTTCAAGGTCTGGAGGCCTGTCCCCCAGGGGTCCAGACTCTTGGGAGATTGCTCGAGGGGTATAGACAGTGCTGGGCTGCAGCCGGTCGGTGCAGACTCTGGGGTACAGGAGAGGATGGTTGGCCTAAAGGGAGCTACACCAGACCAGCAGTTGCCTGAGCCATAAAACGGCAGCCCTCTTTTGCTAGCAATACAGCTCACTACCGAATATTCTGAAGCCACACCTCCTGTCTCCCTGGGCAACCAGAGACTCTGAGAATAGGATTTGCCTGAGGCAGCTCCAACATGCAAACTGGGGAAACTCCCAGGGCGGGGCTGACCCAGGGGTCTGCTTTACTGAACCTAAGATGCACCTGGCCCTCAGGGGATCGTCAGCCTATAGACAATACAAGAGCAAAGACAAGCTGATTTGGAACTCAATTCAGCTTCTCTTCTGCAGGGGAACAGCAGAGTTGTTCTGTTCTGCTCTGTTCTGTCTCAGGGGCGAGACTGGACCTGAGTGAAAACCCCACAACCCTCATCAAGCTCCTGAAGTTGTCAGGCCTCATCTCCACCTGCTAGAGAGAGGCAGAGTGCAGCGGCCTGGCAGACTTCCTTGTGATTCAGGCAGGTGCAAATTCCTAGGGTACCGATTCACTATAGGCAACTGGGTCAGCCAAATGCAGGGCTATATGTGACTGGGTGTAACAGTGGTGCCAGGTGGGGAAGGAGGCAGCAACCTTCCCAGACTGATCTATTGGCTGGGTGGCTCCTCCTGACTCTACGCAGCACTAGAGCAAGCCACACCAGAGTAGTCACCAGACCCTGTGATCCAGCTCCCAGAGACCTCTTAAACTCTCTCACCTGAGACAGGTGCAGACTGAGATAATTGATTTGGACTTTTTGAACTGAACCAATCGCCCGAGGACAAATCAGCTGAGACTTCAATCCAGAGTATCTGTTTCATTAGGGTGGAACAGAAACCAGCTGAAAACAAGACAGAACCACTTAGACCCACAAAACCAGACACAGCCCCAGTTTCTCAGGCCACAGCACAGTACAGGCCCTATGGAAATCCCCAGGGGAAAAAATCAAAGGGAGTAAAACAACCATGAGGCGGAATCAGTGGAAAAACTCTGGTAGCATGAATAACCAGAATAGATCAACCATCCCACAAGGAAAGATATGGCAGATGTAATTGAAGATCCCATTCATAAACAACTGGCTGAGATGTCAGAAATCAAATTCAGAATTTGGATTACAGACAAGATTAATAAAGTGGAACTAGGAATTCGAGCAGATTCAAAAGCTATCTCAAGAATTTAACAAATTTAAAGACAAAACCACCAAAGACTTAGACACACTGAATCAAGAATTAGCAGCCCTCAAACATATGAAAAATACAGTAGAATCCCTCAGCAACAGAATGGAGCAAGCAGAAGAAAGGATTTCTGACATTGAAGATAAAGCCTTTGAACGCTCCCAAACTCTCAAAGAGGAAGAGAAATGGAGAGCAAAAAAGGATAATTCTCACAGAGAGCTCTGGGATAATTGAAAAAAGGGCAATATCTGAATCATTGGAGTTCCTGAAACATATGAAGTAGCCTTCCTGGGCACAGAAGCCCTTCTGCATGAAATTATGAAAGAGAATTTTCCAGACATGCCTAGAGATTCCGAAATTCAGAAAGCAGACAGCTTCAGAGTCCCAGCATGACTCAACCCCAATAAGACATCCCCCTGGCATATCATAATTAACTTCACTAAAGTTACTATAAAGGAGAAAATCCTCAAAGCTGCCAGGAGAAAGAAAACCATTACCTTCAAACAGAAGAATATTAGAATGACTGTAGATCTCTCTGCTAAAACTTTTCAAGCCAGAAGAGGGTGGTCACAGATATTTAATCACCTAAAGCAAAATAACTTTCAACCCCGGAACTTGTATCCAGCTAAACTGAGTATCATATATGATGGAGAAATTAAATAATTCAATGACATTCATATGTTGAAGAAATTTGCCATAACTAAATCAGCTCTTCAGGATATTCTCAGACCTATCCTCCATAATGACCAACCCAATCCTATACAACAAAAGTAAACTCACTCAGAAAATTCAGACCAAACTCCAATTTCCACACTGGCAAAAGGATTCAAAATGCCCACTGGACTTTTGAAAAACTGGATACCAAAACTTCACCAGACTTATCAATATTCTCCATTAATGTGAACAGCTTAAACTGTAATTTAAAGAGGCATAGGTTAGCTGACTGGATACAAAAACTCAGGCCAGATATTTGTTGCAAACAAGAGTCACATCTGAACTTAAAAGACAAATACAGACTCAGTTGAAAGGATCCATATTTCAGGCAAATGATATCAGAAAAAAGCAGGTGTTGCAATTTTATTTGCAGATACAATAGGATTTAAGCCAACAAAAGTAAGGAAGGACAAGAATGGTCACTTCATATTTGTTAAGGGTAATACTCAATATGAAGAGATCTCAATTATTAATATCTATGCACCCAACCAGAATGCACTTCAATTTATAAGAGAAACTCTAACAAACATGAGTAACTTGATTTCCTCCAGCTCCATAATCGTCGGAGATTTCAACACTCCTTTGGCAGTGTTGGATCGATCCTCCAACAAGAAGCTGAGCAAAGAAATCTTAGATTTAAACCTAACCATTCAACATTTGGATTTAGCAGACATCTACAGAACATTACATCTCCACAAAACTGAATAAACACCCTTCTCATCAGCCCACGGAACTTACTCCAAAATCGACCACATTTTAGGTCACAAGTCTAACCTCAGTAAATTTAAAGGAATAGAAATTATTCCATGCATCTTCTCAGACCACCATAGAGAAAAACTTGAGTGGAGTAACAACAGGAATCTGCATACTCATGCAAAAACATGGACGTTAAATAACCTTATACTGAATGATAGCTGGTCAGAGATGACATTAAGAAAGAAATCGCCAATTTTTTGGAACAAAACAACAAGGAAGACACGAACTATCAGAACCTCTGGGACACTGCAAAGGCAGTTCTAAGAGGGAAATTTATAGCACTGCAAGACTTCCTAAAGAGAACGGAAAGAGAGGAAGTTAACAACTTAATGGGATAGCTCAAGTAACTGGAAATTGAAGAACATTCCAACCCCAAACAAAGTAGAAGAAAAGAAATAACCAATTTTAGAGAAGAATTAAATGAAATGGAAAACAAAAGAATAATACGACAGATCAATAAATCCAAAAGCTGGTTTTTCAAAAAGGTCAATAAAATAGATAAACCTTTGGCCAACCTAACCAGGAAAAAAAAGAGTAAAATCTCTAATCTCATCAATCAGAAACAACAAAGACGAAATAACAACAGACTCGTCAGAAATCCAAAGAATCCTTAATGAATATTACAAGAAACTGTATTCTCAGAAAAATGAAAATCTGAAGGAAATTGACCCATACTTGGAAGCACGTCACCTTCCAAGACTTAGCCAGAATCAAGTGGAAATGTTGAACAGGCCCATATCAAGTTCAGAAATAGCATAAACCATACAAAACCTCCATAAAAAGAAAAGCCCAGGACCAGATGGCTTAACGTCAGAATTCTACCAAACTTTTAGGGAGGAATTAGGACTTATATTACTCAACCTGTTCCAAAAGGTAGAAAAAGAAGGAAGACTACACAACACATTCTATGAAGCAAACATCACCCTGATCCCCAAACCAGGAAAAGACCCAACAAGAAAAGAAAATTATAGACAGATATCACTAATAAATATAGATGAAAAAATATTCAACAAGATCCTAACAAACAGAATCCAGCAACACATCAAACAAATTATACATCATGACCAAGTCGGTTTTATTCCAGGGTCTCAAGTCTGGTTCAATATGCATAAATCTATAAATGTAATCCAGCACACAAACAAATTAAAAAACAAAGACCATATGATTCTCTCAATCGATGCAAAAAAACCATTTGATAATATCCAGCATCCCTTCATGATCAGAACACTTAAGAAAATCAGTATAGGGGAGGCGGTGCAAGACGGCAGCTGAGTAACAGCTTCCTTGCATCTGGGAACCATGAGTCTGGGGAAATAGGACTTCAGGCATCTCTGGCTGCTGGGATCTGCCTATCATCAACCCTGAGAGGATACAGGGAGTCAGCGAGAGACTTCTGGACCCCAAGAGGAGGACTAAAACAGTGGAAAACCGGCAAGTGGTCGCGTGTGTTCAATCCGTCTAAACCCGCCCGCAACTGTAAGTTCAGAAGCAGCGAGACTGCAAACCAGAAAGGCCTTACCTGTGAACTGTTTTGGTGTCTTTGGAGTTGGCAATCAGCTGAACTGCCTTGGGGAGAGCCTGAGTGGGAGTGCGGAGAACTTTGGCCTTTGTCTAGGGCCCCAGTCTGAGCCACTGAGCCAGACGGAGCTAATAGTGTTTGGCTGTAGGCCATAGGGAGCCATTGTAAGTGATCTGCCCTGGCAAGCTCCACCCTCAGGGTCGCAGAGCTGGAATTGGGCGGGAGCAGGTAACCCAGCGACCAAGTAGCCTAAGGGTGGGGTCTGAGCCGCCTTGCAGCCCTAACCCTCGGGGGCAGAGGGAGACCAGTTTTGGCACACAGGGTAAGTGGATAGCCACTTCAGCAGTGATTCCAGCGACAAGCACTTCCCTGAGAAAGCTTCTGCTCAGTAAGTGAACAACTTCAAAGTGTCTTTTAAGTGGGCTGAAGAGAGATTTAGAGTGTCTACCTGCTGGAGTTTGAGAAACTAGCAGCCTCCAGTCGTATCAAAACTGTGATTAACATCTCATACCCCAGAAGACCACGTGTTGCCCAGACAATGTTCAATAACATATACATACTGCTTTGTTTTTGGTTCTGCTTTTTTTTCTTTTTTTTTTTTTTTTTGGTTTGGTTGGTTTTTTTGTTTATTTTGATGTTGCAGATTGTTTTGTTTTTTAAGTTCAACCTTTGCCATACAGATCTTTTTTCTTTCTCAATTTCTCTAGTTTAATTATAATTTCCCATTGCTGCCTATTTCAATAATTAGAACTTCATTTTTGTTAGTGTTTCTACCGCTACTATTTGGTTTTTCCAGCCAATTTTATCCCATAAAGTTTTGTTTGCTTGTTTTGGTTTGATTTATAGCATTTTTGTCTTTCCTCTGTACTTGGTGGAGCTGGGGTACTGGGTCTGATCAGGTTAGCAAAGAGCTGCTGACTTCAAGGGAACCACCCAAATGGGCACCCCCAGAAGGTGGGGTTTTTTAAGGTTGTACCAAAGTACCCTACTGTACACCTATATTGCTCTGTCTCACGCTTTCTGTGCCTCTCTTCTTTTTGTCAATATTCCTTTTACCCACCCCGTCTCCTTTCTCTATTTTTCTTTTTCTTTCCTTATCACTCGGTCCTCCTTTCTTTCATCAATTTCTTCCTCTTCAACCTTCTCACCCTTCTGGCCCAGTAACCCATAGTCCACAGGCACGAAAACTTAAAGAGCAAGAGGAACTGAAAGGAAAATTAGGGCAAGGAAACAGATAAAAGAAATCACCCATGAGGAAGAATCAGCAGAAAACTCCAGGCAACATGAAGAACCAGTCCAGAACAACCCCACCAAGGGACCATGAGGTAGCTACTGCAGAGGATTCCACATATACAGAAATGTTAGGAATGACACAAAGGGAATTTAGAATACACATGTTGAAAACAATGAAAGAAATGATGGAAACAATGAAGGAAACTGCTAATAAAGTAGAAAATAACCAAAAGGAAATCCAAAAACAGAATCAAATGAGAGATTAACGATATGAAGAATATAAAAAGGATATAGCATAGCTGAAGGAAATGAAAGACTCAATCAGGGAACTTAAAGATGAAATGGAAAGTATCAGCAACAGGTTAGACCATGCAGAAGAAAGAATTTCAGAGGTAGAAAACAAAATTTTTGAGATAACTCAGATAGTAAAAGAGGCAGAAAAGAAGAGAGAGAAAGCAGAACGTTCACTGTCAGAATTATGGGACTTTATGAAGCGTTCCAACATACGAGTTATAGGAATTCCAGAAGGGGAAGAAGAATGCCCCAGAGGCATGGAAGCCATACTAGAGAATATTATAAAAGAAAATTTCCCAAATATCACCAAAGATTCTGACACACTGCTTTCAGAGGGCTATCGGACCCAGGTTGCCTCAACTCTAACCGAGCTTTTCCAAGACACATTGTGATGAACCTGTCCAAAATCAAGACAAAAGAAAAGATTCTGCAAGCTGCCAGGAGTAAGCGCCAGTTGACCTACAGGGGCAAATCCATCAGAGTGACCGCAGACTTCTCTAATGAAACTTTCCAAGCAAGAAGACAATGGTCATCTACCTTTAATCTACTTAAACAGAACAATTTTAAGCCCAGAATTCTGTACCCTGCTAAGCTAAGCTTCAAAATTGACGGAGAAATCAAATCATTTACGGATATACAAACATTGAGGAAATTCGCCACAGCAAGACCAGCTCTACAGGAAATACTTCAACCTGTTCTGCACACTGACCACCACAATCGATCAGCAGCAAAGTAAGAACTCAGAAATCAAAGGACAGAACCTAACCTCCACACTGATGCAAAAGATAAAACTAAGCAATGGACTGTCACCAAATAAGACGAATAGAATACTACCACACTTATCCATTATCTCAATAAATGTTAATGGCTTAAATTCCCCACTGAAGAGACATAGATTGGTTACCTGGATTAAAAAACACAAGCCATCCATTTGCTGTCTGCAAGAAAAACACCTGCTTTAAAAGACAAATTAAGACTCCAAGTCAAGGGTTGGGAGACAATTTTTCAGGCAAATGGAATTCAGAAGAAAAGAGGAGTTGCAATCTTATTTTCAGATACATGTGGATTTAAAGCAACTAAAGTCAAAAAAGACAAAGATGGTCACTTTATATTCTTCAAGGGAAAAATACAACAAGAAGACATTTCAATTCTAAATATCTATGCACCCAATTTAAATGCTCCCAGATTCTTGAAACAGACCTTACTCAGTCTGAGCAATATGATATCTGATAATACCATAATAACAGGGGACCTTAACACTCCTGTTACAGAGCTGGACAGATCCTCTAAACAGAAATTTAACAAGGATATAAGAGACTTAAATGAGACCCTAGAACAACTGTGCTTGATAGACGCATATAGACCACTCCATCCCATAGATAAAGAATATACATTCTTCTCATCACCCCATGGAACATTCTCCAAAATTGATCATATCCTGGGACACAAAACAAATATCAACAGACTCAAAAGAATTGAAATTTTACCTTGGATCTTCTCAGACCATAAGGCACTAAAGGTGGAACTCAATTCTAACAAAAATGCTCGAACCCACCCTAAGGCATGGAAACTAAACAATCTTCTGTTGAATAACAGATGGGTGAAGGAAGAAATAAAACAGGAAATCATTAACTTCCTTGAGCATAACAACAATGAAGACACAAGCTACCAAAACCTGTGGGATACTGCAAAAGCAGTTTTGAGAGGAAAATTCATCGCTTTAGATGCCTACATTCAAAAAACAGAAAGAGAGCACATCAACAATCTCACAAGAGATCTTATGGAATTGGAAAAATAAGAACAATCTAAGCCTAAACTCAGTAGAAGAAAAGAAATATCCAAAATCAAATCAGAGATCAATGAAACTGAAAACAAGAGAATCATTCAGAAAATTAATGAAACAAGGAGTTGGTTTTTTGAAAAAGTAAATAAAATAGATAAACCATTGGCCAGACTAACGAGGAATAGAAAAGTAAAATCTCTCGTAACCTCAATCAGAAATGATAAAGGGGAAATAACAACTGATCCTACAGAGATACAAGAGATCATCTCTGAATACTAACAGAAACTCTATGCGCAGAAATTTGACAATGTGAAGGAAATGGATCAATATTTGGAATCACACCCTCTCCCTAGACTCAGCCAGGAAGAAATAGAGGTCCTGAACAGGCCAATTTCAAGCACTGAGATAAAAGAAACAATAAAAAATCTTCCAAACAAAAAATGCCCTGGCCCGGATGGCTTCACTCCAGAATTCTATCAATCCTCCAAGGAAGAGCTTATTCCTGTACTGCAGAAATTATTCCAAAAAATTGAGAAAGAAGGAATCTTCCCCAACACATTCTATGAAGCAAACATCACCCTGATACCAAAACCAGGAAAAGACCCAAACAAAAAGAGAATTTCAGACCAATCTCCCTCATGAACATAGACGCAAAAATTCTCAACAAAATCCTAGCAAATAGATTACAGCTTATCATCAAAAGAGTCATTCATCATGATCAAGTAGGCTTCATCCAGGGATGCAAGGTGGGTTTAACATACGCAAGTCTGTAAACGTTATCCACCATATTAACAGAGGCAAAAATAAAGATCACATGATCCTCTCAATAATTGCAGAAAAAGCATTTGATAAAATCCAGCATCCTTTTCTAATGAGAACACTGAAGATTATAGGCATAGGTGGCACATTTCTAAAACTGATTGAAGCTATCTATGACAAACCCACAGCCAATATTTTACTGAATAGAGTAAAACTGAAACCTTTTCCTCTTAGAACTGGAACCAGAAAAGGTTGTCCTCTGTCACCTTTACTATTCAATGTAGTGCTGGAAATTCTAGCCAATACAATTAGGCAAGACAAGGAAATCAAGGGAATCCAAATGGGAGCAGAGGAGGTCAAACTCTCCCTCTTTGCTGACGACATGATCTTATACTTAGAGAACCCCAAAGACTCAACCACAAGACTCCTAGAAGTCATCAAAAAATACAGTAATGGACATGATTGCAAGAGGGACTTTACCTAACAATTGCAATCAGTGTAACTGGCTTATTGTACCCTCAATGAATCCCCAACAATAAAAAAAAAAAAAAATACAGTAATGTTTCAGGATATAAAATCAATGTCCACAAGTCAGTAGCCTTTGTGTACACCAATAACAGTCAAGATGAGAAGCTAATTAAGGACACAACTCCCTTCACCATAGTTTCAAAGAAAATGAAATACCTAGGAATATACCTAACGAAGGAGGTGAAGGACCTCTATAAAGAAAACTATGAAAACCTCAGAAAGGAAATAGCAGAGGATATTAACAAATGGAAGAACATACCATGCTCATGGATGGGAAGAATCAGCATTGTTAAAATGTCTATACTTCCCAAAGCAGTCTACCTATTCAATGCCATTCTATCAAAATACCAACATCGTACTTTCAAGATTTGGAAAAAATGATTCTGCGTTTTGTATGGAACCGGAAAAAAAAATGTATACCTAAGGCAGTTCTCTGTAACAAAAATAAAGCTGGGGGCATCAGCATACCAGATTTTAGTCTGTACTACAAAGCCATAGTGCTCAAGAAAGCATGGTACTGGCACAAAAACAGAGACATAGACACTTGGAATCGAATTGAAAACCAAGAAATGAAACTAACATTTTACAACCACCTAATCTTTGATAAACCAAACAAGAACATACCTTGGGGGAAAGTCTCCCTATTCAATAAATGGTGTTGGGAGAACTGGATGTCTACATGTAAAAGACTGAAACTGGACCCACGCCTTTCCCCACTCACAAAAATTGATTCAAGATGGATAAAGGACTTAAACTTAAGGCACGAAACAATAAAAATCCTCCAAGAAAGCATAGGAAAAACACTGGAAGATATTGGCCTGTGGAAAGACTTCATGAAGAAGACTGCCAGGGCAATGGCAACAACAACAAAAATAAACAAATGGGACTTCATTAAACTGAAAACCTTCTGTACAGCTAAGGAGACAATAACCAAAGCAAAGAGACAACCTACACAATGGGAAAGGATATTTGCATCTTTTCAATCAGACAAAACCTTGATAACTAGGATCTATAGAGAACTCAAATTAATCCACATGAAAAAAGCCAACAATCCCTTATATCAATGCGCAAGAGACATGAATAGAACTTTCTCTAAAGACGACAGACGAATGGCTAACAAACACATGAAAAAATGTTCATCATCTCTATATATTAGAGAAATGCAAATCAAAACAACCCTGAGATATCATCTAACCCCGGTGAGAATGGCCCACATCACAAAATCTCAAAACTGAAGATGCTGGCGTGGATGTGGAGAGAAGGGAACACTTTTACACTGCTGATGGGACTGCAAACTAGTACAACCTTTCTGGAAGGAAGTATGGCGAAACCTCAAAGCACTCAAGCTACACCTCCCATTTGATACTGCAATCCCATTTCTGGGCATCTACCCAGAAGGAAAGAAATCCTTTTATTATAAGGACACTTGTACTAGACTGTTTATTGCAGCTCAATTTACAATCGCCAAAATGTGGAAACAGCCTAAATGCCCAACAACCCAGTAATGGATTAACAAGCTGTGGTATATGTATACCATGGAATACTATTCAGCCATTAAGAAAATGGAGACTTTACATCCTTCTTATTAACCTGGATGGACGTGGAAGACATTATTCTTAGTAAAGCATCACATAAATGGAGAAGCATTAATCCTATGTACTCAATTTTGATATGAGGACAATTAATGAAAATTATGGTTATGGGCTGGGAACAGAAAGAGGGAAGGAGGGAGGTGGGTGGGGCCTTGGTGTGTGTCACACTTTATGGGGGCAAGACATGATTGAAAGAGGGACTTTACCTAACAGTTGCAATCAGTGTAACCTGGCTTATTGTGCCCTCAATGAATCCCCAACAATAAAAAAAAAAAAAGAAATAACAAGAATCTGCCAAAAAAAAAAGAAAATCGGTATAGAAGGGACATTTCTTAAACTGATAGAGGCCATCTACAGCAAACCCACAGCCAATATCATATTTAATAGAGTTAAATTGGAATCATTTCCACTCAGATCAGAAACCAGACAGGGCTGCCCATTGTCTCCATTGCTTTTTAACATCGTAATGGAAGTTTTAGCCACCGTAGTTAGGGAAGAATAGGCGATCAAGGGTTTCCAGATAGCGTTAGAAGAGATCAAACTTTCACTCTTCACAGATGATATAATTGTATATCTGGAAAACACTAGGGACTCTACTACAAAACTCCTAAAAGTGATCAAGGAATACAACAGCATCTCAGGTTACAAAATCAACATTCATAAATTGGTAGCCTTTACATATACCAACAATAGTCAAGTGGAAAAAAACAGTTAAGGACTCTATCCCATTCACAGTAGTGCCAAAGAAACATACCATGCTCATGGCTGGGAAGAATCAACATTGTTAAAATCTCCATACTACCCAAAGCAATATATCATTTCAACACAATCCCTATTAAAGCTCCACTGTCATACTTTAAAGATCTGGAAAAAACAATACTTCATTTTATATGGAATCAGAAAAAACCTTGAATAGCCAAGACATTACTCAGAAATAAAAGCAAAGCAGGAGGAATTATGCTACCAGACCTCAGACTATACTACAAATCGATAATGATCAAAACAGCATGGTATTGGCACAAAAACAGAGAAGTAGATGTCTGGAACAGAATAGAGATCCAAGAGTTGAATCAAACTATTTACCGTTATTTAATCTTTGACAAGCCAATTAAAAACATTCACTGGGGAAAAGATTTCCTATTTAACAAATGGTTCTGGGTGAACTGGCTGGCAACCTGCAGAAGACTGAAACTGGACCCACACCTTTCACCATTAACTAAGATAGACACTCACTGAATCAAAGATTTAAGCTTAAGACATGAAACTATAAAAATACTAGAGGAGAGTGCAGGGAAAACTCTTGAAGAAATCGGTCTGGGTGAGTATTTTATAAGGAGGACCCCCCGGGCAATTGAAGCAGCTTCAAAAATACACTACTGGGACTTGATCAAACTAAAAAGCTTCTGCACAGCCAATACCACAGTATGTAAAGCAAGCAAACAGCCCTCAGAAAGGGATAATATATTTGCAGGTTATGTCTCCGACAAAGTTTTAGTAACCAGAATCCACAGAGAACTCAAACACATTAGCAAGAATAGAACAAGGGATCCCATCGCAGGCTGGGCAAGGGATTTGAAGAGAAACTTCTCTGAAGAAGACAGGCGTGTGGCCTTCAGACACATGAAAAAATGCTAATCATCTTTAATCATCAGAGGAACGCAAATCAAAACTACTATGAGATACCATCTAACTCCACTGAGACTAGCCTATATCACAAAATCCCAAGACCAGAGATGTTGTCGCAGATGTGGAGAAAAGGCAACACTGTTGCACTGCTGGTGGGAATGCAAATTAATACATTCCTTTTGGAAAGAGATATGGAGAACACTTAGAGTTCTAAAAATAGATCTGCCATTCAATCCTGTAATCCCTCTACTGGGCATATACCCAGAAGACCAAAAATCACATCATAACAAAGATATTTGTACCAGAATGTTTATTGCAGCTCAATTCATAATTGCTAAGTCATGGAAGAAACCCAAGTGCCCATCGATCAACGAATGGATTAATAAATTGTGGTATATGTTCACCATGGAATATATGTACACCATCTTATAGAAAGATGGAGACTTTACCTCTCTCATGTTTACATGGATGGAGCTGGAACATATTCTTCTTAATAAAGTATCTCAAGAATGGAAGAAAAAGTACCCAATGTACTCAGCCCTACTATGAAACTAATTTAGGGTTTTCACATGAAAGCTATAATCCAGTTACAACCTAAGAGTAGGAGGAAGGAGGAAAGGTAGGGGAGGAAGGGGGAGGTGAGTAGAGGGAAGGGGATTGGTGGGATTACACCAGCGGTGCATCTTACAAGGGTATATGTGAAACTTGGTAAACGGTCTGTGAAGCTGTGAATGATGCCCCATGATTATATCAATTTACACAGCTATGATTTAATAAAAAATTAAAAAATAAAATAAAAAGTAGACTTGTCCTCTTTTCTTTTTAAGTAAAACATATCTGAAGTGATTCCTTTTCCATACAAATCATACAATCAAGGGAAAAGGTAGATTAAATAGAAAGAGGGAGATAAATAGAGATAGGCAGAACTAACTTTTTGCTATGAATCACATTAATTATCAATAGAATATCTACATTTGAACATTTATGGAATTATTCTCTGAAATTATTTTTGACAGTTTATCAAAATAAAACCAAAACCTTGGTAAATATTAATCACTCCTGCATGAATTGTTTGTTTGGATATTATATCTGAACTATTTGCCTTATACACAAGGTCTGACAATTAAGTATGTGAAGTTACTAATGTATGCTTACATAATGTACAAATAACTCAGGAAGGCCTCATAACCTTGGCATATAGTGTCTCACAGTTATCTTCCTGTTGATGCGTGGTTATCTCTTGCAGAGTAGCATTCATTATTGTTGTTGCATGCTTTGTGCACCATTGCAAGAATGTCAGAGCTTGAGTTAGAGCAACAGACATTTGTAAATGTCTTACTAAACTTGGCAAGAGTGGAAGTAAAATCAGGGACATGTTAGTCCAAGTTTATGGGGATAATGCCATGAAGAAAATGGCAGTATACAAATGGATTAAACATTTCCCTGAAGGAAAAGAAAATGTCAGTGATGAAAAGAGGTCAGGGTGGCCAGCAACTAGCAAAGCTGATGAAAACATCGCAAACATTTTTCAAATTGTACATCAGAATCATTGGCTGATCATTAGAAGCATAGTACATCAAGTAAACATCTATAGAGAAACAGAAAAATCTTAACTAAAAGTCTTGGCCAATAATGCATGGCTTTTGTATCACGACAATGCACCAGCACAAAAAGCACTGTCTGTGAGGGCGTTTTTAGGCAGTAAACAAATAACTGTATCGGATCACCCCCACTGATCTGATCACACCTGATCTGGCTCCCAGCGACTTTTTTCCTTACCCAAAGATAAAGGAAACATTAAAAGGAAGACATTTTGATGACATTCAGGACATTAAGAGTAATATAACAGCTTTGATATGGCCATTCCAGAAAAAGAGTTCCAAAATTGCTTGGAAGAGTGGACTAGGTACTGCCAGTAGCGCATAGCTTCCCACAGAGAGTACTTTGAAGGTGACCGCAATGACACTTAGCAATGAGATAAGTAGAACCTCTTCCAGGGTGAGTTAGTGAACTTAATTGTCAGACCTCATATACCCACAGACAATCAAAATAGAAAAAGAAATAACATTTTAAAAGGGAAAGAGATAGAGAAAATTTAGAGAAGTAAGTTTGTTATTTTTCTACACATAATCTCAGAGCAGACAGAACTTATTGACCTTTCCTTCAATTTAAACTATTCTGGTCCATTCTGTTTGCTCTTCATCCTCTGTGTTGAGGTTGTTTTCACTTCTTTTTTGTTGACTTTTGACTTCTACTCCACAGAAGGATGCTCTCCTGGACTGCTTCTGTCAGCTGTCTAGAGGAACCTGGGGCTTTGTTCACAAAAGTAAATGGCAACACTAACCCAGTTATCCAACTAGCTCAGATAAATGAATTTATAAATCTAAACCATTCATAAAAATTACTTCTTTTTTTCAATTTACTTATAGCATCTGTCCTGTGAATACTGTCAGTCAGATTCCAGCTGAAGCCATAATTATGCCTAAGAACAGTCAGTCCATTCAGTCAAACAATCAATTTAACTAAAGACTTTCCTGGGCGGCACCTGTGGCTCAAAGGAGTAGGGAGCCATTCCCATATGCTGGAGGTAGTGGGTTCAAAACCAGCCCTGGCCAAAAAAAAAAATGATAATAATAAAAAAAAACCAACAATAAAAAAAAAGACTTTCCTCATTGACTTGACTGGCCAGTGGGAGTGACAGATTATTTACATCAGAGTTCTATATAGCATTATAAATGCTTTATAAAGCATTACTTTAGCTAGTTCTCTGATGCTTCTACTTCCTGTGTAGTTATTAAAGACACTCTCCAGGAATGAGTGGCAGAGCAGCTTTAAAACAATTATAAGAGGGGGAGGGAGACAAGATGGCGGACTGAAGCCAGCGGTCAACAGAGGCTCCCGTCCAGAAGGAGAGTTAAGGGACAGGAATTTAGTAAGTATCCTGGTGGACTTGAGCCACACCAAGAGAGAAGGTTGAAGAACGCACATCAACACCACTGAGGCAAGCTGTGATCACAAGGTCACAAACAGAGGGTACAAAATCCACCACCAAGCGGACGGGAGTCCCCCTCCCCCATGAGACCAGCTCAACAGCCCCACAATTAAACAAACAGGCAGAAATTAAAGGCCCTCCCACTACACTCCACGGAAGAGACCTTCTAGAAACTGGACCTACCTCCCCTACTGGGGTGCCGTGGCGTTCTCCTGCCAGGCATAAAAATGAATAAAACTTTAAAAATCCTTTGCCTGCAACCCTGAATCCCCAACACTCCCCTCCCGCCCACTGAGGTCTGGAGGCCTGTCCCCCAGGAGTTTGGATTCTTGAGTGATTTCTCAAGGGGAGTGGACAGTCCCCGAGTTGCGACTGGTCAGCATTGACCCTGAGGCACATGAGTGAGGAGAGGGCACTGGGCTGAGGGGGAGTCACGCCTCGGCGGCACTTCCCTGTGGTGCGGTGCATCAATACAGCCAGGCATAAAACTGAATGAAACTCTAGCTTCCCCACAACTCTCACTCAGGGTCTGGGGGCCTGTCCCCCAGGAGTTCGGATCTTTGGGTGATTTCTCGAGGGGAGCGCACAGTGCCAGAGCCACGACTGCTCAGCGCAGACTCTGAGACACGCGAGCGAGGAGAGGGCACCGGGCTGAGGGGGAGTCACGCCTCAGCGGCACTTCCCTGCGGTGCGGTGCAGCAGCCCTCCCTCGGCAACATTACTACACAAAACTGATTAAAATTCTAGCTTCCCCGCTGAGCGCCCCTACTCTCACTCGGGGTCTGGAGGCCTATCCCCCAGGAGCTCGGATCCTTGGGTGATTTCTCGAGGGGAGTGCACAGTGCCTGAGCTGCGTCAGGTCAGCGCTGACTCTGAGACACGTGAGCGAGGAGAGGGCACTCTGCTGAGGGGAAATCAAGCCTTGGTGGCACTTCCCTGCGGTGCGGTGCAGCAGCCCTCCCCGGGTGGGCAACAGTACAGCCAGGCATAAAACTGAATGAAACTCTAGCTTCCCCCCCACTCCCACTCGGGGTCTGGGGGCCTGTCCCGCAAAGGTTCAGATCCTTGGGGGATCTCTCGAGGGGTGTGGACCCAGCACAAACTGCAGCTGCTCAGTGCTTACTCTGGGACGCGGGACAGAGGAGAAAAGGGTTGGCTGAGTGCCCACACCAGAGCAGCAGTTCCCTGGAGGCAGAGCAACAGCTGTTTTTTCTTTAATGGCAGAATGGCTCACTTCTGCATATTCTGAGGCCACACCCCCTGTCTCCCTGGGCAACCAGAGGAGGCGACCGGTGAGCAGGGGATTTCCTGACACTGCTCACAAACCCGGGACGCTTCCAGGGCGGGGCCAACCCAGAGAGGTGATCGGACGCAAGCCTTCAGCAGCAAAGAGGACACAAGTCTCCAGCAGCAAAGACGTTTGAACTCAGAACAGCCCATCTTCTGTAGGTGATTTCGGCAGGAACAGAGACAGAACCCCGCAAAGTTGTCTGTTCCATTCTGTTCTGTTAACAGCACCCATCAGGGATGGGGCTAAGCCTGAGTGAACACCTCCTTCCCATCACCTGCAACAAGCACACAAAGATGTCAGGCCGCATCTCCTCCTGCTAAATAGCGGCAGTCTGCGGGGGTCTGGCAGACTTCATTGAGATTCAGGCAGGTGCAAACCCCTGGAGTGTCTGTTCACTGCAAACACCTGGATTAGCCATCTGCAGAGATACCAGTGACTGGGTCCGATGGAGGAGCAAAGTGGGGAAGGAGACGTCAACCTTCCCAGACTGCTCTGTTTGCTGGGTGGCTCCTCCTGACTCCACGCTGCACTGGGATGAGCCGTGTCAGAGGAGTCACCAGGCCCCTGTGATCCAGTTCCCAGAGACCTCTTGAACTTCTCCAACCCGAGACAGGTGCCGATTGAGACAGTTGATTTGGACCTTTTAAACTGGGCTAATAGACTGAGGACTTTTCAGGTGGTGCCCTGGGTGTGCAGTTGTAGGAAGGTTTGATTCTCCTTTTCCAACTGGGGCCAGAGGGGGGCAGGCGGGGTGACTTAATTGCTGATTTTTCCACGCAGCTGAGAATTCAAGCCAGAGTAGAAGTTGCAATAGGATCGAACAGAAACCACCTGAAAACAAGACAGAACCACTTAACTCCACCACAAAAGACAGGGCCCCAGTTTCTCAGGCCACACCACTGTACGGGCCTTTCGTAAAGCCCAAGGGGAAAAATCAAAGGGAGTAAAATAACCATGGGGTGGAGTCTGCGGAAAAACTCTGGTAACAGGAATAAGCAGAATAGATCAACCCCCCCAAGAAAAGATACGGCAGATGTGATTCAAGATCCCATTCATAAACAACTGGCGGAGATGTCAGAAATTGAATTCAGAATTTGGATTGCAGACAAGATTAATAAAATGGAATTAGGAATTCGAGGAGAAATTCAAAAGTTGTCTCAAGAATTTAACGAATTTAAAGACAAAACCACCAAAGACTTAGACACACTGAAGCAAGAATTTACAGCCCTCAAAGATATGAAAAATACAGTAGAATCCATCAGCATCAGAATGGAGCAAGCAGAAGAAAGGATTTCTAACATTGAAGATAAAGTCTTCGAACGCTCCCAATCTCTCAAAGAGGAAGAGAAATGGAGAGCAAAAACGGATCACTCACTCAGAGAGCTCTCAGATAATTTGAAAAAAAGCAATTACGAATTATTGGGATTTCTGAGAATGATGAAGTGGCCTCGAAGGGCACAGAGGCCCTTCTGCATGAAATTATGAAAGAAAATTTTCCAGACATGCCTAGAGATTCTGAAATTCAGATAGCAGACAGCTTCAGAACACCAGCACGATTCAACCCCAATAAGTCATCCCCCAGACATATCATACTTAGCTTCACAAAAGTTAACATGAAAGAGAAGATTCTCAAAGCAGCCCGGCGAAAGAAAACTATTACGTACAAAGGTAAGAATATTAGAATAACTGCAGATCTCTCTGCTGAAACTTTTCAAGCCAGAAAAGAGTGGTCAACAACTTTTAATCTCCTAAAGCAAAATAACTTTCAACCCAGGATCTTGTATCCAGCTAACCTGAGTTTCATCTATGATGGAGAAATTAAATACTTCAATGACATTCATATGTTGAAAAAATTTGCCATAAGTAAACCAGTTCTTCAGGATATTCTCAGACCTATGCTCCACAATGACCAACCCAATCCTATACCACAAAAGTAAACTCACTCAGAAACTTCGGATCAAACTCCAACTTCCACACTGGCGAAAGGATTAAAAATGTCCACTGGACCTTTGAAAAACTCGATACCCAAAATTCCACCAGACTTATCAATACTCTCCATCAATGTGAACAGCTGAAACTGTCCTCTAAAGAGGCATAGGTTAGCTGACTGGATACAAAAACTCAAGCGAGATATTTGTTGCATAAAAGAGTCACATTTAACTTAAAAGACAAATACAGACTCAGGGTGAAAGGATGGTCATCCATATTTCAGGCAACTGGTGATTAGAAAAAAGCAGGTGTTGCAATTTTATTTGCAGATACAGTAGGCTTTAAACCATCAAAAGTAAGGAAGGACAAGAATGGTCACTTCATATTTGTTAAGGGTAATACTCAACATGATGAGATCTCAATTATTAATATCTATGCACCCAACCAGAATGCACCTCAATTTATAAGAGAAACTAACAAACGTGAGAAACTTGATTTCCTCCAGCTCCATAATCGTCGGAGATTTCAACACTCCTTTGGCAGTGTTGGATTGATCCTCCAGCAAGAAGCTGAGCAAAGAAATCTTAGATTTAAACCTAACCATCCAATATTTAGATTTAGCAGACATCTACAGAACATTTCATCCCAACAAAACTGAATACACATACGTCTCATCAGCCCATGGAACTTACTCCAAAATTGACCACATTTTAGGTCACAAGTCTAACCTCAGTAAATTTAAAGGAATAGAAATTATTCCATGCATCTTCTCGGACCATCATGGAATAAAACTTGAATTGAGTAACAACAGGAATCTGCATACTCATACAAAAACTTGAAAGTTAAATAACCTTATGCTGAATGATAGCAGGGTCAGAGATGGGATTAAGAAAGAAATCGCCAATTTTTTGGAACAAAACGACAATGAAGACACAAACTATCAGAACCTCTGGCACACCGCAAAGGCAGTTCTAAGAGGGAAATTTATAGCACTGCAAGCCTTCCTCAAGAGAACAGAAAGAGAGGAAGTTAACAACTTAATGGGACAGCTCAAGCAACTAGAAAAGGAAGAACATTCCAACCCCAAACCCAGTAGAAGAAAAGAAATAACCAAAATTAGAGCAGAATTAAATGAAATTGAAAACAAAAGAATTATACAACAGATCAATAAATCAAAAAGCTGTTTTTTTGAAAAAGTCAATAAAATAGATAAACCTCTGGCCAACCTAATCAGAAACAAAAGAGTAAAATCTCTAATATCATCAATCAGAAACAACAAAGATGAAATAACAACAGACTCATCAGAAATCTAAAAAATCCTTAATGAATATTGCAAGAAAATTTATTCTCAGTAATATGAAAATCTGAAGGAAATTGACCGATACTTGGAAGCATGCCACCTTCCAAGACTTAACCAGATTCAAGTGGAAATGTTGAACAGACCCATATCAAGCTCAGAAATAGCATCAACTATACAAAACCTCCCTAAAAAGAAAAGCCCGGGACCAGATGGTTTCACGTCAGAATTCTACCAAACCTTTAAAGAGGAATTAGTACCTATATTACTCAACCTGTTCCAAAATGTAGAAAAAGAAGGAAGACTACCCAACACGTTCTATGAAGCAAACATCACCCTGATCCCCAAACCAGGAAAAGACCCAACAAGAAAAGAAAATTGTAGACCAATATCACTAATGAATATACATGCAAAAATATTCAACAAGATCCTAACAAACAGAATCCAGCAACACATCAAACAAATTATACATCATGACCAAGTTGGTTTTATCCCAGGGTCTCAAGGCTGGTTCAATATATGTAAATCTATAAACGTAATTCAGCACATAAACAAATTAAAAAACAAAGACCATATGATTCTCTCAATTGATGCAGAAAAAGATTTTGATAATATCCAGCATCCCTTCATGATCGGAACACTCAAGAAAATTGGTCTAGAAGGGACTTTTCTTAAACTGATAGAGGCCATCTACACAAACCCACAGCCAATATCATATTGAATGGAGTTAAATTGGAATCATTTCCACTCAGATCAGGAACCAGACAAGGCTGCCCATTGTCTCCATTGCTTTTCAACATTGCAATGGAAGTTTTAGCCACCGCAGTTAGGGAAGAAAAGGCGATCAAGGGTATCCATATAGGGTCAGAAGAGATCAAACTTTCACTCTTCGCAGATGATATAATTGTGTATCTGGAAAACACTAAGGGACTCTACTACAAAACTCCTAGTAGTGATCAAGGAATACAGCAGCGTCTCAGGTTACAATATCAACATCCATACATCGGTCGCCTTTATATACACCAACAAAAGTCAAGTTGAAAAAGCAGTTAAGGGCGGGGCGGAGTAAGATGGCAGCCGAGTAACAGCTTCCTTGCATCTGGGCACCGGGAGTCTGGGGAGATAGGACTCCAGGCATCTCTGGCTGGTGGGAACTGCCTATCATCACTCCTATGAGGATACAGGGAGTCAGCGAGAGACTTATGGACCCCAAGAGGAGGACTAAAACCGTGGAAAACCGGCAAGTGGTCGCGTGTGTTCAATCCGTCTAAACCCGCCACAACTGTAAGTTCAGTAGCAGCGAGACTGCAAACCAGAAAGGCCTTACCTGTGAACTGTTTTGATGTCCTTGGACTTGGCACTGAGTTGAACTGCCTTGGGGAAGGCCTGAGCGGGAGTGCGAGAACTTTGGCCGTTGTCTAGGGCCCCAGTCTGAGCCGCTGAGCCAGACGGAGCTAATAGTGTTTGGCGGTGGGTCACACGGATCCATTGTCAGTGATCTGCCCCGGCAAGCTCCGCCCTCAGGGTCGCAGAGCTAGAAACGGGTGGGAGCTGGTAACCCAGCAACCAAGTAGACTAACGGTGGGGTCTGAGCCGCCTTGCAGCCCTAACCCTCAGGGGCAGAGTGAGACCGGTTTTGGCACACTGAGTAAGTGGATAGCCACTTCAGCAGCGATTCCAGCGAGAAAGCTGGGAAAGCTTCTGCTCAGCAAGTTTACAAGTTCAAAGTGCCTTTTAAGTAGGCTGAAGAGAGATTCAGGGTGTCTACCTGCTGGGGTTTGAGTAATCAGCAGCCTCCAGTCGTATCAGAACTGTGACTAACATCTCATACCCCAGAAGACCACGTGTTGCCCAGACAATATTCAATAACATATACAAACTGCTTTGTTTTTGGTTGTGTATTTTTTTCTTTCTTTTTTTTGTTTGGTTGTTTTTTTTGTTTGTTTATTTTGACATTGCTGATGTTCTTTTGTTTTTTTAATTTCAATCTTTTCCACACAGATCCCTTTTTCTTTCTCAATTTTCCTAGTTTAATTATAATTTCCCATTGCTGCCTTTTTTAATAACTTCAACATCATTTTTGCTAGTGTTTCTACCGATATAATTTGGTTTTTCACCCAATTTTATCCCCGTAAAGTTTTCTGTTTGCTTGTTTTGGTTTGATTTATAGCATTTTTGTCTTTCCTCTCTACTTGGTGGAGGTGGGTTACTGTGTCTGATCAGGTTAGCAAAGAGCAGCTGACCTCAAGGGAACCACGCAACTGGGCACCCCCAGAAGGTGGGGTTTTTTAAGGTTGTGTCAAAGTACCCTACTGTACACCTATATTGCCCTGTCTCCCTCTTTCTGTGCCTCTCTTCTTTTTGTCAATATTCCTTTTACCCACCCCCTCTCCTTTCTCTATCTTTCTTTTTTTCTAATCACTCGGTCCTCCATTCTTTCATGCCCCTTTTTTTTGCTCTTCAACCTTCACACCCTTCTGGTCCTGTAACCCTTAGTCCACAGGCACAAGAACTTAAAGAGCAAGAGGAAGTGAAAGGAAAATTAGGGCAAGCAAACAGATAAAAGAAATCACTCATGAGGAAGAATCAGCAGAAAACTCAAGGCAACATGAACAACCAGTCGAGAACAACCCACCAAGGGACCATGAGGTAGCTAGCTACTGCAGAGGATTCCACCAGTATAGAAATGTTAGGAATGACAGAAAGGGAATTTAGAATACACATGTTGAAAACAATGAAAGAAATGATGGAAACAATGAAGGAAATCGCTAATAAAGTGGAAAATAACCAAAAGGAAATCCAAAAACAGAATCAAATCAGAGATGAACGATATGAAGAATATAAAAAGCATATAGCAGACCTGAAGGAACTGAAACAGTCAATTAGGGAACTTAAAGATGCAATGGAAAGTATCAGCAACAGGTTAGACCATGCATAAGAAAGAATTTCAGAGGTAGAAGACAAAGTTCTTGAGATAACTCAGACAGTAAAAGAGGCAGAAAAGAAGAGAGAGAAAGCAGAACGTTCTCTGTCAGAATTATGGGACTATATGAAGCGTTCCAACATACGAGTTATAGGAATTCCAGAAGGGGAAGAAGAATGCCCCAGAGGAATGGAAGCCATACTAGAGAATATTATAAAAGAAAATTTCCCAAACATCACCAAAGATTCTGACACACTGCTTTCAGAGGGATATCAGACCCTGGGTCGCCTGAACTCTAACCGAGCTTCTCCAAGACACCTTGTGATGAACCTGTCCAAAGTCAAGACAAAAGAAAAGATTCTGCAAGCTGCCAGGAGTAAGCGCCAGTTGACCTACAGGGGCAAATCCATCAGAGTGACCGCAGACTTCTCTAATGAAACTTTCCAAGCAAGAAGACAATGGTCATCTACCTTTAATCTACTTAAACAGAACAATTTTCAGCCCAGAATTCTGTACCCTGCTAAGCTAAGCTTCAAAATTGACGGAGAAATCAAATCATTTACGGATATACAAACATTGAGGAAATTCGCCACAACAAGACCAGCTCTACAGGAAATACTTCAACCTGTTCTGCACACTGACCACCACAATCGATCAGCAGCAAAGTAAGAACTTAGAAATCAAAGGACAGAACCTAACCTCCACACTGATGCAAAAGATAAAACTAAGCAATGGACTGTCACCAAATAAGACGAATAGAATACTACCACACTTATCCATTATCTCAATAAATGTTAATGGCTTGAATTCCCCACTGAAGAGACATAGATTGGTTACCTGGATTAAAAAACACAAGCCATCCATTTGCTGTCTGCAAGAAACACACCTGGCTTCAAAAGACAAATTAAAGCTCCAAGTCAAGGGTTGGAAGACAATTTTTCAGGCAAATGGAATTCAGAAGAAAAGAGGAGTTGCAATCTTATTTTCAGATACATGTGGATTTAAAGCAACTAAAGTCAAAAAAGACAAAGATGTTCACTTTATATTGGTCAAGGGAAAACTACAACAAGAAGACATTTCAATTCTAAATATTTATGCACCCAATTTAAATGCTCCCAGATTCTTGAAGCAGACTTTACTCAGTCTGAGCAATATGATATCTGATAATACCATCATAACAGGGGACTTTAACACACCTCTTACAGAGCTGGACAGATCCTCTAAACAGAAATTAAACAAAGATGTAAGAGTTTTAAATGAGACCCTAGAACAACTATGCTTGATAGACGTATATAGAACACTCCACCCCAAAGATAAAGAATATACATTCTTCTCATCACCCCATGCAACATTCTACAAAATTGATCATATCCTGGGACACAAAACAAACATCAACAGAATCAAAAGAATTGAAATTTTACCTTGTATCTTTTCAGACCATAAGGCACTAAAGATGGAACTCAACTCTAACAAAAATGCTCAACCCCACCCAAAGGCATGGAAATTAAACAATCTTCTGTTGAATAACAGATGGGTGCAGGAAGAAATAAAACAGGAAATCGTTAACTTCCTTGAGCATAACAACAATGAAGACACAGGCTACCAAAACCTGTGGGATACTGCAAAAGCAGTTTTGAGAGGAAAATTCATCGCTTTAGATGCCTACATTCAAAAAGCAGAAAGAGAGCACATCAACAATCTCACAAGAGATCTTATGGAATTGGAAAAAGAAGAACAATCTAAGCCTAAACCCAGTAGAAGAAAAGAAATATCCAAAATCAAATCAGAGATCAATGAAATTGAAAACAAAAGAATCATTCAGAAAATTAATGAAACAAGGAGTTGGTTTTTTGAAAAAATAAATAAAATAGATAAACCATTGGCCAGACTAACTAGAAATAGAAAAGTAAAATCTCTAATAACCTCAATCAGAAACGATAAAGGGGAAATAACAACTGATCCCACAGAGATACAAGAGATCATCTCTGAATACTACCAGAAACTCTATGCCAAGAAATTTGACAATGTGAAGGAAATGGATCAATATTTGGAATCACACCCTCTCCCTAGACTTAGCCAGGAAGAAATAGACCTCCTGAACAGACCAATTTCAAGCACTGAGATCAAAGAAACAATAAAAAAGCTTCCAACTAAAAAATGCCCTGGTCCAGATGGCTTCACTCCAGAATTCTACCAAACCTTCAAGGAAGAGCTTATTCCTGTACTGAAGAAATTATTCCAAAAAACTGAGGAAGAAGGAATCTTCCCCAACACATTCTATGAAGCAAACATCACCTTGATACCAAAACCAGGAAAAGACCCAAGCAAAAAGGAGAATTTCAGACCAATCTCACTCATGAATATAGATGGAAAAATTCTCAACAAAATCCTAGCCAATAGATTACAGCTTATCATCAAAAAAGTCATTCATCATGATCAAGTAGGCTTCATCCCAGGGATGCAAGGCTGGTTTAACATACGCAAGTCCATAAACGTTATCCACCATATTAACAGAGGCAAAAATAAAGATCACATGATCCTCTCAATAATTGCAGAAAAAGCATTTGATAAAATCCAGCATCCTTTTCTAATTAGAACACTGAAGAGTATAGGCATAGGTGGCACATTTCTAAAACTGATTGAAGCTATCTATGACAAACCCACAGCCAATATTTTACTGAATGGAGTAAAATTGAAAGCTTTTCCTCTTGGAACTGGAACCAGACAACGTTGTCCTGTGAAACCTTTACTATTCAACGTAGTGCTGGAAGTTCTAGCCAATACAATTAGGCAAGACAAGGAAATAAAGGGAATCCAAATGGGAGCAGAGGAGGTCAAACTCTCCCTCTTTGCTGACGACATGATGTTATACTTAGAGAACCCCAAAGACTCAACCACAAGACTCCTAGAAGTCATCAAGAAATACAGTAATGTTTCAGGATATAAAATCAATGTCCACAAGTCAGTAGCCTTTGTATACACCATTAACAGTCAAGATGAGAAGCTAATTAAGGACACAACTCCCTTCACCATAGTTTCAAAGAAAATGAAATACCTAGGAATATACCTAACGAAGGAGGTGAAGGACCTCTATAAAGAAAACTATGAAATCCTCAGAAAGGAAATAGCAGAGGATATTAACAAATGGAAGAACATACCATGCTCATGGATGGGAAGAATTAACATTGTTAAAATGTCTATACTTCCCAATGCAATCTACCTATTCAATGCCATTCCTATCAAAGTACCTACATCGTACTTTCAAGATTTGGAAAAAATGATTCTGCATTTTGTATGGAAACGGAAAAAACCCCGTATAGCTAAGGCAGTTCTTTGTAACAAAAATAAAGCTGGGGGCATCAGCATACCAGATTTTAGTCTGTACTACAAAGCCATAGTGCTCAAGACAGCATGGTACTGGCACAAAAACAGAGACATAGACACTTGGAATCGAATTGAACACCAAGAAATGAAACTAACATCTTACAACCACCTAATCTTTGATAAACCAAACAAGAACTTATCTTGGGGGAAAGACTCCCTATTCAATAAATGGTGTTGGGAGAACTGGATGTCTACATGTAAAAGACTGAAACTGGACCCACACCTTTCCCCACTCACAAAAATTGATTCAAGATGGATAAAGGACTTAAATTTAAGGCATGAAACAATAAAAATCCTCCAAGAAAGCATAGGAAAAACACTGGAAGATATTGGCCTGGGGGAAGACTTCATGAAGAAGACTGCCATGACAATGGCAACAACAACAAAAATAAACAAATGGGACTTCATTAAACTGAAAAGCTTCTGTACAGCTAAGGACACAATAACCAAAGCAAAGAGACAACCTACACAATGGGAAAGGATATTTGCATCTTTTCAATCAGACAAAAGCTTGATAACCAGGATCTATAGAGAACTCAAATTAATCCACATGAAAAAAGCCAACAATCCCTTATATCAATGGGCAAGAGACATGAATAGAACTTTCTCTAAAGACGACAGACGAATGGCTAACAAACACATGAAAAAATGTTCATCATCTCTATATATTAGAGAAATGCAAATCAAAACAACCCTGAGATATCATCTAACCCCAGTGAGAATGGCCCACATCACAAAATCTCAAAACTGCAGATGCTGGGCTAGTAATGGATGTGGAGAGAAGGGAACACTTTTACACTGCTGGTGGCTGCAAACTAGTACAATCTTTCTGGAAGGAAGTATGGAGAAACCTCAAAGCACTCAACCTAGACCTCCCATTCGATCCTGCAATCCCATTACTGGGCATCTACCCAGAAGGAAAAATATCCTTTTATCATAAGGACACTTGTACTAGACTGTTTATTGCAGCTCAATTTACAATCGCCAAAATGTGGAAACAGCCTAAATGCCCACCAAGCCAGGAATGGATTAACAAGCTGTGGTATATGTATACCATGGAATACTATTCAGCTATTAAAAAAAATGGAGACTTTACATCCTTCGTATTAACCTGGATGAAGTGGAAGACATTATTCTTAGTAAAACATCACAAAAATGGAGAAGCATGAATCCTATGTACTCAATCTTGATATGAGGACAATTAATGACAATTAAGGTTATGGTTGGGGAAGCAGAAAGAGGGATGGAGGGAGGAGGATGGGGCCTTAGTGTGTGTCACACTTTATGGGGGCAAGACATGATTGCAAGAGGGACTTTACCTAACAATTGCAATCAGTGTAACTGGCTTATTGTACCCTCAATGAATCCCCAACAATAAAAAAAAATAATAATAATAAAAAAAAAAGAAAAAGCAGTTAAGGACTCTCTCCCATTCACAGTAGTGCCAAAGAAGATGAAATATTTGGGAATGTACCTAACAAAAGACTTGAAAGATCTCTATAAAGAGAACTATGAAACTCTAAGAAAAGAGATAGCTGAAAATGTTAGCAAATGGAAAAACATACCATGCACATGGCTGGGAAGAATCAACATTGTCAAAATGTCCATACTACCCAAAGCAATATATAATTTCAACACACTCCCTATTAAAATTCCACTGTCATATTTTAAAGATCTTGAAAAAACAATACTTCGTTTTATATGGAATCAGAAAAAACCTTGAATAGCCAAGACATTACTCAGAAATAAAAACAAAACAGGAGGAATCACACTACCAGACCTCAGACTTTACTACAAATCGATAGTGATCAAAACAGCATGGTATTGGCACAAAAACAGAGAAGCAGATATCTGGAACAGAATAGAGAACCAAGAGATGAATCCAGCTACTTACCGCTATTTGATTTTTGACAAGCCAATTAAAAACATTCAGTGGGGAAAAGATTCCCTATTTAACAAATGGTGCTGGCTGAACTGGCTGGCGACCTGCAGAAGACTGAAATTGGACCCACACCTTTCACCATTAACTAAGATAGACTCTCATTGGATTAAGAGAGTCTAAGTTTAAGACATGAAACTCTAAAAATACTAGAGGAGAATGCAGGGAAAACCCTTGAAGAAATTGGTCTGGGTGAGTATTTCATGAGGAGAACCCCCCGGGCAATTGAAGCAGCTTCAAAAATACACTACTGGGACTTGATCAAACTAAAAAGCTTCTGCACAGCTAAGAACACTGTAAGTAAAGCAAGCAAACAGCTCTCAGAATGGGAGAAGATATTTGCAGGGTATATCTCTGACAAAGGTTTAATAACCAGAATCTACAGAGAACTCAAACGCATCAGCAAGAAAAAAACAAGGGATCCGATCGCAGGCTGGGCAAGGGATTCGAAGAGAAACTTCTCTGAAGAAGACAGGCGCACGGCCTTCAGACATG
Source organism: Nycticebus coucang (assembly GCF_027406575.1). Classification (NCBI taxonomy): domain Eukaryota; kingdom Metazoa; phylum Chordata; class Mammalia; order Primates; family Lorisidae; genus Nycticebus; species Nycticebus coucang. Next base: position 33,229,710 of record NC_069786.1, read on the forward strand.
AAAAAATGCTCATCATCTTTAACCGTCAGAGAAATGCAAATCAAAACTACTTTGACATATCATCTAACTCCACTGAGACTAGCCTATATCACAAAATCTCAAGACCAGAGATGTTGGCGTGGATGCGGAGAAATAGGAACACTTCTGCACTGCTGGTGTGAATGCAAATTAATACATTCCTTTTGGAAAGAGATATGGAGAACACTTAGAGATCTAAAAATAGATCTGCCATTCAATCCTTTAATCCCTCTAGTGGGCATATACCCAGAAGACCAAAAATCACAACATAACAAAGATATTTCTACCAGAATGTTTATTGCAGCCCAATTCATAATTGCTAAGTCATGGAAAAAGCCCAAGTGCCCATTGATCCACGAATGGATTAATAAATTGTGGTATATGTACACCATGGAATACTATGCAGCCTTAAAGAAAGATGGAGACTTTACCTCTTTCATGTTTACATGGATGGAGCTGGAACATATTCTTCTTAGTAAAGTATATCAAGAATGGAAGAAAAAGTACCCAATGTACTCAGCCCTACTATGAAACTAATTTGGGGCTCTCACATGAAAGCTATAACCCAGTTACAACCTAACAATAGGGGGAAGTGGGAAAGGGAGGGGGGTGGGTAGAGGGACGGTGATCAGTGTGATCACACCTGTGGTGCATCTTACAGGGGTATTTGCGAAACTTGGTAAATGTAGAATGTAAATGTTTTGGCACAGTAACTGAGATAACGCCAAAAAGGCTATGTTAACCATTGTGATAAAAATGTCAAATGGTCTATGAAGCGAGTGTATGATGCCCCATGATCATATCAATGTATACAGTTATGATTTAATAAAAGAAAAAAACAATTATAAGCATTTAAAAATCAATTAGCAGAGAATTTCAATACAAACAAAATATGTGTTTTGACTACCATGAACAACTCTGTGGAAACATTTCTGCCTCTTTCTCTGTCATAGATGTTCCTATCCATTTCACAGAAGATTAAATTACAAATTTGTCTTCCTTATCTTCGGGGTCCATACTGCTGCTTAAGAAAAACAGAAACAATACAAGTAGTAGTGCCTAAAGGCTTAGAGCCAAGAGAAGTAGAGAATAAAAATTTAAAGTTAGAGAGGATTTTTTTTTTAAATCAGAAGTACATGAAGTCTTGTAACCATTAACCTAAAAATATATTCTTTTTTTTTTCCTTGCAGTCTTTGTGGCCGGGGCTGCGTTTGAACCGAACATCTCTGGCATATGGGGCCAGCACCCTACTCCTTTGAGCCACAGGCACCACCCTAACCTAAAAATATATTCTTAACAATTCATTAGTAACTAACATATTGTCACAGGGAAAGTTGTCATATAATATAAAGCTGTTTATTTTGTTGTTTTATCAGAAATTATGTATATATATATATATATCATCTTTAATGAATAACACTTCAGATTTTTATTTTTGTTTGTATTCATTTTCTTTCTCTCTTGATTAAAGTAGCTTATACTACCTTTTGGTATGTACTCCTAAAAACACAGGAACATATATATAATATATCTGATTTGTTAATTTATATACATTATGCTATATGATTTGTTAATTTATATACATTATGCTATATTTTTGTGGAAGATAAAATCAACACATAGGATGTTAAGTACTTGTTAAATGCACATAAACACCTTTCTCCAAGAATACTACAAACCTCTTGGCCTGAGCTATATAATCCTGTAGCCACTAGTCTAGCCACATGTGGTTATTAAGAACTTGAAATGACTTAAATTTAAGGCATGAAACAATAAAAATCCTCAAAGAAAGCATAGGAAAAACACTGGAAGATATTGGCCTGGGGAAAGACTTCATGAAGAAGACTGCCATGGCAATTGCAACAACAACAAAAATAAACAAATGGGACTTCATTAAACTGAAAAGCTTCTGTACAGCCAAGGAGACAACAACCAAAGCAAAGAGACAACCTACACAATGGGAAAGGATATTTGCATCCTTTCAATCAGACAAAACCTTGATAACTAGGATCTATAGAGAACTCAAATTAATCCACATGAAAAAAGCCAACAGTCCCATATATCAATGGGCAAGAGACATGAATGGAACCTTCTCTAAAGAAGACAGACGGATGGCTAACAAACATTTGAAAAAATGTTCATCATCCCTATCTATTAGAGAAATGCAAATCAAAACAACCCTGAGATACCATCTAACCCTAGAAAAAATAGCCCACATCACAAAATCTCAAAACTGCAGATGCTGGCGTGGATGTGGAGAGAAGGGAACACTTTTACACTGCTGGTGGGACTGCAGACTAGTACAACCTATCTGGAAGGAAGTATGGAGAAACCTCAAAGCATTCAAACCAGACCTCCCATTTGATCCTGCAATCCCATTACTGGGCATCTACCCAGAAGGAAAAAAATCTTTTTATCATAAGGACACTTGTACTAGACTGTTTATTGCAGCTCAATTTACAATCGCCAAAATGTGGAAACAGCCTAAATGCCCACCAACCCAGGAATGGATTAACAAGCTGTGGTATATGTATACCATGAAATACTATTCAGCTATTAAAAAAAATGGAGACTTTACATCCTTCTTATTAACCTGGATGGAAGTGAAAGATATTATTCTTAGTAAAGCATCACAAGAATGGAGAAGCATGAATCCTATGTACTCAATTTTGATATGAGGACAATTAATGACAATTAAGGTCATGGAGGGGAGGAAAAGCAGAAAGAGGGATGGAGGGAGGGGGGTGGGGCCTTGGTGTCTGTCACACTTTATGGGGGCAAGACATGATTGCAAGAGGGACTTTACCTAACAAATGCAATCAGTGTAACCTGGCTTATTGTAACCTCAATGAATCCCCAACAATAAAAAAAAAAATGGAGACTTTACATCCTTCGTATTAACCTGGATGGAAGTGGAAGTCATTATTCTTAGTAAAGCATCACAAGAATGGAGAAGCATGAATCCTATGTACTCAATTTTGATATGAGGATAATTAACGACAATTAAGGTCATGGAGGGGAAAACAGAGAGAGGGAAGGAGGGAGAGGGTTGGGGCCTTGGTGTGTGCCACACCTTCTGGGGGCAAGACATGATTGCAAGAGGGACCTTACCTTACAAATGCAATCAGTGTAACCTGGCTTATTGTACCCTCAATGAATCCCCAACAATAAAAAAAAAAAATTAAAAAAAAAAAACATAACTTGAACTGTAGTTAGTATTAGTTGAGAAGTGCTAGAAATATATGGATTTCAAAGTCTTAGTTTTAAAAAACTGCAAAACATCTCATTAGTAATTTTGTATATTTATTACGTATTGAAATGTTAGTACTTTGGATATATTGAGTTAAAAATATATATTAAAATTAATTTCGGGGCGGCGCCTGTGGCTCAGTGAGTAGGGCGCTGGCCCCATATGCCGAGGGTGGCGGGTTCAAACCCAGCCCCGGCCAAACTGCAACAAAAAAATAGCCGGGCATTGTGTCGGGCGCCTGTAGTCCCAGCTGCTCAGGAGGCTGAGGCAAGAGAATTGCGTAAGCCCGAGAGCTGGAGGTTGCTGTGAGCCGGGTTGACGCCACGGCACTCTACCGAGGGTGGTACAGTGAGACTCTGTCTCTACAAAAAATAAAAAATAAAAAATAATTTCACTTTTTGCTTTTCTTTTTTTTTGCTATTGATTTATCTTTTCCTTTATTTTTCTTTTTTTTATTAAATCATAGCTGTGTACATTGATATAATCATGGGGCATCATTCACTAGCTACTTTTCATTTGTTGAATGTGACAACTAGAAAATTTCAAATTTTTGGTGTGCCATATGTTACACTGCTCTTCAATAGCACTGGTCTAGGTAAGAAAGTACTGAATCAAAATGAATCTATAAAAGCATTGAGAAAAGGAACCATTCATTCTGGAAGACTTTGGCCTTAGTGGATATGGAAGCTGACCCCTCTGCAAGGAAGGAAAGTGATTGTTGACTACATTCTTAATTAGTCAGAGGTTCCTTAAGTTCACAATGGTATCCATTGAGCAAATTTTTGGCAGAAAAATATCATCATTTCAGCTACAAAATAAAATATCAAGTCCATCAAAGAGAACATTTGATTAAAAAGAACAGAGAAGCAGCAAGAGAAGAAACAATAAAGAAAGCTAAAACTTCAATAAAAATTAACTATTTCATATGAGAGCAATTACCTACTCTGACACTATTTGAGGAAAGGCAGCTAAGTAATTTGTAAGTTATATACTGAATGCCAAGAAGAAATCTGGATTTCCATTTATTTCTCAAGTCAAAAACCTACTGAGGTCATCTTATGGTTTAGCATAAACTGGTCTTTCATTCTTATAGCATAATTTTTGAGAATTTTACTTTTCTTCGGTAAGATCCACCCCCTCTCAATTGGCCCCTTAATAATCGGAAACATTTATATTGCTATGCTGCCGTGGTTTTCTTTTTTTAACCCCTCTCCTCTAGTGAGGGCTAGTATTCTATTCCTTGAGAACAGATTATTTAGTAATGTATTCTATAAGAATAGTAGCTAATGACTTGGGAGAGAAAATTTAGCACAATAAAATATAGTTAAAAGCAGCTGTGCAGTAGAAGATAGCTTTCTCTAATAATCACAGAACTGTATTTTATACTACCTCATCAAAAAAATAGGCAGAAAATTACCATATCTAATCATTCAAATTGAAACCCTGGCTCCTGTCTAACAATTCCTTGTGTGGGGCCACCTTTCATTCTTGTGAAACATGTGTGAGCATGGTTGTCAGGAAAATGTAATGCTTCCCCTTGAAATGCTAATCTTTGTTGCCACTTTATCATCCCAATGACCCCTCTTATGAGAATTTCATTAAAATAATGGCATTCTTTGTGGTGTTTAGAGAGATTATCTCTTCCGAAATGGATAAAACTCTAAATCATTCCCAAACATTACAATACCTTGCTATGAGTCAGGCAATGATACACGTGATCAATTTATGCAAAAAAAAAAAAAATCAGTTAAGCAGAATAATTGCTGCTTCTGCATGTCTATATGTATTCCAATTTTTTTTTTTTGGATCAGTATAAATTCAATAAACTGTACTTTCACATAATTTATGATTAGCAACATAGTCTTTTTTAACCTGTATTTTTGTGTTTTTAATTAATCTTTACCAGTTTATTACAAATGATACAAGTCAGGAACAGCCAAATGGAGATGTAAGGCCTGGACAAGCATTGTGGGGGAGAGAAGGTACGGAATGCCCATGCCCTCCCTGGGCAAACCTCCTCCAGAAAATCTAGGACGTGTTCAAGCACAGCACTTACCTATATTATTGTATATTTATTTTATTTCAATAGATGAAGGAAGTACATGGTTTTTTTGTTGTTGTTGTTACAAGATGAATTGTAAGAATATTTTCAACTTATTAATGCTTTTTAATCACCTTGAATCAGATTCAGTCTCTGACTTTCATACATCTGCATTACCTACACCTTCAACCTACATATTATTCTATAAAGAGATAGTCTGTGTAATCTCTGCAAGCCTGAATTTTAGGCCTGGTCATTGGGCTAACAGAAAGGGCATGCCTCTAGCCCTTTATCCTGGAATATTACTTTTCATGTTGACTCTCAACTCTAGAAGGTGACCCCTTTCCTTATCCCTACAGTCTGGTTATGGGATCTTCCTTTATGCTTTCATAGTACTCTGTATGGCTCTTCCTTCATTGAACTTGAAATAATAATCTTTTTTACCTGGAAGTCACTTAAACTAAGTTTTCTCTTAAAATAGGAATCATCCGACTATATTGCCAGTACTTAGGATGGCACTTAGAATATGGAAGGTACTTACAGTATTGTTATTCTTTTTTACAAAGAAATACTGGTCAAATTAAGTCCTTGCATCACCATGAGATTTTCCTCCCAGTGTACTGACTTTTTACGCTTTGTTTTGTCCTTCCAATAAAGAGTTCAGCAGAAGTGCACATAAAATTTATTCTGTGGACTTGTAGAATAAGGAGGAAGAGAAAAACCTATTTACTTGGACCTGGTGAGTTCTCCTGATAAGATAAAACATTTAATAAGCTTTTAATCCCAGAGTGAAGATAAGATGGGAGATATACTTTTATGATTCCTTTAGTTTACCTAGGTCCCACATGTCTCCCACAATGTGAACATCTTGCTATACTGTGTGGTTCTACCAGTTTATATCCATTTATCCATCTATCTCATCTATCTAATTAGAAACCCACTTGACCCACCACAAGAAAAGTAATTGTCTATTCCAATATGTAGAAAATACTGGCTGGCCATAAGTAATGAAGATGTTATTTTGACTCTTAATTTAGTGTATATTTATGAAAGACTTAAGGGATGTTAAAGATAGTATTGAACTCCATACAAATTTTCCCTGTTGTCCTACAAAAATTCAAAGTGTGAAATTTTCACATCAGATATGTTTGTGGTCAACACCTGGTTCTATCACAGGCTGGCAGTTAAATTGAGAAAGTTATATACTCTCTGATCTCCAGTTTTCCTATCTGTAAAGCTAGGATAATAAGGTGTTGGGAGATTTCATAAAGCACTATCTAAAGAGAAAAGCTAATATTCTACTATTTGCTAGGCAATGTAATGGCAATGAATTTAGACTTTAGTTTTATTGTTCTTATTTCTAATTATTTTGCTGTCCTGTGTTTCTGACTTGCTAGTCTGAAACTCACTGAGCAGTTTGCCTTTCTCTGTTGGTCACTTTTCTGCAAAGTCCCATCACTCCAGAGTGACAGCAGTTTTTTCAAGTCTACTGAAAAGGATAGTCTGATAATTGTATTTAAATTCAAAGGAAGGGTGACATGACTTCACCTCAGTGGGCAGTGCCTTGGAGGTGACGCTGGAGCCTGGCTGAAGACCCAAAAGGCCAGCATTGAAAAAAACCTGGTGAAACAGAGAGTCACAAATCATCCCCCTACTATAGGAGACACACAAATGGCAGAAGCTAATTGGATCAAATGTAAAAAAATAACAGCTATACTTTGTTAACTATTAGGAAATGAAGAAAATAAGTACCAAAGCTCCAGGGGAAAAGTCAAACAGTGTAAAATAATCATGGGGTGGAATCAGCAGAAAAACTATGGTAACATGAATAACCAGAACAGATCAACCGCCTACACACACACAAGGAAAGATATGGCAGATGTAACTGAAGATCCCATTCATAAACAGGTGGCTGAGATGTCAGAAATCAAATTCAGAATTTGGATTGCAAATAAGGTTACTAGAATGGAGGAAAATTTGAAATTAGAAATTCGAAGAGCAATTCAAACGTCAGAATTAGAAATTCGAAGAGGAATACAAAAGTCAGAATTAGAAATTCAAAGAGAAATTCAAAAGATGTCTCAAGAATTTAACGAATTTAAAAACAAAACCACAAAAGAGGGGGATGAGGACAAGATGGCGGACTGAACACAGCTTTCAACAGAGGCTCCCGTCCAGAAGGAGAGTTAAGGGACAGGAATTGAGTAAGTATCCTGGTGGACTTGAGCCTCACCAAGACAGAAGTTTGAAGAACGCACATCAACACCACTGAGGCAAGCTGTGATCACAAGGATGCAAACAAAAGGTACAAAATCCACCACCAAGCGGATGGGAGTCCCCCTCCCCCATGAGACCGTCTCAAGAGCCCCACAATTAAACAAGCGGGCGGAAATTAAAGGCCCTCCCACTACACTCCACGGGAGAGACCTTCTACAAACTGGACCTACCTCCCCTACTGGGATGCCGTGGCGTTCTCCTGCAGGGCATAAAACTGAATAAAACTTTAAAAATCCTTTGCCGGCAACCCTGAATCCCCAACACTCCCCTCCCGCCCACTGAGGTCTGGAGTCCTGTCCCCCAGGAGTTTGGAACCTTGAGTGATTTCACAAGGGGAGTGGACAGTCCCCAAGTTGCGACTGGTCAGCATTGACTCTGAGGCACGTGAGTGAGGAGAGGGCACCGGGCTGAGGGGGAGTCACGCCTCGGCAGCACTTCCCTGTGGTGCGGTGCAGCAGCCCTCCCCGTGCATCAATACAGCCAGACATAAAACTGAATGAAACTCTAGCTTGCCCCCCACTCTCACTCGGGGTCTGGGGGCCTGTCCCCCAGGAGTTCGGATCCTTGGGTGATTTCTCGAGGGGAGCGCACAGTGCCCGAGATGTGACTGGTCAGCGCTGACTCTGAGACACGCGGGCGAGGAGAAAGCACTCTACTGATGGGGAGTCACACCTCGGCGGCACTTCCCTGAAGATTAGGTGCAGCAGCCCTCCCCGGGCAACGTTACGGGGCCAGGCACAAAACTGAATAAAACTCTAGCTTCCCCGCTGAGAGCTGAGAGCCCCTACTCTCACTCGGGGTCTGGAGGCCTATCCCCCAGGAGTTCGGATCCTTAGGTGATTTCTCGAGGGGAGTACACAGTGCCCGAGCTGCGTCAGGTCAGCGCTGACTCTGAGACACGTGAGCGAGGAGAGGGCACTCTGCTGAGGGGAAATCAAGCCTTGGCGGCACTTCCCTGTGGTGCGGTGCAACAGCCCTCCCCAGGCGGGTGTAAAACTGAATGAAACTCTAGCTTCCCCCCCACTCCCAATTGGGGTGTGGGGGCATATCCCCCAAGAGTTCGGATTCTTGGGGGATCTCTTGAGGGGTGTGGACCCAGCATAAACTGCGGCCGCTCAGTGCTGACTCTGGGGCACGAGACAGAGGAGAAATGGGTCGGCTGAGTGCCCACACCAGAGCAGCAGTTCCCTGGAGGTAGATCAACAGACATTTTTTCTTTAACGGAAGAACGCTCACTTCTGGATATTCTGATGCCAAACCCCCTGTCTCCCTGGGCAACCAGAGGAGGCCACCGGTGAGCGGGGGATTTCTTGACACTGCTCACAAACCCGGCAAGCTTCCAGGGCGGGGCCGACCCAGAGAGGTGAAACCTCCAGCAGCAAAGATGTTTGAACACAGAACAGCCCGTCTTCTGTAGGCGATTTCGGCAGGAACAGAGACAGAACCCCGCAAAGTTGTCTCTTCTGTTCTGTTCCGTTAGCAGCATCCATTAGGGACAGGGCTAAGCATGAGTGAACACCTCCTTCCCATCACCTGCATCAAGCACTCAAAGATGTCAGGCCCCATCTCCTCCTGCTAGATAGCGGCAGTCTGCGGGGGCCTGGCAGACTTCCTTGCGATTCAGGCAGGTGCAAACCCCTGGAGTGTCTGTTCACTACAGGCAACTGGGTTAGCCATCTGCAGAGATACCAGTGACTGGGTCCGACGGAGGGGCAAAGTGGGGAAGGAGATGTCAACCGTCCCAGACTGCTCTGTTTGCTGGGTGGCTCCTCCTGACTCCACACGGCACTGGGGTGAGCCGTGTCAGAGGAGTCACCAGGCCCCTGTGATCCAGTTCCCAGAGACCTCTTGAACTCTCCCACCTGAGACAGGTGCCGATTGAGACAGTTGATTTGGACCTTTTGAACTGGGCTAATAGACTGAGGACTTTTCAGGCAGTGCCCTGGGTGTGCGGTTGTAGGAAGGTTTGATTCTCCTTTTCCAACTGGGGCCAGAGGGGGGCAGGCGGGGTGACTTAATTGCTGATTTTTCCACACAGCTGAGACTACAAGCCAGAGTAGAAGTTGCAATAGGATCGAACAGAAACCAGCTGAAAACAAGAAAGAACCACTTTGCCCCACCACACAAGACAGGGCCCCAGTTTCTCAGGCCACAACACTGTACGGTCCCTCAATAAAGCCCCAGGGGAAAATCAAAGGGAGTAAAATAACCATGGGGTGGAATCAGCAGAAAAACTCTGGTAACATGAATAACCAGAATAGATCAACCCCCCCAAGAAAAGATACGGCAGATATGATTGAAGATCCCATTCATAAACAACTGGCAGAGATGTCAGAAATCGAATTCAGAATTTGGATTGCAGACAAGATTAATAAAATGGAATTAGGAATTCGAGGAGAAATTCAAAAGTTGTCTCAAGAATTTAACGAATTTAAAGACAAAACCACCAAAGACTTAGACACACTGAAGCAAGAATTTACAGCCCTCAAAGATATGAAAAATACAGTAGAATCCCTCAGCAACAGAATGGAGCAAGCAGAAGAAAGGATTTCTGACATTGAAGATAAAGTCTTCGAACGCTCCCAATCTCTCAAAGAGGAAGAGAAATGGAGAGCAAAAACGGATCACTCATTCAGAGAACTCTCAGATAAATCAAAAAAAAGCAATATAAGAATTATAGGGATTTCTGAGAATGATGAAGTGGCCTCCAAGGGCACAAGAGGCCCTCCTGCATGAAATTATGAAAGAAAATTTTCCAGACATGCCTAGAGAATCTGAAATTCAGATAGCAGACAGCTTCAGAACCCCAGCGCGATTCAACACCAATAAGTCATCCCCCAGACATATCATAATTAGCTTCACTAAAATTAACATGAAAGAGAAGATTTTCAAAGCAGTCCAGCGAAAGAAAAATATTACGTACAAAGGTAAGAATATTAGAATAACTGCAGATCTCTCTGCTGAAACTTTTCAAGACAGAAGAGGGTGGTCATCAACTTTTAATCCTCGAAAGCAAAATAACTTTCAACCCAGGATCTTGTATCCAGCTAACCTGAGTTTCATCCATGATGGAGACATTAAATACTTCAATGACATTCATATGTTGAAAAAATTTGCCATAAGTAAACCAGCTCTTCAGGATATTCTCAGGCCTGTGCTCCACAATGACCAACCCAATCCTATACCACAAAAGTAAACTCACTCAGAAACTTCGGATCAAACTCCAACTTCCACACTGGCAAAAGGATTAAAAATGTCCACTGGACCTTTGAAAAACTCGATACCCAAAATTCCACCAGACTTATCAATACTCTCCATCAATGTGAATGGCTTAATCTGTCCTGTAAAGAGGCATAGGTTAGCTGACTGGATACAAAAACTCAAGCCAGATATTTGTTGCATACAAGAGTCACATTTAACTTAAAAGACAAATACAGACTCAGGGTGAAAGGATGGTCATCCATATTTCAGGCAAATGGTGATCAGAAAAAAGCAGGGGTTGCAATTTTATTTGCAGATACAGTAGGCTTTAAACCATCAAAAGTAAGGAAGGACAAGAATGGTCACTTCATATTTGTTAAGGGTAATACTCAACATGATGAGATCTCAATTATTAATACCTATGCACCCAACCAGAATGCACCTCAATTTATAAAAGAAACTCAAACAGACATGAGTAACTTGATTTCCTCCAGCTCCATAATCGTCGGAGATTTCAACACTCCTTTGGCAGTGTTGGATGGATCCTCCAGCAAGAAGCTGAGCAAAGAGATCTTAGATATAAACCTAACCATCCAATATTTAGATTTAGCAGACATCTACAGAACATTTCATCCCATCAAAACTGAATGCACATATTTCTCACCAGCCCACGGAACTTACTCCAAAATTGACCACAATTTAGGTCACAAGTCTAACCTCAGTAAATTTAAAGGAATAGAAATTTTTCCATGCGTCTTCTCCGACCATTATGGAATAGAACTTGAACTCAGTAAAAACAGGAATCTGCATACTCATAAAAAAACATGGAAGTTAAATAACCTTATGCTGAATGATACCTAGGTCAGAGATGAGATTAAGAAAGAAGTCGCCAATTTTTTGGAACAAAACGACAATGAAGACACAAACTATCAGAACCTCTGGGACACCGCAAAGGCAGTTCTAAGAGGGAAATTTATAGCACTGCAAGCTCTCCTCAAGAGAACACAAAGAGAGGAAGTTAACAACTTAATGGGACATCTCAAGCAACTAGAAAAGGAAGAACATTCCAACCCCAAATCCAGTAGAAAAAAAGAAATAACCAAAATTAGAGCAGAATTAAATGAAATTCAAAACAAAAGAATTATACAACAGATCAATAAATCAAAAAGTTGGTTTTTTGAAAAGGTCAATAAAATAGATAAACAACTGGCCAACCTAATCAGGAAAAAAAGAGTAAAATCTCTAATCTCATCAATCAGAAACAACAAAGACAAAGTAACAACAGACTCATCAGAAATCCAAAAAATCCTTAATGAATATAACAAGAAACTTTATTCTCAGAAATATGAATATCTGAAGGAAATTGACCAATACTTGGAAGCACGCCACCTTCCAAGACTTAACCAGAATCAAGTGGAAATGTTGAACAGACCCATATCAAGTTCAGAAATGGCATCAACTATACAAAACCTCCCTAAAAAGAAAAGCCCGGGACGAGATGGTTTCACGTCAGAATTCTACCAAAACTTTAAAGAGGAATTAGTACCTATATTATTCAACCTGTTCCAAAATGTAGAAAAGGAAGGAAGACTACCCAACACGTTCTATGAAGCAAACATCACCCTGATCCCCAAACCAGGAAAAGACCCAACAAGAAAAGAAAATTATAGACCCATATCACTAATGAATATAGATGCAAAAATATTCAACAAGATCCTAACAAACAGAATCCAGCAACACATCAAACAAATTATACATCATGACCAAGTTGGTTTATCCCAGGGTCTCAAGGCTGGTTCAATATACGTAAATCTATAAATGTAATTCAGCACATAAACAAATTAAAAAACAAAGACCATATGATTCTCTCAATTGATGCAGAAAAAGCTTTTGATAATATCCAGCATCCCTTCATGATCAGAACACTCAAGAAAACTGGTCTAGAAGGGACTTTTCTTAAACTGATAGAGGCCATCTACAGCAAACCCACAGCCAATATCATATTGAATGGAGTTAAATTGGAATCATTTCCACTCAGATCAGGAACCAGACAAGGCTGCCCATTGTCTCCATTGCTTTTCAACATTGTAATGGAAGTTTTAGCCACCGCAGTTAGGGAAGAAAAGGCGATCAAGGGTATCCATATAGGGTCAGAAGAGATCAAACTTTCGCTCTTCACAGATGATATGATTCTGTATCTGGAAAACACTAGGGACTCTACTACAAAACTCCTAGAAGGGATCAAGGAATACAGCAGCGTCTCAGGTTACAAAATCAACATCCATAAATCGGTAGCCTTTATATACACCAACAACAGTCAAGTTGAAAAAGCAGTTAAGGACTCTATCCCATTCACAGTAGTGCCAAAGAAGATGAAATATTTGGGAATTTACCTAATAAAAGACGTGAAAGATCTCTATAAAGAGAACTATGAAACTCTAAGAAAAGAAATAGCTGAAAATGTTAACAAATGGAAAAACATACCATGCTCATGGCTGGGAAGAATCAACATTATCAAAATGTCCATACTACCCAAAGCAATATATAATTTCAACGCACTCCCTATTAAAGCTCCACTGTCATATTTTAAAGATCTTGAAAAAACATTACTTCGTTTTATATGGAATCAGAAAAAACCTCGAATAGCCAAGACATTACTCAGAAATAAAAACAAAACAGGAGGAATCATACTACCAGCCCTCAGACTTTACTACAAATCGATAGTGATCAAAACAGCATGGTATTGGCACAAAAACAGAGAAGCAGATATCTGGAACAGAATAGAGAACCAAGAGATGAATCCAGCTACTTACCGCTATTTGATTTTTGACAAGCCAATTAAAAACATCCAGTGGGGAAAAGATTTCCTATTTAACTAATGGTGCTGGGTGAACTGGCTGGCAACCTGCAGAAGACTGAAATTGGACCCACACCTTTCACCATTAACTAAGATAGACTCTCATTGGATTAAAGATTTAACCTTAAGACATGAAACTATAAAAATACTAGAGGAGAATCCAGGGAAAACCCTTGAAGAAATTGGGTGAGTATTTCATGAGGAGAACCCCCCGGGCAATTGAAGCAGCTTCAAAAATACACAACTGGGACTTGATCAAACTAAAAAGCTTCTGCACAGCTGAGAACACAGTAAGCAAAGCAAGCAGACAGCCCTCAGAATGGGAGAAGATATTTGCAAGGGTATATCTCAGGTTTTTTGTTTTTTTGTTTTTTGTTTTTTGTTTTTTTGTAGAGACAGAGTCTCACTTTATGGCCCTCAGTAGAGTGCCGTGGCCTCATACAGCTCACAGCAACCTCCAACTCCTGGGGCTTAAGTGATTCTCTTGCCTCAGCCTCCCAAGTAGCTGGGACTACAAGCGCCCGCCACAACGCCCGGCTATTTTTTGTTGCAGTTTGGCCGGGGACAGGTTTGAACCCACCACCCTCGGTATATGGGGCCGGCACCTTACTGACTGAGCCACAGGCACCACCCTGCAGGGTATATCTCTGACAAAGGTTTAATAACCAGAGTCCAGAGAGAACTCAAACACATCAGCATGAAAAAAACAAGGGATCCAATCGCAGGCTGGGCAAGGGATTTGAAGAGAAACTTCTCTGAAGAAGACAGGCTCACGGCCTTCAGACATATGAAAAAGTGCTCATCATCTTTAATCATCAGAGAAATGCAAATCAAAACTACTTTGAGATATCATGTAACTCCACTGAGACTAGCCTATATCACAAAATCTCAAGACCAGAGATGTTGGCGTGGATGCGGAGAAATAGGAACACTTCTGCACTGCTGGTGTGAATGCAAATTAATACATTCCTTTTGGAAAGATATATGGAGAACACTTAGAGATCTAAAAATAGATCTGCCATTCAATCCTGTAATCCCTCTGCTGGGTATATACCCAGAAGACCAAAAATCACAACATAACAAAAATATTTGTACCAGAATGTTTACTGCAGCCCAATTCATAATTGCTAAGTCATGGAAAAAGCCCAAGTGCCCATCGATCCCCGAATGGATTAATAAATTGTGTTATACGTACACCATGGAATACTATGCAGCCTTAAAGAAAGATGGAGACTTTACCTCTTTCATGTTTACATGGATGGAGCTGGAACATATTCTTCTTAGTAAAGTATATCAAGAATGGAAGAAAAAGTACCCAATGTACTCAGCCCTACTATGAAACTAATTTGGGGCTCTCACATGAAAGCTGTAACCCAGTTACAACTTAACAATAGGGGGAAGTGGGAAAGGGGCAGTGGGTAGAGGGAGGGGGATCGGTGTGATCACACCTGTGGTGCATCTTACAGGGGTATTTGCAAAACTTGGTAGATGTAGAATGTAAAGGTTTTGGCACAGTAACTGAGATAACGCCGGAAAGGCTATGTTAACCACTGTGATAAAAATGTGTCAAATGGTCTATGAAGCGAGTGTATGATGCCCCATGATCATATCAATGTATACAGTTATGATTTAATAAAATAAATAAATAAATAAACCACTAAAGATTTTGATGCACTAAAGCAAAAATTTTCAGCCCTCAAAGATCTGAAAAATACAGTACAATCCCTCAGTAACAGAGTGGAATAAGCAGAAGAAAGGATTTCTGACATTGAAGACAAAGCTTTTGAACGCTCCCAAACTCTCAAAGAGGAAGACAAATAGAGAGCAAAAATGGATCATTCCCAGAGGCGGAGCATGATGGTGGACAGGACAGATGTGTAGCCCACCTCTCCCAAGCCATCAGGTGAGAGGAAAGGGGGTCTGGACCTTCCCCATGTGTGGATTATTGGTGTTGACAGACAGCTAGAGACACTCAGTGAACTGGCGGATTGCTATATATGAGGAGTAATTTAAAACCACAGACTGTTGTAGAGATTCTTCCCTGCTTGGCTGTGCTGGCCAGCAGGCCCCTCCCTTACGGAGGACAGCAGCTTGTGAATGCTGACAAAACCCAATTGATGAATATTTATTCCTGAACTGGGGGAGGCATCCGAAAAGAGAGCCAGTCAAAACCACGGGGAGCTGGGCAATCTGTTGGACAATTGAAGTTAAGGGATCCCGCCCGGGAAACAGACATTTTGAACTACCCAAAAGGGCAGGCACCTTCCCCCAGACCAGGAGGGATTGAATAGACCCAGAGTATTCCTGCTGGAGAATGTTGGAGGGAGTTGGCAGTTCAGGCTATGTGGCAAACTGGCAGGTTCTGATCCAAAAGGGAAACTCTAAACCATAAAACTCAGAATAAAGTCCCTGACCTCTCCAGCCATGGGAACCGGCTACAGCTGCTAAAGCCGCAGACCCACCAGCAACCGCGTGAACCCAGCAGCACCCTCCCCCAAGGCCAATTGCAGTCGCCAGTTTGCAGGAGAACCTGGCAGCAGAGTGGAAAGATTTAAGAAGCATGGACTCCTGCACTGAGTGTGAAGGTCGGTCGCAAGTGCTGTCTGGAGCAAAACAGCCGAGGTTACACAATACTTAGGTGACAAACTTTTACAGAAATTCCAAAATGGTGATCAGCCATGGAAGGTGGTTACCATGGTAACAGTATAAAATGTGAATCAGGTATGAGCCTGGGAACCACTAACAGCGACACTGGGTGTCCAGAAAGTATACTGCAGTATGAATATATTCCTACGAAAGTTGATCCCTACATCATACATATAGATGTATATATGTATATTTCTACATAGAAGAATAAAATTTTTGTAGTTGGTGCCGTTTATTTTCTTTTCTTTTCTTTTTTTTTTTTTTTTGTTCTGTTTCTTCCTCACCATTTTCTTGGAGGAGCTTTTGTTAATTTTTTATTATTACTTTTTATATAGATATATAGATATAGATATAGATATTTTTTTTTTTTTTTGTAGAGACAGAGTCTCACTGTACCACCCTCGGGTAGAGTGCCGTGGCATCACACAGCTCACAGCAACCTCTAATTCCCGGGCTTACGCGATTCTCTTGCCTCAGCCTCCTGAGCAGCTGGGACTACAGGTGCCTGCCACAATGCCTGGCTATTTTTTTGTTGCAGTTTGGCCAGGGCTGGGTCCAAACCTGCCACCCTTGGCATATGGGGCCGGCGCCCTACTGACTGAGCCACAGGCGCCACCCAATATATAGATATATTTTTTATTTCTATTTTTTCTAATTTTAATTTCTCTTCTCTTCTAACTTTTCTATGAACATCACTTTTTTCTGTTTTTTCTTTTTTTTAATCAATTATTTTATGATTATCACTATTTTTATTGCAGTTGTTTCTATGTTGCTGCTGTCGTGGGTATTGTCTGTATGTCTATGTGTCTCTGTCTGTTTCTGTATCTAAGGGCTTGTGCGTGTGGTAGCCTTTGTATCTGTTTATTTACTCATTTGCTCTCAATGAGCTTGGTGTTATGACCTGCAACTCTGAGCTCCCAGCACTCCCCTCCACTCTCACTCTGAGGTCTGGAGGCCTGACCCCAGGAGTCCAGACCCTTGGGTGATTTCTCGAGAGGTGCAGACAGGACCTGGACTGCAGCTGGACAGTGCTGATTTTGCAGCACAGGAGTGAGGAGACAATGGTCAGCTAATAGGGAATCACACCGGAGTGGCAGTGCCCCAAGGTGCAGAGCAGCAGATGTCTCTAGCAATAACAAGGTCCACCCCCAGATATCCCATAACCACTCCTCCTGTCTCCCTGGGCAACCAGATGAGGCCGACATCCTCTCAGACGGCAACCACCATGAAATAGACCTGGGACTGAAACACAGGCGTGAGTAAAGGGTTTGCCTGAGGTGGAACTGGCCTGGGTGGAATGCGGGGACTTGAAAATGCACCCACAGAGCAGGGAAACTCCCAGGGTGGGGCTGATCCAGAGGACTGCTTTACTGAGCCTAAGACACACCCGGCCCTCAGGGGATCATCAGCCTATAGACAAAGGAGGCCAAGAGGCTCCAGCTGACAACAAATCATGCTGCGAATACAAGCCTGCAGGAGTAAAGACAGGGCCTGAGGCACAGGTTCTGGGAACTCAAATCAACCTCTTCTCCGAAGAGGAATTTAGAAGAGTCAGAAACAAACTCCCACAGGGTTGTTCCATTCAGCCAGTAACATAAACTTACACTGGGGCTGGAACTGAGTGAACACCTCCAGCCTCCAACAAGTGCCCGAGGTTGACAGGCCTCACCACCCCCTGCTGGATAGAGGCAGAGAGCAGCAGCCTGGATGAAAAGATACAGACTTCCCCGTGATTTAGGCAGCTACAAATCTCTGGAGTATCTGCTCACTGCAGACAACTGACCAGGTCACAGACCAGCGGGGCTAGCAGCAACTGGGTGTGACAGAGCTGCAAGGTGGGGAAGGAGGCATCAACCTTCCCAAACTGATCTATTTGCTAGGTGGCTCCTCCTGACTCCATGCACCACTGGAGCAAGCCATATTAGAGCAGTCACCAGACCACTATGATCCAGTTCCCAGAGACTTCTTAAACTCTCCCACCCAAGACAGGTGCAGACTGAGACAATTGATTTGGACATTTTGAACTGAGCCAATAGCCTGGGGACTATCCAGCTGGTGCCCTGGGTGTGTGGTTCTAGGAAGGTTTGATTTTCCTTTTCCAATTGTTGCCTGTGGTGGAGGGGTGACTTAATTGCTGGTATTTCTCCAGCTGAGACTTCAACCCTGAGCAACTGTTTCACTAGGGTCGAACACATACCACCTGAAAACAAGAGAGAACCACTTAGCCCCACCACACCAGACAGGGCCCCATTTTCTCAGGCCATAGCACTGTATGGGTCCTCTACAAAGCTCCAGGGGAAAATCAAAGGGAGTAAAACATCATGGGGCAGAATCAGTGGAAAAACTCTGGCAACATGAGCAACCAGAATAGATCAACCCCCCCAAGGAAATATAGGGCAGATGTAATTGAAGATTACAAACAACTGGCTGAGATGTCAGAAATCGAATTCAGAATTTGGATGGCAATAAAGATTAACAAAATGTAATTAGAAATTCGAGGAGAAATTCAAAAGTTGTCTCAAGAATTTAACGAATTTAAAAACAAAACCACCAAAGACTTAGACACACTGAAGCAAGAATTTGCAGCCCTCAAATTTTTGAAAAATACAGTAGAATCCATCAGTAACAGAGTGAAGCAAGCAGAAGAAAGGGTCTCTGACATTGAAGACAAAGCCTTTGAATGCTCCCAAACTCTCAAAGAGGAAGAGAATTGGAGAGCAAAAACGGATCACTCTCTCAGAGAGCTCTGGGATAATTCGAAGAAGGCTAATATCTGACTCTTTGGAATCCCTAAAACCGATGAAGTGGCCTTGCTAGGCACAGAGGCACTTCTTCATGAAATTATGAAAGAGAATTTTCCAGACATGCCTAGAGATTCTGAAATTCAGACAGCAGACAGCTTCAGAACCCCAACATGACTCAACACCAATAAGACATCCCCCAGGCATATCATAATTAACTTCACTAAAGGTAGTATGAAGGAGAAGATTCTCAAAGGAGCCAGCTGTAAGAAAGCCATTACCTACAAAGGGAAGAATATTAGAATGACTGCAGATCTCTCTGCTGAAACTTTTCAAACCAGAAGAGGGTGCTCTTCGACTTTTAATTTCCAAAAGCAAAATAACTTTAAACCCCGGATTCTGTATCCAGCTAAACTGATTTCATTTCCAATGGAGAAATTAAATACTTTAATGACATTCATATGTTGAAGAAATTTGAGATAACCACACCAGCTCTTCAGTATATCCTCAGACCTATCATCCATAATGACCAACACAATCCTATAGCACAAAAGTAAACTCACTCAGAAACTTTTGATCAAACTCCAACTTCTACACTGGAGAAAGTATTAAAAATGCCCACTGGACTTTTGAAAAACTCGATACCCAAAATTTTACCAGACTTATCAATATTCTCCATTAATGTGAATGGCTTAAACTGTCCTCTAAAAAGGCATAGGTTACCTGACTGGATACAAAAACTCAGGCCAGATATTTGTTGCATACAAGAATCACATCTTAACTTAAAAGACAAATATAGACTCAGGTGAAAGGATGGTTATACATATTTCAGACAAATGTAATCAGGAAAAAGCAAGTGTTGCAATTTTATTTGCAGATACAATAGGCTTTAAACCATCAAAAGTAAGGAAGGATAAGAATGATCACTTCATATTTGTTAAGGGTAATACTCAATATGATGAGATTTCAATTCTTAATATATATGCACCCAAACAGAATGCGCCCCAATTTATAAGAAACTCTAACAGACATGAGCAACTTGATTTCCTCCAGCTCCATAATAGTCAGAGATTTCAACACTCCTTTGGCAGTGTTGGATAGATACCAATAAAAAGCCGAGCAAAGAAATTTTAGATTTAAACCTAATGATTTAATATTTGGATTTAGCGGACATCTACAGAACATTTCATCCCAACAAAACAGAATACACATACTTCTCGTCAGCCCACAGAACTTACTCCAAAATCGATCACATCGTAGGTCACAAGTCTACCTCAGTAACTTTAAAGGAATAGAAATAGTTCCTTGCATCTTCTTGGACCACCAAGGAATAAAAATTGAGCTCAGTAACAACAGGAATCTCCATAATTCTACAAAAACATGGAAGTTAAACAACCTTATGCTGAATGATAGCTGGGTCAGTGATGAAATCAAGAAGGAAATTGCCAAATTTTTGAAACAAAACAACAATGAAGACACGAATTATCAGAACCTCTGGGATACTGCAAAGGCAGTCCTAAGAGGGAAATTTATAGCACAGCAAGCCTTCCTCAAGAGAACGGAAAGACAGAAAGTTAACAACTTAATGGGACATCTCAAGCAACTGGAAATGGAAGAACATTCCAACCCCAAACTCAGTAGAACAAAAGAAATGACCAAAATTAGAGCAGAATTAAATGAAATCGAAAACAAAAGAATCATACAACAGATCAATAAACCCAAAAGTTGGTTTTTTGAAAAGGTCACTAAAATAGATAAACATTTGGCCAACCTAATCAGGAAAAAAAAAATCTCTAATCTCATCAAACAGAAACGACAAAGACAAAATAACAACAGACTCCTCAGAAATTCAAAAAATACTTAATGACTATTACAAGAAACTGAAAATCTGAAGAAAATTGACCAATACTTGGAAGCACGCCACCTTCCAAAACTGAGCCAGAATCAAGAGGAAATGTTGAACAGACCCATATGAAGTTCTGAAATAGCATCAACTATACAAAATTTCCCTAAAAAGAAAAGCCCAGGACCAGATGGTTTCACGTCAGAATTCTACCAAACTTTTAAGGAAGAACTAGTACATATATTACTCAACCTGTTCCAAAAGGTACAAAAAGAAGGAAGACTACCCAACACGTTCTATGAAGCAAACATCACCCTGATCCCCAAACCAGGAAAAGACCCAAAAAGAAAAAAAAAAAATTATAGACCAATATCCTAAGGAATATAGATGCAAAAATATTCAACAAGATCCTAACAAACAGAATCCAGCAACACATCGAAACAATTACACATCATGACCAAGTCAGTTTTATCCCAGGATCTTGAGACTGGTTAAATATCTGTAAATCTATAAGTATAATTCAGCACATAAACAAATTAAAAAACAAAGACCATATGATTCTCTCAATTGATGCAGAAAAAGCTTTCGATAATATCCACCATCACTTTATGATCAAAACACTTAAGAAAATTGGGATAGAAGGCACATTTCTTAAACTGATAGAGGCCATCTACAGAAAACCCACAGCCAATATCATATTGAATGGAGTTAAATTGAAATCATTTCCACTCAGATCAAAAACCAGACAAGGCTGCCTGTTGTCTCTACTGCTCTTTAACATTGTAATAGAAGTATTAGCCACCTCAATTAGGGACGAAAAGGCGATCGAGGGTATCCATATAGGGTCAGAAGTGATCAAACTGTTGCTCTTCACAAATGATATGGTTGTATATCTGGAAAACACCAGCGATTCTACTAAAAAACTTTCAGAAGTGATCAAGGAATATGGCAGCATCTCAGGTTATGAAAAGAACATTTATAAATCGGTAGCCTTTACATATACCAACAATAATCAAGTTGAAAAATCAGTTAAGGACTCTATTCCATTCACAGTAGTGCCAAAGAAGATGAAATATTTGTGACTTTATCTAACAAAAGACGTGAAAGATCTCTATAAAGAGAACTATGAAACTCTAAGAAAAGAAATAGCTGAAAATGTTAACAAATGGAAAAACATACCATGCTCATGGCTGGGAAGAATCAACATTGTTAAAATGTCTATACCACCCAAAGCAATATATAATTTTAACACAATCCCTATTGAAGCTCCACTGTCATACTTTAAAGATCTTGAAAAAACAATACTTTGTTTTATATGGAATCAGAAAAAACCTTGAATAGCCAAGACATTACTCAGAAATAAAAACAAAACAGGAGGAATCATGCTACCAGACCTCAGACTATACTACAAATTGTTAGTGATCAAAACAGCATGGTACTGGCACAAAAACAGAGAAGTAGATGTCTGGACAGAATAGAGAACCAAAAGATGAATCCAGGTATTTACCATTATTTAATCGTTGACAAGACAATTAAAAACATTCAGTGGGGAAGATTTCCTATTTAACAAATGGTGCTGGGTAAACTGGCTGGCAACATGCAGAAGACTGAAACTGGACCCACACCTTTCACCATTAACTAAGATAGACTCTCACTGGATAAAGATTTAAACTTAAGACATGAAACTATAAAAATACTAGAGGAGAGTGCAGGGAAAACCTTTGAAGAAATCAGTCTGGGCGAGTATTTTATGAGGAGGACCATCCGGCAAATGAAGCAGCTTCAACAATACACTACTGGGACCTGATCAAACTAAGAAGCTTCTGCACAGCCAAGAACACAGTAAGTAAAGCAAGAAAATAGCCCTCAGAATGGGAGAAGATATTCGCAGGTTATGTCTCCAACAAAGGTTTAATAACCAGAATCCACAGAGAACTCAAACACATAAGCAAGAAAAGAACAAGTGATCCCATCGCAGGCTGGGCAAGGGATTTAAAGAGAAACTTCTCTGAAGAAGACAGGCGCAGGGCCTTCAGACATATGAAAAAATGCTCATCATCTTTAATCATCAGAGAAATGCAAATCAAAACTACTTTGAGATATCATCTAACTCCAGTAAGATTAGCCTATATCACAAAATCCCAAGACTAGAGATGTTGGCGTGGATGTAGAGAAAAGGGAACACTTTTACACTGCTCGTGCAAATGAGCAATATATCTTCCAATTTCCTTTTGGAAGATATGTTGAGAACAGTTAGAGATCTAAAACTAGTTCTGCCATTCGATCCTATAATTCCCGTATTAGGCATATACCCAGAAGACCAAAAATCACATCATAACAATGATATTTGTACCAAAATGTTTATTGCAGCCCTATTCATAATTGCTAAGTCATGGAAAAAGCCCAAGTGCCCATTGATCCATGAATGGATTAATAAATGGTGGTATATGTACACCATGGAATATTATGCAGCCTTAAATAAAGATGGAGACTTTACCTCTTTCATGTTTACGTGGGTGGAGCTGGAACATATTCTTCTTAGTAAAGTATCTCAAGAATGGAAGAAAAAGTATCCAATGTACTCAGCCCTACTATGAAACTAATTTATGGCTTTCACATGAAAGTTATAACCCAGTTACAACCTCAGAATAGGGGAAAGGGATGGGAGGGAGGGGGTGGTGGGTAGAGGGAGGCGAATTGGTGGGATTACACCTGCGGTGCATCTTACAAGGGTATATGTGAAACTTAGTAAATGTGAAATGTAAATGTCTTATCACAATAACTAAGAAAATGCCAGGAAGGCTATGCTAACCAGTGTGATGAAAATGTGTCAAACGGTCTATGAAACTAGTGTATGGTGCCCCATGACCCCATTAATGTACATAGCTATGATTTAATAAAAAAATAAATAAAAATGGATCTTTCCCTCAGAGAGCTCTGAGACAATTAAAAGAAGTCTAATATCCACCTCATTGTAATCCCTGAAAGTGATGAAGGGGCCTCTCAAGGCACAGAGGCCCTTCTCCATGAAATTATAAAAGAGAATTTCTCTACAGAATTTCAAGAGATTCTGAAATTCAGATAGCAGACAGTTTCAGAACCCCAGCATGACACAATCTGAATAAGACATTCCCTGGGCTTATCATAATTAACTTCACTAAAGTTAATATGAAGGAGAAAATTCTGAAAGCAGCCAGATGTAAGGAAACCATTACCTACAAAGGGTAGAATATTAGAATGATGGCAGATCTCTATGATGAAACTTTTCAAACCAGAAGAGGATGGTCATCGACTTCTAATCTCCTAAAACAAAATAGCTTCCAACTCCAGATTCTGTATCCAGTTAAACTGAGTTTCATTCATGATGGAGACATTAAATACTTTACTGACAGTCATATGTTGAAGAAATTTGCCATAACCAAACCAGCTCTTCAGGATATTCTCAGACCTATCCTCCACAATGACCAGCCCAATCCTCTACCACAAAAGTAAACTCACTCAGAAACTTTTGATCAAACTCCAACTTCCTCAGTGGCAAAATGATTAAAAATGTCCACTATACTTTAGAAAAACTCAATACACAAAATTTTACCAGACTTATCAATATTCTCCACTAATGTGAATGGCTTAAACTGTCCTCTAAAGAGGCACAGGTTACCTGACTGGATACAAAAACTCAGGCCAGATATTTCCTGCATACAAGAGACACATCTTACCTTAAAAGATAAATATAGACTCGGGGTGAAATGATGGTCGTCCGTATTTTAGGCAAATGGTAATTAGAAAAAAGCAGGTGTTGCAATTCTATTTGCAGACACAATAGGCTTTAAACCAACAAAAGAAAGGAAGTATAAGAATGGTCACTTCCTATTTGTTAAGGGCAGTACTCAATGTGATGAGATTTCAATTATGAAAATTTATGCATTCAACTAGGATGGGCCTCAATTTATAAGAGAAACTCTAACAGAAAGGAGCAACTTGATTTCCACCAGCTCCAAAATAGTCAGAGATTTTAACACTCCTTTGGCAGTGTTGGATAGATCCAGCTCCATCCATGTAAACATGAAAGACGTAAAGTCTCCATCTTTCTTTAAGGCTGCATAACATTACATGGTGTACATATACCACATTTATTAATCCATTCGTGGATCGATGGGCACTTGGGCTTTTTCCATGACTTAGCAATTCTGAATTGGGCTGCATTAAATATTCTAATACAAATATCTTTGTTATGATGTGATTTTTGGTCTTCTGGGTATATGCCTAGTAGAGGGATTACAGGATTGAATGGCAGATCTATTTTTAGATCTCTAAGTGTTCTCCATATCTCTTTCCAAAGGAATGTATTAATCTGCATTCCCACCAGCAGTGCAAAAGTGTTTCCTTTTCTCCACATCCACGCCAACATCTCTGGTCTTGGGATTTTGTGATATAGGCTAGTCTCACTGGAGTTAGATGATATCTCAAAGTAGTTTTGATTTGCATTTCTCTGATGATTAAAGATGATGAGCATTTTTTCATATGTCTGAAGGCCATGAGCCTGTCTTCTTCCGAGAAGTTTCTCTTCAAATCCTTTGCCCTGCCTGCAATGGGATTTCTTGTTCTTTTCTTGCTAATGTGTTTGAGTTCTCTCTGGATTCTGGTTATTAAACCTTTGTTGGAGACGTAACCTGCAAATATCTTTTCCCATTCTGAGGGCTGTTTTCTTGCTTTACTTACTGTGTTCTTGGCTGTGCAGAAGCTTTTTAGTTTGATCAAGTCCCAATAGTGTATTTTTGAAGCAGCTTCAATTGCCCGGGGGGTCCTTCTCATGAAAAACTCGCCCAACCCAATTTCTTCAAGGGTTTTCCCTGCTCTCTCTTCTGGTATGTTTATAGATTCATGTTTAAGTTTAAATCTTTAATCCAGTGAGAGTCTATCTTGGTTAATGGTGAGAGGTATGGGTCCAGTGTCAGTCTTCTACAGGTTGCCAGCCAGTTCACCCAGCACCATTTGTTAAATAGGGAATCTTTTCCCCATTGAATGTTTTTAATAGGCTTTTCAAAGATTAAATAATGGTAAGTAGCTGGATTCATCTCTTGGTTCTCTATTCTGTTCCAGACGTCTACTTCTGTGTTTTTGTGCCAGTACCATGCTGTTTTGATCACTATCGATTTGTAGTATAATCTGAGGTCTAGTAGCGTGATTCCACCTGCTTTGTTTTTATTTTTGAGTAATGACTTGGCTATTCGAGGTTTTTCTGATTCCATATAAAATGAAGTATTGTTTTTTCAAGATCTTTAATGTATGACAGTGGAGCTTTAATGGGGATTGTGTTGAAATTATATATTGCTTTGGGTAGTATGGACATTTTAACAATGCTGATTCTTCCCAACCATGAACATGGTATATTTTTCCATTTGTTAACATTCTCAGCTATCTCTTTTCTTATAGTTTCATAGTTCTCTTTATATACATCTTTCACGTCATTTGTTAGATAAACTCCCCAGTATTTCATCTTCTTTGGCACTACTGTGAATGGGATAGAGTCTTTAATTGTTTTTTCATCTTGACTATTGTTGGTATATATAAAGGCTACCGATTTATGAATGTTGATTTTGTAACCTGAGACACTGCTGTATTCCTTGATCACTTCTAAGAGTTTTGTAGTAGAGACCCTATTATTTTCCACATATACAATCATATCATATGCAAAGAGCAAAAGTTTGATCTCTTCTGACCCTATGTGGATACCCTTGATCGCCTTTTCTTCCCTAATTGCGGTGGCTAAAACTTCCATTACAATGTCAAAGAGCAATGGAGACAATGGGCAGCCTTGTCTGGTTCCAGATCTGAGTGGAAATGATTCCAATTTAACTCCATTCAGTATGTTATTGGCTGTGGGTTTGCTGTAGATGGCCTCTATCAGTTTAAGAAATGTCCCTTCTATACCAATTTTCTTAAGTGTTCTGATCATGAAGGGATGTTGGATATTATCAAAAGCTTTTTATGCATCGATTGAGAGAATAATATGGTCTTTGTTTTTTAATTTGTTTATGTGCTGAATTGCATTTATAGATTTATGGATATTGAACCAGCCTTGAGACCCTGGGATAAAACCGACTTAGTCATGATGTATGATTTGTTTGATATGTTGCTGGATTCTGTTTGTTAGAATCTTGTTGAATATTTTTGCATCTATATTCATTAGTGATATAGGTCTATAATTTTCTTTTCTTGTTGGGTCTTTTCCTGGTTTGGGGATCAGGGTGATGTTTGCTTCATAAAACGTGTTGTGTAGTCTTCCTTCCTTTTCTACTTTTTAGAAAATGTTGAGTAATATAGGTACTAATTCCTCTTTAAAGGTTTGGTAGAATTCTGAGGTAAAACCATCTGGCCCTGGGCTTTTCTTTTTAGGGAGCTTTTGTATGGCTGATGTTATTTCCGAACTTGATATGGGCCTGCTCACCATTTCCACTTGATTTTGGTTAAGTCTTGGAAGGTGACATGCTTCCAAGTAACCATCAATTTCCTTTAGATTTTCATATTTCTGAGAATAAAGTTTCTTATAATATTCATTAAGGATTTTTTTATTTCTGAGGAGTCTGTTGTTATTTCGTCTTTGTTATTTCTGATTGATTAGATTAGAGATTTTACTCTTTTTATCCTGATTATGTTGGCCAAAGGTTTATCTATTTTGTTGACATTTTCAAAAAACAAGCTTTTTGATTTATTGTTCTCTTGTATTATTCTCTTGTTTTCAATTTCATTTAGTTCTGCTCTGATTTTCGTTATTTCTTTTCTTCTACTGGATTTGGGGTGGGAATGTTCTTCCTTTTCCTGTTGTTTGATATGTCCCATTAAGTTGCTTACTTCCTCTCTTTCAGTTCTCTTGAGGAAGGCTTGCATTGCCATAAATTTCCCTCTTAGAACTGCTTTTGTGGTGTCCCAGAGGTTCTGATAGTTCATGTCTTCATTGTCGTTATGTTTCAGAAATTTGGCAATTTACTTCTTGATCTCATCTCTGACCCAACTATCATTCAGCATAAAGTTATTTAACTTCAATGTTTTGGTATGTGTATGCAGATTCCTGTTGTTACTCAGCTCAAGTTTTATTCCATGGTGGTCCAAGAAGATGCATGGAATAATTTCTATTCCTTTAAATTTACTGAGGTTAAACTTGTGACCTAAGATGTGATTGATTTTGGAGTAAGTTCTGTGGCTGTTGAGAAGTATGTGTATTCAGTTTTGTTGGGATGAAATGTTCTGTAGATATCTGCTAAATCTAAATGCTGGATGGTTAGATTTAAATCTAAAATTTCTTTACTCAGCTTTTTGTTGGAGGATCGATCCATCACTGCCAAAGGAGTGTTAAAATCTCCGACTGTTATAGGTTTGTAGGATATCAAGTTGCTCATGTCTGTAAATTGAGGTGCATTCTGGTTGGGTGCATAGATATTAATTATTCAAATCTCATCATATTGAGTGTTACCCTTAACAAATATGAAGTGACCACTCTTGTTTTTCCTTACTTTTGTTGGTTTAAAGCCTATTGTATCCACAAATAAAATTGCAACACCTGCTTTTTTCTGGTTACCATTTGCCTGAAATATGGATGATCATCCTTTCACTCTAGTCTTTATTTGCCTTTTAAGTTAAGATGTGACTCTTTTATGCAACAAATGTCTGGCCTGAGTTTTTGTATCCAGTCAGCTAACCTATGTCTCTTTAGAGGTCAGTTTAAGCCTTTCACATTAATGGAGAGTATTGATAAGCTTTGTGAAATTTTGGGTATTGAGTTTTTCGAAAGTCCAGTGGGCATTTTTAGTCCTTTTGCCATTGTGGAAGTTGGAGTTTGATCAGAACTTTCTGAGGGAGTTTACTTTTGTAGTAGAGGATTGGGTTGGTTATTATGGAGGATGGGTCTGAGAATATCCTGAAGAGCTGGTTTGGTTATGGCAAACTTCTTCAGCATATGAATGTCATTAAAGTATTTAATTTCTCCATCATAAATGAAACTCAGTTTAGCTGGGTACAAGATCCGGGGTTGAAAGTTATTTTGCTTGAGGAGATTAAACGTTGATGACGACCCTGTTCTGGCTTCAAAAGTTTCAGCAGAGAGATCTGCAGTCATTCAACTGTTCTTCCCTTTGAAGGTAATAGTTGTCTTTCACCTGGCCGCTTTTAGAATTTTATCCTTTATATTAACTTTAGTGAAGTTAATTATGATATGCCTAGGGGATGTCTTATTGGGGTTGAGTCGTGCTGGGGTTCTGAAGCTATCTGCTATCTGAATTTCAGGTTCTCTATGCATGTCTGGAAAATTGTCTTTTGTAATTTCATGCAGAAGGGCCTCTGCGCCCAGTGAGGCCACTTCTTCTGGTTCAGGAATGTCTATGAGTCATATATTTGCCTTCTGTGAGTTATCCCACAGCTCTCTGAGAGAGTGATCCATTTTTGCTCTCCAATTCTCTTCCTCTTTGAGAGTTTGGGAGTGTTCAAAGGCTTTATCTTCGGTGTAGGAGATCCTTTTTTCTGCTTGGTCCATTCTGTTGCTCAGGGATTCTACTGCATTTTTCATATCTTTGAGGGCTGCAAATTCTTGCTTCAGTTTGTCTAAGTCTTTGGTGGTTTTGTCTTTAAATTCGTTAAATTCTTGAGACAACTTTTGAATTTCTCCACGAATTCCTAGTTCCATTTTGTTAATCTTGTTTGCCATTCTAATTCTGAATTCGATTTCTGACATCTCAGCCAGTTATTTGTGAATGGGATCTTCAATTACATCTGCCATATCTTTCCTTGTGGTGGTTGATCTATTCTGGTTATTCATGTTACCAGAGTTTTTCCACTGATTCCGCCCCATGATTGTTTTGATTTCTCCCCTGGTGTTTTGTCGAGGACCCGTACAGTGCTGTGGCCTGAGAAACTGGGGTCCTGTTTGGTGTAGAGGGGCTAAGTGGTTCTTTCTTGTTTTCAGCTGGTTTCTATTTAACCCTAGTGAAACAGTTACTCTGGGTTGAAGTCTCAGCTGTGGAGAAATACCAGCAATTAAGTCACCCCACGCACGACAGGCAACAAATGGAAAAGGAAAATCAGACCTTCCTACAACCACACACCCAGGGTACCACCTGGATAGTCCCCAGGTGAGTGACTCAGTTCAAAAGGTCTAAATCAATTGTCTCAGTCAGCAGCTGCCTCGGGTGGGAGAGTTCAAGAGGTCCCTGGTAACTGGATCACAGGGTTCTGGTGACTGCTCTAATATGGCTTGCTCCAGTGCTGCGTGGAGTCAGGGAAAGCCACCCAGTAAATAGATCAGTCTGGGAATATTGATGCCTCCTTCCCCACCTTGCAGCTCTGTCACACCTAGTCTCTGCTAGCCCCACAAGGCTGTGACCCAGTCAGTTGTCTGCAGTAAGCAGATACTCAAGTGTTTTGCACCTGCCTAAGTTACAGGGTAGTCTGTGTCTGCTCGTTTAGGCCACTACTCTCTGTCTTTATCCAGCAGGGGGTGGTGTGGCCTGTCAACCTCGGGCACTTGATGGAGGCTGGAGGTGTTCATTCAGTTCCAGCCCCACCCTTAGTTTATGTTACTGGGTGAACGGAACAACCCTGTGGGAGTTTGTTTCTGGCCCTGCTAGATTCTTCTGCAGAGGAGAGGCTGATTTGAGTTCCCAGAATCTGTGCCTCAGGCCCTGTCTTTAGTGCTGTGGGTTTGTATTCGCAGCACGATCAGTTGTCAGCTGCAGCCTCTTGGCCTCTTTTGTCTATAGGCTGGTGATCCCCTGAGGGCCAGGTGTGTCTTAGGCTCAGTGAAGCAGTCCTCTGGATCAGCCCCACCCTGGGAGTTTCCTGGCTCTGAGGGTATGTTTTCTAGTTCCCGTGTTCCACCCAGGTCAGTGCCGCCTCAGGCAAACCCTTTACTCACGGGGCCTGTGTTTCAGTCCCAGCTCTGTTCCATGGTAGTTGCCATCTGAGAAGATGTTCGGCCTCATCTGGTGCCCAGGTAGATAGGAGGAGAGGCCATGGGATATCTGAGGCTGGGCCTTGTTATTGCTGAAGATGGCTGTTGCTCTGCACCTCGGGGCACCACCGTTCTCGTGTAATTCCCTCTTAGCCGACCATCATTTTCTCGCTCCTTTGCTACAGAGTCAGCACTGGCCAGCTGCAGTCCAGGTCCTGTCCTCACCTCTTGAGAGTTCACCCAAGAATCTGGACTCCTACGGGGGCAGGTATCCAGATCACGGAGTGAGAGTGGAGGGGAGTGTTAGGAGCTCAGAGTTGCAGGTCTTAACACCAAACTCATTGAGACCAATTGAACAAATAAACAAATACAAAGATTACCAGGCACACGGGCCCATAGATACAGAGACAGACGGAAATGCATAGACATACAGGTAACAGCCATGACAACAGCAATTAAGAACAACTGCAGTAAAAATAGTGATAATCATAAAATAATTGAAAGAAAGGAAAAAAAGAGAGAAAAAAGTGGTGGTATTAGGAATGTTAAATGAGAAGAAAGTAGAAATTAAAATTAGAAGACATAGAAATAGAAAATATATTTATATAAAAAGTAATAATAAAAAATTATCGAAATCTCCTCTAAGAAAATGTTGAGAAAAAAACAGACAAATACAAAACAAACAAAAAAAGCACGAAACCAAAAAAAAAAGAAAACAAAAGGCACCAACTAGAAAAATATTTTTGCGTGTAGAAATTTACCTATATTTATCTATATGTCTGCTGTAGGGATCAACTTTTGTAGGAATATATTCATACTGCAATATACTTTCTGGACACCAGGTGGCGCTGTGAGTGGTTCCGAGGCTTATACCTTATTTACAGTTTATACTGTTACCCTGGTAACCACCTTCCATGGCCGATGGCCATTTTGGAATTTCTGCAAAAGTTTGTCACCTAAGAATTCGCCTCGGCTGTTCTTTTCCAGACAGCACTTGCCACCGACCTTCCCACTCAGTGCTGGTGTCCACACTTCTCAAGTCTTTACACTCTCCTCCCAGGTTCTCCTGCAAACTGGCGACTGCAATCGGCTATAGGGGGAGTGGTGCTGAGTTCGCGTGCTCATTGGCAGGCTTGCGGTTTTATCTGTTGTAGCTGGCTCCCGGGGCCGAAGCAAAGTTCGTGGCCTCAGCAGCCAAAGCCAGGTCCGCGGCTTCAGTAGCTTCCTGGCTTTAGCAGCCAAAGCCAGGTCCGCGGCTTCAAGCCAGTTCCGGGGTTGGAGCATTCAGGGGACTTATTCTGGGTTTTATGGTTCAGAGTTTCTCTTTTGGATTGGCACCCGCCAGTTCGCTGCACAGCCTAAATGGCCAGCCCCCACCAACGCCTGGGGGAAAGGTGCCCGCCCTTTTGGGTAGTTCAAAATGTCTGTTTCCCGGGCAGGATCCTGTCCCTTCAATTGTCCAACAGTTTGCCCAGCTCCCCATGGTTTTGAGTGGCTCTACTTTCAGATGCCTCCCTCAGTTCAGGAATAATTATTTGTCAATTGGGTTTTGTCAGCATTTACAAGCTGCTGACCTCCATAGGGGAGGGGCCTGCTGGCTGGCATGGCCGAGCAGGGAAGAATCTCTACAACAGAGTCTGTGATTTTAAATTACCCCTCATATATAGCAATCCGCCAGTTCACTGGGCATCTCCAGCTGTCTGTCCACTCCAATAATCCACACACAGGGAAGGTCCAGACCGCCTTTCCTCTCACCTGATGGCTTGGGAGAGTTGGGCTACATGTCTGTCCTGTCCACCATCATGCTCCACCCCCTGGGGACCTGTTTTGTGTGGTGGGGCTCAGTGGCTCTGTCTTGTTTTCAGCTGGTCTCTATCCGACTCTATTGAAACAGTTACCCTGGGTTGAAGTCTCAGCTGTGGAGAAATACCAGCAGTGGAGTCACCTCCCCTCTCACAGGGAACAATTGGAAAAGGAAAATCAAACTTTTCACAGCCACACACCCAGGGCACCACTTTGATAGTCCTCAGGCAATTGGCTCAGTTCAAATGGTCCAAATCAATTGTCTCTGTCAGCAACAGTCTCAGGTGGAAGAGCTTAAAAGGTTTCTGGCAACTAGATCACAGGGGTCTGCTGACAACTCAAATATGACTTGCTCTGGTGCTCTGTGAGGTCAGGAGGATCTAGCCAGCAAATAGATTAGTCTTGGAAGGTTGATGCACCTCTGTCACATCCCCCCTTGCACCTCTGTCACACCCAGTCACTTATAACTCCACAGGGCTGTGACCCAGTTGCCTCCAAGGAGCAGTTACTCCAGGGGTTTGCACCTGCCTGAATCACAAGGAAATTTATTTCTCTATCTGGCAGGGGGAGGTGAAGCCTGACAACCTCGGGGGCTTGATGGAGACTGGGGGAGTGTTCACTCAGTTCCAGCCCCACCCCTGATTGATGTTACTGACCAAACAGAATAACTTTGTGGAATTTGTTTCTGTCCCAGCTAAATTCCCCTGTAGAAGAGAAGCTGTTTTGAGTTCACAGAACCTGCACCTCAGGCCCTGTCTTTGCTGATGCAAAGGTTTGTATTTGCAGCTTGGTTAGTTGTCATTTCTAGCCTCCTGCACTCTTTTGTCTAGGCTGATAATCCCCTGAGGGCCAGGTGCATCTTAGGCTCAGTAAAGCAGTCTTCTGTGTCAGCCCTGACCTGGGAGTCAGCCAGCACTGTGCATGTGTTTTCTAGTCTCCACACTCCACCTAGGCCAGTACCACCTCAGGCAAACCCTTTACTCATGGGGCCTGTGTTTCCATTACAGATCTTCTGTCAGTGGTTGCCACCTAAGATGATGCCCAGCCTCCTCTGGTTGCCCAGAGGGACATGGGGTGTGACTCCAGACTATCCAGGGGCAGCCCTATTGTTGCCAAAGATGGCTAATGCTCTGTGCCTTGGGGCACTGCCACTCCTGTGTGGTTGTCTCTCAGCCGACTGTCCTCTCCTCACTCCCATGCCACAGAATCAGCACTGACCAGCTGCAGTCCAGGCCCTGTCCACGCCCCTCAAGAAATCACCTAGGAATCTGGACCCCTGGGGGACAGACCTCCAGACCTCAGAGTGAGAATGGAGGGAAGTGCTGGGAGCTCAGAATTGCAGGTAGAGAATATATACAGTTTTACACAGTTTTATGCCTGGCAGGAGAGCACCATGGCACCCTAGTAGGGGAAGTAGGTCCCGTTTTTAGGAGGTCTCTCCCTTCCTCTCCCTCTAGAGGACTTTTGAACTCTGCTTGTTTGTTTGTGGGATACTCTGAGCTGTTCTCATGGGGGACAGGTACTCCAAGCTGTTCTCATGGGGGAGGGGACTCCCATGCGCTTGGTGATGGATTTTTTTTTTTATTATTTTTGGGGATTCATTGAGGGTACGGTGACGGATTTTTTACCTTTTGTTTGTTTCCTTGGGGTCACAGCTGGCCTCAGCAGAGTTGATGTGCATTCTTCAACCTTCTCTCTTGGTGCAGCTCTAATCCGCCATGTTACTTGCTAAATTTCTGTCCTTCAACTCTCCTTCTTTACGTAAGCCTCTGTGGAAATCTGGCTTTAGTCAGCCATCTTGTCTCCTCCTCCAATCTGCTTTCTGTCAATGTAGATCAGTTTGCATTTTCTAGAATTTGAATTATTTCAAATAAAGATCAAATAAATATTTCTAAGTCCATCCATGGTGCAGCCTATTCAATAGTTACTTGTCTTTTTTTCTTCCTAGTAATGAGCAGCATTGCATTTTATAGAAATACCACACTAAATGTATCTGTTTTCCTGTGGATCAATTTTGGGGTGATTTCCAGAATAAGGATAGAAGTGTTGGTGTGGATATATCTTTCCCCCACACTTTGTTAAATTTCTAGGAATGGAATGATTAGGTTATATGGTAGTTTTACACGGTAGGTTTTATATCTAACTGTTTAAAAAATTGCCTGTTTTTAAGAGAGCTTGTACAAGTAGATATTTCCACAGGCAGCATATGAGAGTTTTATTCCTTCATATCCCAACCAACGCTTGATAATGGTGAATCTTCTCAATCTTAGTCCATCTGATATGAGTCTAATGGCATCTCACTAAGACTATAATTAGTCTTTCCTTGTGTGTATGCACTGAAAGGCTTCATGATAACCAGGGACCTCAGCTAAGGGACACTCCCTTCAGTAGTTCTCTCACTGTGCATGTCTTTTCTCTGTTCTGTGAATTTTTACTGCTTTGCTGTCCCTGGACTTAGATCCATGACCTCAATTAAAGTAATCTATTGGGTTCTTTCTTGATTTGCCTTCCTGCACTATGGCCTGGAAATTCTTTTAAAGAACTAATGTAAATCAATTTTAGGGCTTGCCTCCTTTGTCCTCTCTGTCCATGATCACAGGCCTTCATTGCCTGATCCACAGTGTGAGGAAAACAATCATTTGCCATACATTGTACATAATATTGTTGTTTCATGTGAGACAGTAAATCTGGTAGCCATTGTGTCAATTTGTTCAAAAGCTGAAGATTTATTATAGGATTGACTCATGAAATCATGGAGGCTGAGAAGTGCTTATGATCTGCTGTCTGCAAGCTGAAGACCTAAGAGAAATGCTGTTGCTCCAGGCCAATTCCAAAGGCTTGAGAGGCAGGAAAACACGTGGTGTAAGTTCCAGTTCAATTGCAGAAGAAGATTGATTTGCCAGCTCAAAAACAGGCAGAGAGCAAAGCCTCCCTTACCCTGCCTTTTGTCCTAATTAGGGCTTCAATGGCAGGACTGTCCACACTGGGGTGAGCAACGTGCTTTACCAGTCTGCCAAATCAAATATTACTCTCATCCAAAACACCCTCACAGTCACACCCAGAATAATATTTAACTAAATATCTGCACAGTGGATGGAAGTTCATCTTGGATGAGTTGGAGGTTTTTCTAAGTGACTGCAATGGATAGAGAAGGGTAAAGTAGTGGGAGGCATTGGCAAGGAAGAATTTATAACTCTGACTACAGAATATAAGTTGAAGGAAAAGGAGTAAAGACATTCCTCAGCTTATGATTGGGGTTGCATCCCAATAATTCCATTTCAAGTTGAAAATATCATAAGTTAAAAATGTGTTTAATATAACTAACCTGCAGAACATGATTGCTTAACTTAGCCTACCTTAAACATGCTCAGAACATTTACATTAAATTATGGTTGGGCAAAATCATCTGGCAATGCAACATACAGTAGAGTATCAGTTGGTTAGCCTCATGGTCACATGGCTGGCTGGGAGCTACATGTCTCTACAGCTGCTCAGCATCACAGTAGACTATTGTATAGATCACTAGCTTAGGAGAAGATCAAAATTCAAAATTTAAAGTATAGTTTATAATGAATGCATATTGCTTTTGCACCATCATAAAGTAAAAAAAAAAAAGAAACTATAAGCTGAATCATCATAAGTAGGGGACCATCTGTATAAAAAAAAAGCTGTGATTTCAATGAAGTGGAGGTCCCAAGGTAATATAAATATTGTTTCTATTATTTCTATTATAATTGTTTATATAATTTAATACTGTTATATTATCCTGTTATTTTAGAAAGTACCAAAAAAATCAGGGGTTTGAAATTGGTGTTTAGGAAATGGCTCAATTATCACATATGACAAAGCCTAGGGTTAAGTTGAGGATATTCTGCTCAGATGGGATGAAGGATGTTATGGATCAAATTATGTCCCCTCCTCTCCAAATTCATACATTGACATTTTAACCCCCAGCACCTCAGAATGTGACTAGAAGTAGGGATTTAACAGAGATAATTAAAGATTGTTATAGAGGTCATCATTGTCAATCACAATCTAACTTGACAGGTGGCCTTATAAAAAGGGGAAATTTGGACATAAATAGAGAAGGTGATATAAAAGGATGTAAAGAGAAGATGGCCACACACAGTCCAATGAGAGATTTTGGGAACCAATTCTTCCCTCAAAGCCCTCAGAAGGAACTAGCTCTACTCAGATCTTGGTTTTTGTTAGCCTCCAGTACTATGAGACAATACATTTCTGTTGTTTAAGCCACCATTCCATCATGCTTTTTATGGTAGTCTTAGCAATATACCACATGGGCTGATAGATAGGTACAGCTGTTAAAACTTGAAATCATAAAGTGCTGAAATTTGATCCTTGAAATCTATTTTATTATTAGACTAATCAAGAATGTTTATTAAAGTACTGGTAGAAAAAATAAATTAGCAAGTTGGTAAAATCTTTGCTGAATAAATGACAATGATTTGGAAGATGAATACTACTGGACTCAAGAAGGGTTAGCAAAGTTACAGTGTGAAATCACTGGTCCCAAGAAGCTAAACTGAGTTTTGTTTTGTTTTTTTGTATATTTGGTCTATCAATTATTATTTTTTTATTGTTAAACCATAGCTGTGTACATTACTGCGATCAAGGGGTACAATGTGCTGGTTTCATACACAATCTGAAATATTCTCATCAAACTTATCAAACTTATGTAGCCTTCATGGCATTTTCTTAGTTATTGTATGTAGACATTTGCATTCTGCATTTAGTAAATTTCGCCTTTACCCATTCTAAGATGTACTATAGGTGCAGCCCCACCCATTACACTCACACCACCCTAACCTCCCCCTTCCCTTCCCCTTCCTTGGCCCTTTCCCCATAGTCTTGTGCTATAGTTGGGTTATAGCCTTCATGTGAAAGCTATAATTTAGCTTCATAGTAGAGCTGAGTACATTGGATACTTTTTCTTCCATTCCTGAAATACTTTGCTAAGAAGAATATGTTCCAGCTCCATCCATGTAAACATGAAAGAGGTAAAGTCTCCATCTTTCTTTAAGGCTGCATAATATTCCATGGTATACATGTAACACAATTTGCTAATCCATTCATGGGTTGATGGGCACTTGGGCTTTCTTCCATGACTTAGCAATTATGAATTGGGCTCCAATAAACATTCTAGTACAGATGTCCTTGTTAGGAATTACAGGATCGAATGGCAGATCTATTTTTAGGTCTCTATGTATTCTCCAAACATCCTCCCACTAGGAACGTACTAGTGTGCATTCCCACCAGCAGTGTAGAAGTCTGTCTTTTCTCCACATCCACACCAACATCTCTGGTTTGGGGATTTTGTTATGTGGGCTACTCTTACTGGGGTTAGGTGATATCTCAAAGTAGTTTTGATTTGCATTTCTCTAATGATTAAGGATGATGAGCTTTTTTTCATGTGTTTGTAAATCATGCGTCTGTCTTCTTAGAGAAGTTTCTCTTCAAGTCCCTTGCCCAATCTAAGATGTGATCACTTGTTCTTTTCTTGCTACTACATTTGAGTTCTATGTGGATTCTGGGTTATAAAACCTTTATCAGAGGTATAACCTGCAAATATTTTCTCTCATACTGAGGACTGTATGCTTGCTTTGCTTACTATGTTCTCGACTGTGCAGAAGGTTTGAACAGGTCCCAGTAGTGTATTTTTGATACTGCTTCAATTGCCTGGGAAGTCCTCCTCATAAAATATTCACCCAGGCCGATTCCTTCAAGACTTTTCCCTGCACTTTCTTCAAGTACTTTTATAGTTTCACATCTTAAGTTTAAATCTTTTATCCATTGAGAGTCTATCTTAGTTAATGGTGAAAGGTGTGGGTCCAGTTTCAATCTTCTACAGGTTGCCAGCCAGTTTACCCAGCACCATTTGTTAAATAGGGAGTATTTTCCCCACTGAATATTTTTAATTGGCCTGTCAAAGATCAAATAACTGTGAGTAGCTGGATTCATCTCTTGGTTCTCTATTCTGTTCCAGACATCTACTTCTCTGTTTTTGTGCCACTACCATGCTGTTTGATCTCAGGTCTTGTAGCATGATTCCTCCTGGTTTATTTTTATTGCTGAGTAAAGTTTTGGCGATTTGAGGTTTTTTCTGATTCCATATAAAACGAAGTATATTTTTTCAACATCTTTAAAGTATGACAATGGAGCTTTAATAGGAATTGCATTAAAATTGTATATTGCCTTCGATACTACAGACATTTTAACAATGTTGATTCTTCCCAGCCATGAGCACGGTATGTTTTTCCATTTGTTAACATATTCACCTATTTCTTTTCTTAAGCTTTCATACTTCTCTTTGTAGAGATCTTTCACGTCCTTTGTTAGATATACTCCCATATATTTTATCTTCTTTGGCACTACTGTGAAAGGAATAGAGACCTTGACTGTTTTTTCGGCTTGGTTATTGTTGGCATATATAAAGGCTACAGATTTATGGGTGTTGATTTTGTAGCCTGAGACATTGCTGTATTCCTTGATCACTTCTAAAAGTTTTGTAGTAGAATCCCTAGTGTTTTCCAGATATACCATCATATCATCTACGAAGAGTGAAAGTTTGATATCTTCTGACCCTCTATGGATACCCTTGATCGCCTTTTCTTCCCTAATTGCAATGGCTAAAACTTCCAT
This sequence comes from Nycticebus coucang, assembly GCF_027406575.1. Taxonomy (NCBI): domain Eukaryota; kingdom Metazoa; phylum Chordata; class Mammalia; order Primates; family Lorisidae; genus Nycticebus; species Nycticebus coucang. Next base: position 33,268,987 of record NC_069786.1, read on the forward strand.
TACAATGTTAAAGAGCAATGGAGACAATGGGCAACCATGCCTGGTTCCTGATCTAAGTGGAAATGATTTCAATTTAACTCCATTCAATATGATATTGGATGTGGGTTTGCTGTAGATGGCCTCTATCAGTTTAAGAAATGTCCCTTCAGGGCAGTGAATGAGGCTCAAAGGAATAGGGCGCCGGCCCCATATGTCGGAGGTGGTGGGATCAAGCCCAGCCTCAGCCAAAAGTCACCAAAAAAAAAAAAAAAAGAAAAGAAATGTCCCTTCTATACCAATTTTCTTAGGTGTTCTGATCATGAAGGATGTTGGATATTATCCAAAGGTTTTTCTGCATCAATTGAAAGAATCATATGATCCTTATTTTTTACTTTGTATATGTGCTGACTTACATTTATAGATTTACGTATATTGAACCAGCCTTGAGACCCTGGGATAAATCCCACTTGGTCAAGGTGTATAATTTTTTTGATGTTTTGTTGGATTCTGTTTCTTAGGATTTTTTTTTAATTTTATTTTTATTAAATCATAGCTGTGTACATTGATATGATCATGGGGCATCATACACTCACTTCATAGACCATTTGACACAATTTCATCACAATGGTTAACATAGCCTTCCTGGCATTATCTCAGTTACTGGGCCAAGACATTTACATTCTACATTTACCAAGTTTCACAAATAACCCTGTAAGATGCACCGCAGGTACAATCCCACCAATCACCCTCCCTTTACTACCACCCCCCCTCCCGCCCCTCCCTTTCCCCTTCCCCCTATTGTTAGGTTGTAACTGGGTTATAGCTTTCATATGAAAGCCCCAAATTAGTTTCATAGTACGGCTGAGTACATTGGATACTTTTTCTTCCATTCTTGAGATACTTTACTAAGAAGAAGATGTTCCAGACCATCCATGTAAACATGAAAGAGGTAAAGTCTCCATCTTTCTTTAAGGCTGCATAATATTGCATGGTGTACATATACAACAACTTATTAATCCATTCATGGATCGATGGGCACTTGGGCTTTTTCCATGACTTAGCAATTACGAATTGGGCTGCAATAAACATTCTGGTACAAATATCTTTGTTATGTTGTGATTTTTGGTTTTCTGTGTATATGCCCAGCAGAGGAATTACAGGATTGATGGCAGATCTATTTTTAGATCTCTAAGTGTTCTCCATATATCTTTCCAAAAGGAATGTATTAATTTGCATTTAACCAGCAGTGCAGAAGTGTTCCCTTTTCTCCACATCCACGCCAACATCTCTGGTCTTAAGATTTTGTGATATAGGCTAGTCTCACTGGAGTTAGATGATAACTCAAAGTAGTTTTGATTTGAATTTCTCTGATGAATAAAGATGATGAGCATTTTTTCATATGTCTGAAGGCCATGCACCTGTCTTCTTCAGAGAAGTCTCTCTTCAAATCCCTTGCCCAGCCTGCGATGGAATCCCTTGTTTTTTTCTTGCTAATGCGTTTGAGTTCTCTGTGGATTCTGGTTATTAAACCTTTGTCGGAGATATAACCTGCAAATATCTTTTCAGATTCTGAGGGCTGTTTGCTTGCTTTACTTACTGTGTTCTTGGCTGTGCTGAAGCTTATTAGTTTGATCAAGTCCTAGTAGTGTAATTTTGAAGCTGCTTCAATTGCCCGGGGGGGTCCTCCCCATAAACTACTCAGTAGGTGGATTCATCTCTTGGTTCTCTATTCTGTTCCAGATATCTACTTCTCTGTTTTTGTGCCGATACCATGCAGTTTTGATCACTATCGATTTATAGTAAAGTCTGAGGTCTGGTAGCGTGATTCCTCCTGTTTTGTTTTTATTTCTGAGTAATGTCTTGGCTATTCAAGGTTTTTTCTGATTCCACATAAAACAAAGTATTGTTTTTTCAAGATCTTTAAAGTATGACAGGGAAGCTTTAATAGGCAGTGTGTTGAAATTATATATTGCTTTGGGTAGTAAGGACATTTTAATAATGTTGATTCTTCCCAGCCATGAGCAAGGTATGTTTTTCCATTTGTTAACATTTTCAGCTCTTTCTTTTTTTAGTTTCATAGTTCTCTTTATAGAGATCTTTCACGTCTTTTGTTAGGTAAATTCCCATATATTTCATCTTCCTTGGCACTACTGTGAATGGAATAGAGTCCTTAACTGCATTTTCAACTTGACTATTGTTGCTGTATATAAAGGCTACCGAATTATGGATGTTGATTTTGTATCCTGAGACAATGCGGTATTCCTTGATCACTTCTAGGAGTTTTGTAGTAGAGTCCCTAGTGTTTTCCAGATACACAATCATATCATCCACAAAGAGCAAAAGTTTGATCTCTTCTGACCCTGTATGGATACCCTTGATCGCCTTTTCTTCCCTAATTGCGGTGGCTAAAACTTCCATTACAATGTTGAAAAGCAATGGAGACAATGAGAAGCCTTGTCTGGTTCCTGATCTGAGTGGAAATGATTCCAATTTAACTCCATTCAATATGATATTGGCTGTGGGTTTGCTGTAGATGGCCTCTATCAGTTTAAGAAAAGTCCCTTCTAGACCAATTTTCCTGAGTGTTCTGATCATGAAGGGATGCTGGATGTTATCAAAAGCTTTTTCTGCATCGATTGAGAGAATAATATGGTCTTTGTTTTTTAATTTGTTTATGTGCTGAATTACATTTATAGATTTATGTATATTGAACCAGCCTTGAGACCGTGGGGTAAAACCTACTTGGTCATGACGTATAATTTGTTTGATGTGTTGCTGCATTCTGTTTGTTAGGATCTTGTTGAATATTTTTGCATCTATATTCATTAGTGATATTGGCCTATAATTTTCTTTTCTTGTTAGGTCTTTTCCTGGTTTGGGGATCACGGTGATGTTTGCTTCATAGAAACTATTGGGTACTCTTCCTTCTTTTTCTACATTTGGAACTGGTTGAGTAATGTAAGTACTAATTCCTCTTTAAAGGTTTGGTAGAATTCCGACATGAAACCATCTGGTCCCGGGCTTCTCTTTTTAGGGAGGTTTTGTATAGTTGATGCTATTTCCGAGCTTGATATGGACCTGTTCAGTATTTTCACTTGATTCTGGCTGAGAATTGGAAGGTGACGTGCTTCCAAGTATCGGTCAATTTCCTTCAGATTTTCATATTTCTGAGAATAAAGTTTCTTGTAATATTCATTAAGGATTTTTTTGATTTCTGACGAGTCTGTTGTTATTTCATCTTTGTTGTTTCTGATTGATGACATTAGAGATTTTACTCTTTTTTTTCTGATTAGGTTGGCCAGAGGTTTATCTATTTTATTGACCTTTTCAAAAAACCAGCTTTTTGATTTGTTGATCTGTTGTATTATTCTTTTGTTTTCAATATCATTTAATTCTGCTCTAATTTTGGTTATTTCTTTTCTTCTATTGGGTTTAAGGTTGGAATGTTCTTCTTTTTCCAGTTGCTTGAGATGTCCCATTAAGTTGTTAACTTCCTCTCTTTCCGTTCTCTTTAGGAAGGCTTGCAGTGCTATAAATTTCCCTCTTAGAACTGCCTTTGCAATGTCCCAGAGGTTCTGATAGTTTGTGTCTTCGCTGTCGTTTTGTTCCAAAAAATTGGCAATTTCTTTCTTAATCTCATCTCTGACCCAGCTATCATTCAGCATAAGTTCATTTAACTTCCATGTTTTTGTATGAGTATGCAGATTCCTGTTGTTACTGAGTTCAAGTTTTATTCCATGGTGGTCCAAGAAGATGCAAGGAATAATTTCTATTCCTTTAAATTTACTGAGTTTATACTTGTGACCTAAAATGTGGTCAATTTTGAAGTAAGTTCTGTGGGCGATGAGAAGTATGTGTATTCAGTTTTGTTGGGATGAAATGTTCTGTAGATGTCTGCTAAATCTAAATATTGGATGGTTAGGTTTATGTCTAAGATTTCTTTGCTCAGCTTCTTGCTGGAGGATCCATCCAACACTGCCAAAGGAGTGTTGAAATCTCCGACGATTATGGAGCTGGAGGAAATCAAGTTACTCATGTCTGTTAGAGTTTCTCTTATAAATTGAGGTGCATTCTGGTTGGGTGCATAGATATTAACAATTGAGATCTCATCATATTGAGTATTACCCTTAACAAATATGAAGTGACCATTCTTGTCCTTCCTTACTTTTGATGGTTTAAAGCCTACTGTATCTGCAAATAAAATTGCAACACCTGCTTTTTTCTAATTACCATTTGCCTGAAATATGGATGACCATCCTTTCACCCTGAGTCTGTATTTGTCTTTTAATTTAAGACGTGACTCTTGTATGCAACAAATATCTAGCTTGAGTTTTCTATCCAGTCAGCTAACCTATGCCTCTTTAGAGGGCAGTTTAAGCCGTTCACATTAATGGTCAGTATTGATAAGTCTGGTGGAATTTTGTATATTGAGTTTTTCAAAGGTCCAGTGGACATTTTTGATCCTTTCACCAGTGTGGAAGTTGGAGTTTGATCTGAAGTTTCTGAGTGAGTTTACTTTTGTGGTATAGGATTGGGTTGGTCATTGTAGAGGATAGGTTTGAGAATATCCTGAAGAGCTGGTTTACTTATGGCAAATTTTTTCAACATATGAATGTCATTGAAATATTTAATTTCTCCATCATAAATGAAACTCAGTTTAGCTGGGTACAAGATCCTGTGTTGAAACTTATTTTGCTTTAGGAGATTCAACGTTGATGACCATCCTCTTCTGTCTTGAAAACTTTCACAGAGAGATCTGCCGTTATTCTAATATTCTTTCCTTTGTACGTAATGGTTTTCTTTCACCAGGCTGCTTTGAGAATCTTCTCTTTCATATTAATTTTAGTGAAGCTAATTATGATACGCCTGGGGCATGACTTATTGGAGTTTAGTAGTGCTGGGGTTCTGAAGCTGTCTGCTATCTGAATTTCAGATTCTCTAGGCATGTCTGGAAAATTTTCTTTCATAATTTCTGCAGAAGGGCCTCTGTGCCCATCGAGGCCCCTTCTTCTTTCTCAGAAATTCCAATTATTCGTATGTGGATCTGCCTCGAATTATCCCAGAGTTCTCTGAGAGAATGATCCGTTTTTGCTCTCCATTTCTCTTCCTCTTTGAGAGATTGGGAGCATTCGAAGAGTTTATCTTCAATGTCAGAAATCCTTTCTTCTGCTTGCTCCATTCTGTTGCTGAGGGATTCTACTGTATTTTTCATATCTTTGAGGGCTGTAAATCCTTGCTTCTGTGTGTCTAAGTCTTTGGTGGTTTTGTCTTTAAATTCGTTAAATTCTTTAGACAAATTTTGAATTTCTCCTCGAATTCCTAATTCCATTTTATTAATCTTGTCTGAAATCCAAATTCTGAATTCAATTTCTGACATCTCAGCCAGTTGTTTATGAATGGTATCTTCAATTACATCTGCCGTATCTTATCTTGGGGAGGTTGATCTATTCTGGTTATTCATGTTACCAGAGTTATTCCGCTGATTCCGCCCCATGGTTATTTTACTCCCTTTGATTTTTCCCCTGGGGCTTTATCAAGGGCCCATACAGTGTTGTGGCCTGAGAAACTGGGGCCCTGTCTTGTGTGGTGGGGCTAAGTGGTTCTGTCTTGTTTTCAGCTGGTTTCTGTTTGATCCTATTGTAACATTTACTCTGGCTTGAAGTCTCAGCTGTGTGGAAAAACCAGCAATTAAGTCACCCCACCCGCCTACCTCTGGCACAAATTGGAAAAGGAAAATCAAACCTTCCTATAACCGCATACCCAGGGCACCACCTGAAAAGTCCTCAGTCACTTAGTTCAATTTAAAAGGTCCAAATCAATTGTCTCAATCGGCACCTGTCTTGGGTGGGAGAGTTCAAGAGGTCTCTGGGAACTGGATCACCGGGGTCTGGTGACTACTCTGATATGGCTTACTCCAGTGCTGCGTGGAGTCAGGAGGAGCCACCTAGCAAATAGTTCAGTCTGGGAAGGTTGATGTCTCCTTCCCCACTTTGCTCCTCCATCGGACCCAGTCACTGGTATCTCTGCAGGTGGCTAACCCAGTTGCCTGTAGTGAACAGATACTCCAGGGGTTTGCCTGAATTGCAAGGAAATCTGCCAGGCCCCTGCATTCTGCCTCTGTCTAGCAGGAGGAGATGGGGCCTGACATCTCTGAGTCCTTGATGCAGGTATGGGGGGGAGGTGTTCACTCAGGCTTAGCCCCATCCCTGATTGATGTTACTAACAGAACAGAACAGAACACACAACTTTGCAGGATTGTCTCTGTTTCTGCTAAAATCGCCTGCAGAAGACAGGCTGTTCTGCATTCAAACGTCTTTGTTGCTGAAGGTTTGTGTCTGATTACCTCTCTGAGTTGGCCCTTCCCTGGAAGCTTCCTGGGTTTGTGAGCAGCGTTAGGCAAATCCTTTGCTCACTGGTGGCCTCCTGTGGTTGCCCAGGGAGACAGGGGCTGTGGCTTCAGAATATCCAGAAGTGAGCCGTTTTGCTGTTAAAGAAAAACGGCTCTTGATCTGCCTCCAGGAACTGCCGCTCTGGTGTGGGCACCCAGCCGACCCTTTTCTCCTCTGTCTTGCGCCCCAGAGTCAGCACTGACCAGCCACAGTTTATGATCTGTCCACACCCCTCGAGAGGTCTCCCAAGAATCCAGACTCCTGGGGGGCAGGCCCCCAGACCCCCGAGTGAGAGTTGGGGGGAGTGCTGGGAGCTCAGCGCTGGAAATGGGGAAGCTTCAGTTTTACTCAATTTTATGCCTCGCCGTTTTGTTGCCCAAGGAGGGCTGCTGCACCGCGCCACAGGGAAGTGCTGCCAAGGCATGACTCCCCCTCAGCCAAGTGCTCTCTCCTCACTCACATGTCTCAGAGTCAGCGCTGACCAGTCGCAGCTCAGGCACTGTGTACTCCCCTTGAGAAATCACCCAAGGATCCAAACTCCTGGGGGACAGGCCCCCAGACCCAGAGTGAGAGTGTGGGGGAGTGCTGGGAGCTTAGCAGGGAAGCTAGAGTTTCACTCAGTTTTATGCCTGGCCGTATTGCTGCCTGGGGAGGGCTGCTGCACCACACTGCAGGGAAGTGCCGCTGAGGCGTGACTCCCCCTTAGCTGGGTGCCGTCTCCTCACTCATGTGCCTCAGAGTCAGCACTGACCAGTTGCAGCTCCGGGACTGTCCACTCCCCTTGATAAATCACCCAAGAATCTGAACTCCTGGGGGACAGGTCTCCAGACCTCAGTGTGAGTGGGGGGGGGAGTGTTGGGAGTTCAGGGTTGCCAGCAAAGGATATTTAAAGTTTTATACAGTTTTATGCCTAGCAGGAGAATGCCATGGCACCCTAGTAGGGGAGGTAGGTCCAGTTTTTAGAAAGTCTCTCCTGTGGAGTGTAGTGGGAGGGCTTTTAATTTCTGCCTGTTTGTTTAATTGTGGGGCTCTTGAGCCGGTCTCATGGGGAAGGGGTCTCCCATCTGCTTGGTGATGGATTTTGTACCTTTTGTTTGCGTACTTGTGATCACAGCTTGCCTCAGTGGTGTTGATGTGCGTTCTTCAACCTTCTCTCTTGGTTCAGCTCAAATCCACCAGGATACTTGCTAAATTTTTGTCCCTTAACATTCCTTCTGGACGGGAGCCTCTGTGGAAAGTTGGCATCAGTCCGGCATCTTGTCTCTCCCCTCCTCTTTTTTTTTTTTATTTATTTATTTTTATTGTTAAATCATAGCTGTGTACATTAGTGCCCTCAAGGGGTACAATGTGCAGGATTCATATACAGTCTGAAATATTGTCATCAAACTGCTCAACGTAGCCATCATGGCATTTTCTTAGCTACTGTATGTAGGCATTTGTATTCTGCCCTTAGTAAGTTTTGCCTGTAGCAATTCTAAGATGCACCGTAGATGTGGCCCCACCCATTACCCTCCCTCCCCCAAAACCTCCCACCTCCCTTGCCCTTCCTTGGCCCTTTCCCCATAGTCTTGTGCTATAGTTGGTTTATAGCCTTCATGTGAAAGGTATAAATTACCTTCATAGTAGACCTGAGTACCTTGGATACTTTTTCTTCCATTCCTGAGATACTTTGCGAAGAAGAATATGTTCCAGCTCCATCCATGTAAACATGAAAGAGGTAAAGTCTCCATCTTTCTTTAAGCCTGCATAATATTCCATGGTATACATGTACCACAATTTGCTAGTCCATTTGTGGGTCGAAGGGCACTTGGCCTTTCTTCCATGACTTAGCAATTATGAATTGGGCTCCAATAAATATTCTGGTACAGATGTCTTTGTTATATTGTGACTTTTGGTTTTCTGGGTATAAACCTAGTAAAGGAATTATAGGATTGAATGACAGGTCTATTTTTAGGTCTCTAAGTATTCTCCAAACATCCTTCCAGAAAGAATGTATTAGTGTGAATTCCCACCAGCAGTGTAGAAGTGTGCCCTTCTCTCCACATCCACGCCAACTTCTCGGGTTTGAGGATTTTGTTATGTGGGTTACTCTTACTGGGGTTAGGTGATATCTCAAAGTAGTTTTGATTTGCATTTCTCTGATGATTAAGGATGAAGAGCTTTTTTTCACATCTTTGCAGATTATGCGTCTGTCTTCTTTAGAGAAGTTTCTCTTCAAGTCACTTGCCAACCCTGAGATGGGATCATGTGTTCTTTTCTTGCTAATGCGTTTCAGTTCTCTGTAGATTCTGGTTATTAGACCTTTATCGGAGGTATAACCTGCAAATATTTTCTCTTAAACTGAGGGTTGTCTGCTTGCTTTACTTACTATGTTCTTGGCCGTGCAGAAGCTTTTTAGTTTGATCAGGTCCCAGTAGTGTATTTTTGATACTGCTTCAATTGCCTGGGGAGTCCTCCTCATAAAATATTCACCCAGGCCGATTCCTTCAAGAATTTTCCCTGCACTTTCTTCAAGTATTTTTATAGTTTCATGTCTTAAGTTTAAATTTTTATCCAGTGAGAGTCTATCTTAGTTAATGGTGAAAGGTGTGGGTCCAGTTTCAATCTTCTACAGGTTGCCAGCCAGTTTACCCAGCACCATTTCTTAAATAGGGAATCATTTTTCCACTGAATGTTTTTAATTGGCTTGTCAAAGATCAAATAACAGTAAGTAGCTGAATTCATCTTTTGGTTCTCTATTCTGTTCCAGACATCTCCTTCTCTGCATTTGTGCCAGTACCATGCTGTTTTGATCACTATCGATTTATAGTACAGTCTCAGGTCTGGTAGCATGATTCCTCCTTCTGTGCTTTTATTGCTGAGTAATGTTTTGGCTATTTGAGTTTTTTTTTCTGATTTTATATAAAACGAAGTATTATTTTTTCAACATCTTTAAAATATGACAATGGAGCTTTAATAGGAATTGCATTAAAATTATATATTCCTTTGGGTAGTATGGACATTTTAACAATGTTGATTCTTCCCAGCCATGAGTATGGTATGTTTTTTCATTTGTTAACATCTTCAGCTATTTCTTTTCTTAATGTTTCATAGTTCACTTTGAAGAGATCTTTCACATCCTTCGTAAGGTATACTCCCAAATATTTAATCTTCTTTGGCACTACTGTGAAAAAAGTAGAGTCCTTGACTGTTTTCTCAGCTTGGTTATTGTTGATATATATAAAGTCTACAGATTTATGGGTGTTGATTTTGTAGCCTGAGATATTGCTGTATTCCTTGATCACTTCTAAAAGTTTTGTAGTAGAATCCCTAGTGTTTTCATATCATCTGCGAAGAGTGAAAGTTTGATCTCTTCTGATCCTATGTGGATTCCCTTGATCGCCTATTCTTCCCTAATTGCAATGGCTAAAACTTCCATTACAAGGTTAAGGAGCAATGGAGATAATTGGCAACCTTGCCTAGTTCCTGATCTAAGTGGAAATGATTTCAATTTAACTCCATTCAATACGATATTGGCTATGGGTTTGCTTTAGATGACCTGCATTAGTTTAAGAATTGTCCCTTCTATACCAATGTTCTTAAGTGTTCTGATCATGAAGGGATGCTGGACATTATCAAAAGCTTTTTCTGCATCAATTGAAAGAATCATATGGTCCTTATTTTTTAGTTTGTTTATGTGTTCAATTACATTTATAGATTTACGTATATTGAATCAGCCTGAGTCCCTGGGATAAATCCCACTTGGTCATGGCGCATAGTTTTTTTGATGTGTTGTTGGATTCTGTTTGTTAGGATCTTATTGATTATTTTAGCATCAATATTCAATAGTGATATTGGTCTATAATTTTCTTTTCTTTTGGGGTCTTTCCCTGGCTTGGGGATCAAGGTGATGTTTGCTTTGTTGAATGTGTTGGGTAATATTCCTCCTTTTTCTATATTTTGGAAGATGTTTAGTAGTATAGGTACTATTTCTTCTTTAAAGGTTTGGTAGAATTCTGACGTAAAGTCATCTGGTCCTGGGCTTTTCTTTTTAGGGAGATTTTGTATAGTTGATGCTATTTCAGAACTTGATATGGCCCTGTTCAACATTTCCACTTCATTCTGGCTAAGTCTTGGTAGGTCGTGTACTTCCAGGATTGGTTAATTTATTTCAAATTTTCAAAATTCAGAGAGTAGAGTTTCTTGTAGTATGTGTTAAGAATTTTTTGAATTTCTGAGGGGGTCTGTTGTTATTTCATTGCTACCATTTCTGATTGATGAAATTAGAGATTTTACTTTTTTTTTCCTGGTTATGTTGGCCAAAGTTTTGTCTATTTTATGGATCTTTTCAAAAAAACAACTTTTAGATTTATTGATCTGTTGTATAGTTCTTTTGTTTTCAATTTTGGTTTAATTCCGCTCTTATTTTGGTTATTTCTTTTCTTCTGCTGGGTTTTGGGTTGGAGTGTTCTTCCTTCTCCAGTTGCTTGAAATTTTCCTTTACATTATTAACTTCCTCTCTTTCCGTTTTCTTGAGGAATGCTTGCAGTGCTATAAATTTCCCTCTTAGGACTGCCTTTGCAGTATCCCAGAGGTTCTGGTATTTCGTGTCTTGATTGTTCTTTTGTTCCAAAAGTTTGGTGATTTCCTTCCTAATCTCATCTATAACCCATCTATCCTTCAACATACAGTTGTTTAGCTTCCATGTTTTTGTATGGGTATGCAGGTTCCTGTTGTTATTGAGTTCAACTTTTATTCCATGATGGTCTGAGAAGATGCAAGGAATAATTTCTATTTTTTTAAATTTGCTGAGGTTAGATTTGTGGCCTAGGATGTGGTCAATTTTGGAGTATGTTCCGAGGGCTGATGAGAAGAATGTGTATTCAGTTTTGTTGGGATGAAATGTTCTGTAGTTGTCTGTTAAGTCCAGGTGTTGAATGGTTGAGTTTAAATCTAAAATTTCTTTGCTTAGCTTCTTTTTTGGAGGATCTATCCAGGACTGCTAAAGTGGTGTTAAAATCTCCAACTACTATGCAACTGGAGGAGATCAAGTTGCTCATGTCTTTTAGAATTTCTCTTATAAATTGAGGTGCATTCTGGTTGGGTGCATAAATATTAATAATTGAGATCTCATCATATTGAGTATTACCTTTAACAAATGTGAAGTGTCCATCTTTATCCTTTCTTATTTTGGTTGGTTTAAAGCCTATTGCATCTGCAAATAGTGTAGCAACACCTGCTTTTTTCTGCTTTCCATTTGCCTGAAGTATAGATGACCATCCCTTCACCTTGAGTCTCTATTTGTCTTTTAATGTAAGATGCAGTTCTTGTATGCAGCAGATATCTGGCTTGAGTTTTTGTATCTAGTCAGCCAACCTGTGCCTCTTCAAAGGACAATTTAAACCATTCACATTAATTGATAACATTGATAAGCTTTTCAATAGTGCGGTGGACATTTTTAAGACTTTTGCGACTGTGGAAGTTAGAATTTGATCAGAATTTTCTGGGTGGGTTTACTTTTGTGGTGCAGGATTATGCTAATCTTTATGGAGGACAGGTCTGAGAATATCCTGGAGATTTGGTTTAGTTATGGCAAAATTTCTTCAACATGTGAATGTCATTGAAGTATTTAATTTCTCCATCATAAATGAAACTCGGTCTAGCTGGGTACAGAATCCTGGGTTCAAAGTTATTTTATTTTAGGAGATTAAAAGTCGATGACCATCCTCTTCTAGCTTGAAAGGTTTCAGCAGAGAGATCTGCAGTTATTCTAATATTCTTGCCCTTGTAGGTGATGGTTTTCTTTCATCTGGCTGCTTTCAGTATTTTCTCCTTCATATTAACTTTAGTGAAATTGATTATGATGTGTCTGCGGGATGTCTCATTTGGGTTGAGTCATGGTGGAGATATGAAACTGTCTGCTATCTGAATTTCAGAATCTCTTGGCACGTCTGAAAAGTTCTCCTTCATAATCTCATGGAGAAGAAACTCTGTGCCTTGTGATAGATATCACTTCATGGCTTTTGGGGATCCCTATAAGACGAATATTCGCTTTCTTCTAATTGTCCCAGAGCTCTCTGAGAGAGTGATCTGTTTTTGCTCTCCATTTCTCTTCCTTTTTGAGAGTTTGGGAGCATTCAAAAGCTTTGTCTTCAATGTCACAAATCCTTTTTTCTGCTTCCTCCATTCTGTTGCTGAGGGATTCTACTGTGTTTCTCAGATATTTGAGGGCTGCAACTTCTTGTCTCAGTGTATGAATATCTTTGGTTTTTGAATTCGTTGAAATCTTGAGATATCTTTTTTGTTACTGCTTGGAATTCTTTTTTTTTATTATTAAATCATAGCTGTGTATGATCATGGGGCGCCATACACTTGGTTCATAGACCGTTTGACACATTTTTGTCACACTAGTTAACATAGCTTTCCTGGCATTTTCTTATTTATTTTGCTAAGACCTTTACATTCCACATTTACTAAGATTCACATATACCCTTGTAAGATGCACCGCAGGTGTAATCCCATCAATCCCCCTCCCTCTACCTACATCCCCCTCCCTCCCCTCCCTTTCCCCCTTCTCCCTATTCTTAGGTTGTGACTGGGATATAGCTTTCATGTGAAGGTCCTACATTAGTTTCATAATAAGGGTGAGTACATTGGGTACTTTTTCTTCCACTCTTGAGACATTTTACTAAGAAGAATATGTTCCAGCTCCATCCATGTAAACATGAAAGAGGTAAAGTCTCCATCTTTCTTTAAGGCTGCATAATATTCCATGGTGTACATATACCACAATTTATTAATCCATTCGTGGATCGATGGGCACCTGGGCTTTTTCCATGACTTAGCAATTATGAATAGGGCTGCAATAAATATTCTGATACAGGACGGCGCCTGTGGTTCAAGGAGTAGGGCGCCGGTCCCATATGCCAGAGGTGGCGGGTTCAAACCTAGCTCTGGCCAAAAACTAGAAAAAGAAAAAAAAATTCTGATACAAATATCTTGGTTATGATGTGATTTTTGGTCTTCTGTGTATATGTGCAGTAGAGGGATTGCAGGATTGAATGGCAGATCTATTTTTAGATCACTTTTTCTTTTTTTTTGTACGAAAGGTCTTTATTGCAGGTCTTGTTGCAGGACAACACTAAAGAAGGAGTAAGGAAAGAAAGAGCAAGGGGGAAGAAAAGAGAGAGAGAGGAAAGGGGGGGAGAGACAAAGACCGAGAGAGACAAAGAGAGAAGAGAGAGGAGGGGAGAGAGAGAGCACACGTGCGAGAGCGAGCTATATAGGTTCAGTTAGGGGAAGTCTTAGAACGGTGATGGGAGGGTAGAATAGCCAATAAGGAGTTACTGCCCTGGCCAGAAGAGGCACTAGGGGTAGGCCATAAGTTGGGAGGGGCTTTCTTTGGGGCAATTATCTAACATTCCTCCCTTCTTGATTTATTAAAAATAGGGAGTTGGCCTTGGGATAGGGGACATAGAGTTCTCTCTTCTGTAGTTCCTTCCTGCTGAGAAGGGCTCATAGTTTCAATTGGCCAATTAGAGGACGATTATGATTTTTTTCCATTGGGAGGATGTAAGTTTTTGCTTTTCAGACTGTTCTTTTAGCCGTGGTTGTTTAGAAGTGGTGTTTAGGAAAGTCTTGTGGTTCACAGTAGTATAGTTCATTCACAAAGAACAGTTTCTCTTGTTGTAGGTTTGGAGTACCAACTGAGCTTCAGTAGCTGTAGCCGGTTCCCATGGTTGGAGCATTCGGGGGACTTCTTCTGAGTTTTATGGTTCAGATTTTCCCTTTTGTATCGTCGCCCGCCAGTTCGCCATGCAACCTGAACTGCCAGCCCCCTCCAACACCTGGGGGAAAGGTGCCCACCCTTTTAGGTAGTTCAAAATGTCTGTTTCCTGGGGAGGATCCCTTCCCTTCAATTGTCCAACAGTTTGCCCAGCTCCCCGTGCTTTTGAGTGGCTCTCCTTTCGGATGCCTCCCTCAGTTCAGGAATAATTATTTGTCAATTGGGTTTTGTCAGCATTTGCAAGCTGCTGACCTCCATAGGGGAGGGGCCTGCTGCCGGCACAGCCGAGCAGGGAAGAATCTCTACAACAGAGTCTGTGGTTTTACATTACTCATATATAGCAATCCGCCAGTTCGCTGAGCGTCTCCAACTGTCTGTCCATTCCAATAATCCACACACGGGGAAGGTCCAGACTGGCTTTCCTCTCACCTGATGGCTTGGGAGAGTTGGGCTACACGTCCATTCTGTCCGCCATCCACTGCTTGGAATTCTAATTCGATTTTATTTGCTATCCAGATTCTGAATTCAATTTCTGACATCTCAGCTATTTGTTTGTGCATGGGATCTTGTGCTGTGTCTGCCCCATTGCTCCTTGGAGGTGTTAATCTACTCTGATTTTCATATTGCCAGAGTTATTTCATTGATTTTGCCTCATGATTGTTTTTCACTGTTGCTTCTGGCCATCCTCAGAGTTGGGGAGGTGTCTCTCCAAGAATAGACCCTAGCGGGATCACTCTATTGTTGCTGTATCTTTGTAGGGAGTGACCCTGTGTAGTTCCTCTGTGGCTGCCCCTGCTAGGAAGTTCTGGTTGTGGAAGCAGCTCCAGCATGTGACAAACCCACATCCATCAACAGGGCAGGAGGTGGTGCACACTATTCTTGGAATGCCTGGTGCCCACTGCATTTGGCACAGAGAGCCCAAGGCTCCTGCAGTCTCTGGCCAGGAAAAGGGATCTGTGCAGAGGCCAGGGGGCATGTGGCTACCAGTATTCCTGCCCAGACAAGTGGGCTGGTGTGGAGGCAGGGAGGGTACAGGAGGGAGGGAGGATACAGGGTTGTGTGGTTCCCACAGTTCCTGGTCAGGGCATGTGGTGGCCCAGCAGGCGCAGCTCTTATGGAGGTCCAGGCAGTGTCAATCAAGCTCAGGAGTTTGAGGTTGCTATGAGCTGTGATGCCACGGCACTCTACCCAGGGCAACAGCCCGAGGCTCCGGCTTGCCAAAACTGGTCTCACTCTGCCCCTAAGGGTTAAATCTGTAAGACAGCTCAGTCCGTGCCTTTAGGCTGCTCAGGCACTAGGTTAGTAGCTCCCGCCTGATCCTTGCTCTGCAATCCTGAGGGCGGAGCTTGACAGGGCAGTTCTCTCACAATGGCACCCTATCACCCGCAGCCAAATACTATTCACTCCATCCGGCTCACTGGCTCAGGCTGGGGCCCTAGACAATGCCCAAAGTTCTCTGCACTTCTGCTCAAGCTCTCCCCAAGGCAGTTCAACTGAGTGCCAAGTCCAAAAACACCCAAACAGTTCACAGGTAAGGCCTTTCCAGTTTGCAGTCTCACTGCTGCTTGTATTTATGGCTGCTGGCAGGATTAGGTTTATCGAACACACACAACTTCTTGCCTGTTTCCACTGTTTTTGTCTTCCTCTTGGGGTCCAGAAGTCCTTTGCTGACTCCCTGTATCCTCAAAGGGATGATTATAGGCAGATCCCACCAGCCAGAGATGCCCAGACTCACTGTGCCCAGTTGCAGGGAAGTTGTTACTCAGCCGCCATCTTGCTCCACCCCCCTCTATACTGGGTTTTTAATTAAAAAAAAATTTTTTTCTTTTTTTCTTTTTTTAAATAAGAAATCTTGGTCTATAAGGCAATGAGGAGCAAGTAGAAAGCATGTGAGCAAAAGGAACTACCACCTGAGAGACTGTGTTGCAGGTTTCAAACAGAACAAAAACAGGATGCAACGCTCAAGGAGAGACTGGATGCTTTACAGTTGCCCCATGGAGCAGGATCAACTCTTACACCCACAATTGGTTTGTATGTTGAGACTAATGACGCCACATATCTGCTAAGAGGTCTTGAAAAGGTTTACAGCTCATTTAATGAGACTTTCTGGAGAAAGCAGAATAGGCATCCAAGATCCAAGGTTAGTACAGCTTTAGTGCAGAGATGGTGACAGCTTTTGTTGACATTGTGAATAGGGGTTGGGGATGGGGTGAGAGCTTCCAGGCCTTCCTGGGCTGTGAATTGCATGGTTCAAACTTCTGAGCCATGCCAAGAAAAGGAGCATAAGAGCTTTCATGTGGTTTTGTGAGATGTGCAAAAAAGGAGAAGGCAGGTTTGAAACTTGAAAACTATCAGCAGTCAAATGTGAAAAATGAAGTCAAACTTTTATGACACTGAAGATTTGGGGAATTTTGCCACTGATAAACCATGGTTTCCAAAAGGAATAGTAGAATATTTTCTGTTTGGGTCCAGTGGGGTGGCAGTTTGCTTCAATTTGAGAGATGCACTGACAAAGCATGAAAGGTAGGATCATGACAGATTAAAAAAAAGAAAAGATCTGGTAACTGTGGTAAACTGTGCTGCAGACTACGTTGGAAATGGGCCTGATGGTATCTTTGAAGAAGGTAATTAGTTCTAATTATGGTCTCCATTTGGGAACAATAATAACAACAGCAACTGCCATACAGCCAGTACTATTAAAATGATGCTTTGCCCCCATTTAAAAAAAATCCTAAACAGCCTATTAAGTCATATATTTTACCACCTTTTAGAGCTGAAGAAATTCAGAAACAGAGTGCTCATTTCTCCATAGCTGTAAATATTTGCTTTGGGAGCCCAAATCAAGAGTGTGTGATTTTAAAGACCATTTCCTTTCAATCATGCTACAGTGCTTTCTTCAGATGGAAGTAGCTAAATCTAACTTAGGATTTCACCTAGTAATTTCCATTCACTTAGTAGAGAGGCATTGAGGTTGAACAATTTGCTAATATTGATTTGATTCACCAAGGAAGTTCTAGCCTAAAGAACTCAATATATTTTTGAAATGCTTCTCGTTGCTTTCTAACTGACGCCAGAATAACTGAATTAAAAGCAAAAACTCAATCACAATCCATCATGTCTAGATATTTTCATGGCATGTAGCTCCTGACTTTGACAACTACCAGATCCACTCCTTGGATGGATACCTACTCTAATTACGTATACAAAGCCAAGAGTTGACAGTAAATTCTTCACTGCTTTTTATTGAAGTTCCATTCTGCATTTCAATTTTAATTCCTGTTGAACTAAAACTTGTCATGCACAACTCTATTCTGTTGTACTTTTTGGTGGAAGAAAAATGCTTCTAAATACCTTAATTTAATTTAATATATATTTTTAGTTGCAAACATGAGAGATAAATGTTGGCAATTTCAGGGCTAACAGAGAAGGACTATTAAGCTCCATATTGGATGAGTTGCATTGTCTCTAATTATGGATGCTATGAATTGTTGTGATTTTCAGCTGACATCTTGCTGAATTTGAATGAGGCATAGCACTTTCTATGTACACTGTCATTTTTAAATATAAATTTCATGTACTTCAATCCATACAATTCACAAAGTGGATAAAAATAGTGCTATAAAAGCAGTGTAATAAACATTTGATTAACTTTGTCACAAAAAGATACCAGAGAAAAGCCAGAGTATCATGTAAAGTATTCAACTCCGTTAAGGCCAGTTTCCCCCCTCCAATGTAAGGCATGTTTCTTTACAATAAATACAGTTAGACAATAGCTAAGAGAAAACAACTTAGAGAATGTGAAGGCCTCACAAAATGATTTAGTCAATATAGCAAAGGTAAGAATTGTAGATAGACTTAAATAATAGCTCCAAATGGGTACAGGCTAAACTTACTAAATGCAGAATACAAATGCCTACATACAGTGACTAAGAAAATGCCATGAAGGCTACATTGAACAGTTTGATGAGAATATTTTGAATTGTATATGAAACCAGCACATTGTACCCCTTGATTGCACTAGTGTACACGGCTATGATTTAACAATAAAAATAAATTAATTAATAAAATAAGAATAGCTCCAAATTATGACATAGGACAGATCAGAAGTTAATTAACTTAAAAATTAATTAGCTTAAAAATCAAGCAATGCGTGGAAATAGTTGAAGGTACATTTCTAGCTAGATTAAGATCTTTTTATAATATAATGTATAGCCGTATTTGCTTTATTTTTGTTTTTTCTATAGATTTTTGTTAGATGATTAAAGGTAATAGTAAACATTTTCATAGCTTTCTAAATTTGACAATGAATATTCATTTATACTCTATCATATGTAGGGCAAAAGTGATTATATCTTTACCTAGTAGTCTAGATAACCAAGGCTCAAAAATTAATAGATTTCCCTGAAGTCACACAGCAATCTGAAACAGAAACAAAAATCATTTACTTCAAATTTTATGCTTTTATCTATATTATTCTGTAAATTATGAAAGTTAATATAGTTAGTAAATATAAATAGACTCAGCTAGCACAAAAAAATAAGCAAATAAAACTTGTTGTCATCACAGAATACGTTATATTTTGATTAACCTAATTGTACTTTATCAATGTACTACATACATTGATGAAGAATTAGTGACTCTTTAAAGAGACAAGAAAAAAAGGCATCTGAAGGTCTTTATATATACCAGTACATATATATTTCACTTCTTCAGTTAGATTCATTCCTAGGTATTTAGTATTCTTTGTAGTTATTTTAAATGAAATTATTTTCTTGACTTCCTGTTCAGATTATTTGCTAAAGACATAGATAAATGCTATTGAGCACCATGTTGGCATGAAAACAAACACATAGGCTAGTGGAACAGAATAGGGATCCCAGAAACAAGTCCACACATTTATGCCAACTCATTTTCTTTTTTTTTTTTTTTTTTGTAGAGACAGAGTCTCACTGTAACGCCCTCGGGTAGAGTGCTGTGGTGTCACATGGCTCACAGCAACCTCTAACTCTTGGCCTTACGTGATTCTCTTGCCTCAGCCTCCCGAACAGCTGGGACTACAGGTGCCCGCCACAACGCCCAGCTATTTTTTTGTTGTTGTTGCAGTTTGGCCAGGGCTGGGTTTGAACCTGCTACCCTCGGCATATGGGGCCGGCCCTACTCACTGAGCCACAGGCACTGCCCTATGCCAACTCATTTTCAACAAAAGTGCCAAGAACATACAACAGGGAAAGGGCAGTCTCCTTAACAAATGATGCTGGGGAAACAGAATAACCATATGCTGAAGAATAGAACTAGATGAATGGATTAAAAATTTAAATCTAAGAGTGGAAAATATGAAACTACTAGAAGAAAATATTGGGAAAATACTCCAGGACATTGGTCTGAGGAAAGATATTTTGAGTAAGACCTCAAAAACACAGTCCAAAAATAAAAAATAGACAAATAGGTTTATATCAAGGTATAAAGCTTCTGCACCACAAAGAAAACAGATAACAGAGTGAAGAGATAACCTAAAGAATGAGTGAAAAAAAAATTTTTGTCAATTTTTTTATTGTTTCAGTTTAATTGAGGGTACAAAGAATTAAGTTATAATGCTTGCATTTGTCAGGTAAAGTTCCTCTTACAATTGCTTCCCACCCCCAAGAGGTATGCCATACACCCTCGCCTTAAGTGGGAGCACCCCATCCCCCTCCCTCCTATCCTCTTCCTTTGTACCCCAGCCCTCCACCTTGAATTGATTTGAGTTTTTCTTTTATGTAGGTGGAAACAACCTAAATGCCTTCAACCCGGGAATTGATTAACAAACTGTGTTATATGTATACTGTGCAATACTATTCAGCCATTAAAAAGGATGGAGACTTTACATCTTTTGTATTAACTTGGATGGAGTTGGGTGAAAATATTTACAAACTATCCATCTGACAAAAGGTTAATAATCAGAAAATATAATAAGCTCAAGCTACTCAATAATAAAACCAAAATAATCCAACTTAAAATGGCCAAAGATCTGAATAGATATTTCTCAAAGAAGACATACAAATAGCCAACAGATATAAAGATACTCCACATCACTAATCAACAGTGAAATGTAAAGCAAACCTACACCGAGATATCTCACCCCAGTTAAAATGGTTTTTTATGAAAAAAGAGATAACAGATGCTAAGGAGGATATGAAGGAAAAGAGACTCCCATATACTGTGGGTGGTAATGTATAGCCACTATGGAAAACAGTATGAAGGTGTCTCATGAAACTAAAACTGGAGCTAACACATGCCCTAACAATTCTAGAACTGAGTGTATCCGTGCTGTTTTGTTTACAGCAACACTATTCATAGTAGTCATGAATTCAGTCTGGATTGAATATGGATTTGATCTAAGTGCCCATCAAAGGATAAAGAAAATGTAGTATATATACACAATGGAATATTATTCAGCCATAAAGAATAAAATGCTGTCATTTGTGGCAACCTGTATAGTACTGGAAATCTATATTTTAAGTGAAATGAGCCAAGCATAGAATGGTAAGTTTTGCATGATTTCTCTCACATGTGTGAACGAAAAAAGTGGATTTCAGTTTTCAAGAAGATAGAAAGTAGATTGTTGGTTACTAGATAATGAAAGAACAGGGGGAGAGGGTATGAAGAGAGACTGATTAGTGTATACAAAATATAATTTTAGGCGGGGGGAGACAAGATGGCGGACTGAAGCCAGCTTTCAACAGAGGCTCCCGTCCAGAAGGAGAGTTAAGGGACAGGAATTTAGTAAGTATCCTGGTGGACTTGAGCCTCACCAAGAGAGAAGGTTGAAGAACGCACATCAACACCGCTGAGGCAAGCTGTGATCACAAGGACGCAAACAAAAGCTCAGACTTCAAGCCAGAGTAGAAGTTGAAGTAGGATCGAACAGAAACCAGCTGAAAGCAAGACAGACCCACTTTGCTCCACCATACCAGACAGGACTGCAGTTTCTCAGGCCACAACACTGTACAGGCCCTCGATAAAACCCCAGGGGAAAAACCAAAGGGAGTAAAATAACCATGGGGCAGAATCAGTGGAAAAACTCTGGTAACATGAATAACCAGAATATATCAACACCCCAAGAAAAGATATGGCAGATGTGATTGAAGATCCCATTCATAAACAACTGGTTGAGATGTCAGAAATCGAATTCAGAATTTGGATTGCAGACAAGATTAATAAAATGGAATTAGGAATCCGAAGAGAAATTCAAAAATTGTCTCAAGAATTTAACGAATTTAAAGACAAAACCACCAAAGACTTAGACACACTGAAGCAAGAACTTACAGCCCTCAAAGATATGAAAAATACAGTAGAATCCCTCAGTAACAGAATGGAGCAAGCAGAAAAAAGGATTTCTGACATTGAAGATAAAGTCTTTGAATGCTCCCAATCTCTCAAAGAGGAAGAGAAATGGAGAGCAAAAACGGATTACTCACTCAGAGAACTCTCAGATAATTTGAAAAAAAGCAATATAAGGATTATAGGCATTTCTGAGAACGATGAAGTCGCCTCCGAGGGCACAGAGGCCCTTCTGCATGAAATTATGAAAGAAAATTTACCAGACATACCTAGAGAATCTGAAATTCAGATAGCAGACAGCTTCAGAACCTCAGCACGATTCAACCCCAATAAGTCATCCCCCAGACATATCATAATTAGCTTCACTAAAGTTAACATGAAAGAGAAGATTCTCAAAGCAGCCCGGCGAAAGAAAACTATAACGTACAAAGGTAAGAATATTAGAATAACTGCAGATCTCTCTGCTGAAACTTTTCAAGCCAGAAGAGGCTGGTCATCAACTTTTAATCTCCTAAAGCAAAAAAACTTTCAACCCAGGATCTTGTATCCAGCTAAGCTGAGTTTCATCTATGATGGAGAAATTAAATACTTCAATGACATTCATATGTTGAAAAAATTTGCCATAAGTAAACCAGCTCTTCAGGATATTCTCAGACCTATCCTCCACAATGACCAACCCAATCCTATGCCACAAAAGTAAACTCACTCAGAAACTTCGGATCAAACTCCAACTTCCACACTGGCAAAAGGATTAAAAATGTACACTGAACCTTTGAAAAACTCGATACCCAAAATTCCACCAGACTTATCAATACTCTCCATCAATGTGAATGGCTTAAACTGTCCTCTAAAGAGGCATAGGTTAGCTGACTGGATACAAAAACTCAAGCCAGATATTTGTTGCATACAAGAGTCACATCTCAACTTAAAAGACAAATACAGACTCAGGGTGAAAGGATGGTCATCCATATTTCAGGCAAATGGTAATCAGAAAAAAGCAGGTGTTGCAATTTTATTTGCAGATACAGTAGGCTTTAAACCATCAAAAGTAAGGAAGGACAAGAATGGTCACTTCATATTTGTTAAGGGTAATACTCAATATGATGAGATCTCAATTATTAATATCTATGCACCCAACCAGAATGCACCTCAATTTATAAGAGAAACTCTAACAGACATGAGTAACTTGATTTCCTCCAGCTCCATAATCGTCGGAGATTTCAACACTCCCTTGGCAGTGTTGGATCGATCCTCCAGAAAGAAGCTGAGCAAAGACATCTTAGATTTAAACCTAACCATCCAATATTTAGATTTAGCAGACATCTACAGAACATGTCATCCCAACAAAACTGAATACACATACTTCTCACCAGCCCATGGAACTTACTCGAAAATTGACCACATTTTAGGTCACAAGTCTAACCTCACTAAATTTAAAGGAATAGAAATTATTCCATGCATCCTCTCGGATCATCATGGAATAAAACTTGAATTGAGTAACAACAGGAATCTGCATACCCATACAAAAACATGGAAGTTAAATAACCTTATGCTGAATGATAGCTGGGTCAGAGATGAGATTAAGAAAGAAATCGCCAATTTTTTGGAACAAAACGACAATGAAGACACAAACTATCAGAACTTCTGGGACACTGCAAAGGCAGTTCTAAGAGGGAAATTTATAGCACTGCAAGCCTTCCTAAAGAGAACAGAAAGAGAGGAAGTTAACAACTTAATGGTACATCTCACGCAACTGGAAAAGGAAGAACATTCCAACCCCAAACCCAGTAGAAGAAAAGAAATAACCAAAATTAGAGCAGAATTAAATGAAATTGAAAACAAAAGAATAATACAACAGATCAATAAATCAAAAAGCTGGTTTTTTGAAAAGGTCAATAAAATAGATAAACCTCTGGCCAGCCTAATCAGGAAAAAAAGAGTATAATCTCTAATATCGTCAATCAGAAACAACAAAGACGAAATAACCACAGACTCATCAGAAATCTAAAAAATCCTTAATGAATATTACAAGAAACTTTATTCTCAGAAATATGAAAATCTGAAGGAAATAGACCGATACTTGGAAGCACACCACCTTCCAAGACTTAACCAGAATCAAGTGGAAATGTTGAACAGACCCATATCAAGTTCAGAAATAGCATCAACTATACAAAACCTCCCTAAAAAGAAAAGCCCAGGACCAGATGGTTTCACATCAGAATTCTACCAAACCTTTAAAGAGGAATTAGTACCTATATTACTCAACCTGTTCCAAAATGTAGAAAAAGAAGGAAGACTACTTAACACGTTCTATGAAGCAAACATCACCCTGATCCCCAAACCAGGAAAAGACCCAACAAGAAAAGAAAATTATAGACCGATATCACTAATGAATATAGATGCAAAAATATTCAACAAGATCCTAACAAACAGAATCCAGCAACACATCAAACAAATTATACATCATGACCAAGTTGGTTTTATCCCAGGGTGTCAAGGCTGGTTCAATATACGTAAATCTATAAATGTAATTCAGCACATAAACAAATTAAAAAACAAAGACCATATGATTCTCTCAATTGATGCAGAAAAAGATTTTGATAATATCCAGCATCCCTTCATGATCGGAACACTCAAGAAAATTGGTCTAGAAGGGACTTTTCTTAAACCGATAGAGGCTATCTACAGCAAACCCACAGCCAATATCATATTGAATGCAGTTAAATTGGAATCATTTCCACTCAGATCAGGAACCAGACAAGGCTGCCCATTGTCTCCATTGCTTTTCAACATTGTAATGGAAGTTTTAGCCACCGCAATTAGGGAAGAAAAGGCGATCAAGAGGATCCATATAGGGTCAGAAGAGATCAAACTCTCTCTCTTCGCAGATGATATGATTGTGTATCTGGAAAACACTAGGGACTCTACTACAAAACTCCTAGAAGTGATCAAGGAATACAGCAGCGTCTCAGGTTACAAAATCAACATTCATAAATCGGTAGCCTTTATATACACCAACAACAGTCAAATTGAAAAAGCAGTTAAGGACTCTATCCCATTCACAGTAGTGCCAAAGAAGATGAAATATTTGGGAATTTACCTAACAAAAGACGTGAAAGATCTCTATAAAGAGAACTATGAAACTCTAAGAAAAGAAATAGCTGAAAATGTTAACAAATGGAAAAACATACCATGCTCATGGCTGGGAAGAATCAACATTATCAAAATGTCCATACTACCCAAAGCAATATATAATTTCAACACACTCCCTATTAAAGCTCCACTGTCATATTTTAAAGATCTTGAAAAAACATTACTTCGTTTTATATGGAATCAGAAAAAACCTCGAATAGCCAAGACATTACTCAGAAATGAAAACAAAACAGGAGGAATCACACTACCAGACCTCAGATTTTACTACAAATCGATAGTGATCAAAACAGCATGGTATTGGCACAAAAACAGAGAAGTAGATATCTGGAACAGAATAGAGAACCAAGAGATGAATCCAGCTACTTACCGCTATTTGATTTTTGACAAGCCAATTAAAAACATTCAGTGGGGAAAAGATTCCCTATTTAACAAATGGTGCTGGGTGAACTGGCTGGCAACCTGCAG
Source organism: Nycticebus coucang (assembly GCF_027406575.1). Taxonomy (NCBI): domain Eukaryota; kingdom Metazoa; phylum Chordata; class Mammalia; order Primates; family Lorisidae; genus Nycticebus; species Nycticebus coucang. The sequence goes on from NC_069786.1 coordinate 33,294,058, forward strand.
AAGACTGAAATTGGACCCACCCCTTTCACCATTAACTAAGATAGACTCTCATTGGATTAAAGATTTAGACTTAAAACATGAAACTCTAAAAATACTAGAGGAGAATGCAGGGAAAACCCTTGAAGAAATTGGTCTGGGTGAGTATTTCATGAGGAGAACCCCCTGGGCAATTGAAGCAGCTTCAAAAATACACTACTGGGACTTGATCAAACTAAAAAGCTTCTGCACAGCTAAGAACACAGTAAGCAGAGCAAGCAGACAGCCCTCAGAATGGGAGAAGATATTTGCAGGGTATAACTCTGACAAAGGTTTAATAACCAGAATCCACAGAGAACTCAAACGCATCAGCAAGAAGAAAACAAGGGATCCCATCGCAGGCTGGGCAAGGGATTTGAAGAGAAACTTCTCTGAAGAAGACAGGCGCAAGGCCTTCAGACATATGAAAAATGCTCATCATCTTTAATCATCAGAGAAATGCAAATCAAAACTACTTTGAGATATCATCTAACTCCAATGAGACTAGCCTATATCACAAAATCTCAAGACCAGAGATGTTGGCGTGGATGTGGAGAAAAGGGAACACTTCTGCACTGCTGGTGGGAATGCAAATTAATACATTCCTTTTGGAAAGATATATGGAGAACACTCAGAGATCTAAAAATAGATCTGCCATTCAATCCTATAATTCCTCTGCTGGGCATATACCCAGAAGACCAAAAATCACAACATAACAAAGATATTTGTACCAGAATGTTTATTGCAGCCCAATTCATAATAGCTAAGTCATGGAAAAAGCCCAAGTGCCCATCGATCCACGAATGGATTAATAAATTGTGGTATATGTATACCATGGAGTACTATGCAGCCTTAAAGAAAGATGGAGACTTTACCTCTTTCATGTTTACATGGATGGAGCTGGAACATATTCTTCTTAGTAAAGTATCCCAAGAATGGAAGAAAAAGTACCCAATGTACACAGCCCTACTATGAAACTAATTTGGGACTCTCACATGAAAGCTATAACCCAGCTACAACTTAACAATAGGGGGAAGTGGGAAGGGGGGGTGGGTAGAGGGAGGGGGATCGGTGGGATCACACCTGTGGTGCATCTTACAGGGGTATTTGCGAAACTTGGTAAATGTAGAATGTAAATGTTTTGGCACAGTAACTGAGATATCGCCAGAAAGGCTATGTTAACCACTGTGATAAAAATGTGTCAAATGGTTTATGAAACGAGTGTATGATGCCCCATGATCATATCAATGTATACAGTTATAATTTAATAAAAAAATAAATAAAAATAAATAAATAAAAAAAACAAAATATAATTTTAGATAGAAGAAGGAAGACCTAATGTTTGATAGATCAATAAGGTGACTATAAATAACATTAATGTGTTATACATTTGAAAATGGCTAGAAGAGAATAATTTAGTCAGCTCTAACATGAAGAGGAGATAAATATTTAAGGTAATGAATATTCAAATTATCCTGATTTGATCTTTATGCATTATATAATTTCAAATTATCATGTTACTGAAAATACGTACATCTCTTTATCAATAAAAAAAGAAAGAAGAAAATAAAATTTAGCATTAAAATTAATGTTATTTTAATGATTTAACTTTTTTAAATTTTAAATCACAAATTTAAAATAGTGTGTTGTTATGAATTCTTAACAATTCTTAACATTCTTCTTGTTATGAATTGGTTGAATGTTCACTTCAGTGGTCAATGACATATCCAATTTATTTAGCAGCTCAGATAGCATATATTTTATAGAATCTAGAACTTATTTAATAACTTTTTTCAAAACTATAAACAGAACCCATTATTTTGAAAATTTCTCTTTAGTTAGTAAAAATTTTAAGGTTTGTCTCGTAAAAAATGTTTCAGCCCTCAAAAGGCCTTGCTAAGATTTGCATTCCTCCTCATATTTTGCTGTCAATGTTGCAACCATGATCCAGCAGTCTGGGAGGCTGAGGCAGGTGGATTATCTGAGCTCAGGAGTTTGAGACCAGCCTGAGCAGAGTGAGACACCATCTCTACTAAATGAAAATAGAAAAAAAAAAATAGCCAGGCATTGAGGCAGGTGCCTATAGTCCCCACTATTTGGAAGGCTGAGACAAGAAGATTGCTTAAGTCCAAGAGTTTGAGGTTGCTGTGAGCTATGATGCCAGAGCACTCAACCTTAGGTTGACTGAGTGAGACTGTAAAAAACAAAACAAAACAAACAATCAAAAGCATTACAACCATGTTGACTTGCCCCCATAACTATAGTGTCTGAATAACTGCAAAGACCATGAACAACTAGGTGCAGTCTTTGACTCTAGGAGAACACAAGATATATTATGACGGGTGTGTTATGAAAATGGGATAGCCACAATATTAAAGAAAAAGTTTATTACAGACAATTGCTTGCTGTGTTTATGCTGTTTCTGTAGGAGTAGGATAAGCAATTTAGGTTACTGAGATTTATGACACTTTTCATGAAGATGTATGAAATCCCAAACTTGCAAGCTTTTTTAATCCACCTATAAATCATTTTATGCATTTAATTTCTTACTGTACAAATTTTATGGGATCGTACACAGGTGGAAAGTCTAAATTACTTAGATGTTTTCTGGAAAGGGTGATATCTCTGAGATGTTTTTTCCACATGTTCCATATATAATGCATGACATAAATGTCAAGAGTCAGGTTGTAAATAGTTAAAAAATACTATTTTATTGCTCAAACATTTTCAGTCTTGTGAGGTATGAGACAAAATCTAACTCTGAGAGAGAGCTACCTCAAAGTTGTGCTTATTTATACTCAATGAGAGACTATAGGATTAAGTCCCATGAATCTTAGGAATAACAAGTTCTAATCCCACATGAAATTAGTATGTTATTTTTTTGTTTGTTTTGTAGAGACAGAGTCTCACTGTACCACCCTCGGGTAGAGTGCCGTGGCTTCACACGGCTCACAGCAACCTCCAACTCCCGGGCCTACGCGATTCTCCTGCCTCAGCCTCCCAAGTAGCTGGGACTACAGGCGCCCGCCACAACGCCCAGCTATTTTTTTGTTGCAGTTTGGCCGGGGCTGGGTTCAAACCCGCCACCCTCGGCATATGGGGCCGGTGCCCTACTCACTGAGCCATAGGCGCTGCCCCATTAGTATGTTATTTTGATTATAAGAATTGTATCTAGAAGTGGGATATACTTGACTTTTAACTTGTGGTGCTTAAACTCAATGACTATTATCCCCATAGTGCTATGCACAGCTAAATGTAGGAAAAGTGGTTCTAGTTTACTAGAAACCTTCAGACAGTTTTCTTACTTTAATTTACTAAAGGGAAGTCATAGGATTCTAGGATACTGTGACAGGTCCTACCTGAGCTCAAGGAGAAACATTCTCACAGTCAGACTTATAGCAGGTGCCCCAAGCTTTAGAAAGACAGTAAGACCTTTGGAAGTTATATTATTATTTTACTACCAGGGTACCACCCACCAGTATTTATCTTAATTATTTGGAACTACAGCATTTGCTTCATTATCAGACCTGATACAAAATGAGGCAAGTTAAGCAAAAAGACAGATTCTTCATTTAATACATGTTGATTTGTTTATTGGGCTAGAGAGGGATGAGGAGGTGATGATAAGTTTGATTAAGTATAGAATAATCTATTTCTGACTCTTTTTCAAGCAGATATTTTAATTTACTTTTTGATAAAACATATTAGTAATCAGGGTAAGACTGAAAATGAAATTTTAACTCCATGGGAAACCCCATGGATTTGACTCATCTTCCAAGGTAATGAATCTAGTGCATGTGGTTATATTCAGATGGGCTCATTGAAATGGGACTTTGATGTCTTCTGTTTTCCCCAACAATAAGACTTTGTTTGGAAAATGCAATTTCCTTTTGGCACAATTTCAATTCTTTATAGAGGATCTGTCTCCATTCATTTCTTCTACCTTTCTTTAGGGAAACAGAGTTTTTGCACTGTAAATGTTTTCATTTCTGAAGAGTAGCATGTCTATTCACATAGATACACAAATTAGGAAAATACTATTACATCTGACTGCATTAAGAAAAAGTTTATATATATATATAAATAAACTTAATTGCAATTATAATGAAACTTTTAAAAATAAGTTTTCGATCTGTGCCTGCTTGATATAGGTAAGTTTAATCAAGTATGTATGTGTTAAAATTGTAAATCCTTTATTTTAAAATATCTTTTGAGAATTGATTTATGGCAAAAGAGTCTTTTTACCATCTCTGCCTGAAATGTTTCTTCACATACAAATTATTTACTTATTTTGACAGATATTGACAAAGTTCTTTCCAGATTTATGGCATATCTATGGTTTGGAATATTAAGCCTTATTAAGTCTATCTCTAAAAATGTAAAGTGACACTGACTGTTGCTGAAAAAGTAATAAAATGTAATTCATTTGAGTGGTCAATAAAAATGTCAGAAACTCCTTTAAAAAGTAAATATTAGTTTTACTTCATGAGCCTGTGTGTGTGTTCAAGTTTAATGATACGTCTGTGCTGGCATTGCCAAAGATTAGAAACTTGCTTAGGACCAACTTAAAAATTTGATTAATTATAAAGTTTTCTTGAGCAAGCAATTTAATTCTTATTAGCATTGTCTAGAAAATGAGAGGGGTGCTTAAATTTCCTTTAGACTCAAAAATCCTATGACTCTATTTACTTTAAGGCAGCAGTCATCTGATTTTTACATTCATCCAAAAAATGAAGATTTCTGAGACCTACCTTTAGGATTTTTGATTCTGTAAGTATGAAGTGAAACCTGAGAATCTGAATTTTTAACCAGTTCCAGGATGGTATGGATGTAGAACCAGGGACCATATTTTGGAACCAGTACTCTAAATAATCTGGAAAAAGTGTTAACACAACAAAATTTCATGAGTGTGAATTTAGTACCAAGTGAAATATATCTGATTAAATAAGTAAAAGACAGTTCTACTGCCCTAAGGTTTGTTGGTCCTCCTAAAGGGAGAGGTATTTATCTTTTAAAACAGCCTCCATCATATAAAGATCTGATTGCATAATTGAGGATTTATGTATAAATACTTAGTACACTGATTAAAAATGATATTTAAGGGGGGTGGAGACAAGATGGCTGACTGAAGCCAGCTTTCCACAGAGGCTCCCATCCATAAGGAGAGTTAAAAGACAAAAATTTAGCAAGTAACCTGGTGGATTTGAGCTGCACCAAGAGAGAAGGTTGAAGAACGCACATCAACCCCGCTGAAGTGAACTGAGACCACAAAGATACAAACGAAAGGTACAAAATCCATCACCAACCTGACGGGAGTCCCCTCCCCCATGAGAATGGCTCAGAGCACCCCACAAACAAATGAGCAGAGTTCAAAGTTCCTCCCACTACACTCCACGGGAGAGACCCTCTAAAAACTGGACCTTCCTCCCATACTAGGGTGCCATGGCGTTCTCCTGCCAGGCATAAAACTATATAAAACTGCATATATTCTCTACCTGCAACTCTGAGATCCCAGCACTCCCCTTCACTCTCACTCTGAGGTCTGGAAGCCTGTCCCCCAGAAGTACAGATTCTAGGGTGATTTCTCAAGGGGTGTGGACAGTGCCTAAACTGCAGCCAGTCAGTGCTGACTCTAGGGTATGGGAGTGAGGAGAGGATGGTTGGCTGAGAGGGAACCACACCAGAGCAGCAGTTCCCTGAGGCTTGGAGCAGCAACCATCTTTTAGCAGCAATATGGCCAGACCTAAAACTGTGTAAAACTGTATATATTCTCTACCTGCAACTCTGAGCTCCCAACACACCCCTCCACTCTCACTCTGAGGTCTGGAGGTCTGGAGTCCTGTCCCCTAGGAGTTCAGATTCTTGGGTGATTTCTCAAGGGGTGTGGACAGTGCCTAAACTGCAGCTGGTCAGCACTGACTCTGGGGCACAGGAGTGAGGAGAGGACGGTTGGCTGAGAGGGAACCACACCAGACCAGCAGTTCCCTGACGCTCGGAGCAGCAGCCGTCTTTTAGCAGCAATACAGCCAGGCATAAAATTGTGTAAACCTGTATATATTCTCTATCTGCAACTCTGAGCTCCCAGCACTCCCCTCCACTCTCACTCTGAGGTCTAGAAGCCTGTCCCCCAGGAGTCCAGATTCTTGGGTGATTTTTCTTTCTTTTTTTTTTTTTTTTTGTAGATACAGAGTCTCACTTTATGGCCCTCGGTAGAGTGCCGTGGCCTCACACAGCTCACAGCAACCTCCAACTCCTGGGCTTAAGCGATTCTCTTGCCTCAGCCTCCTGAGTAGCTGGGACTACAGGCGCCCACCACAACGCCTGGCTATCTTTTGGTTGCAGTTTGGCCGGGGCCGGGTTTGAACCCATCACCCTCGGTATATGGGGCCGGCGCCATACTGACTGAGCCACAGGCGCTGCCCCTTGGGTGATTTTTCAAGGGGTGTGGACAGTGCCTAAACTGCAGCTGTTCAGTGCTGACTCTGGGGCAGGGGAGCGAGGAGAGGATGGTCGGCTTAGAGGGAACCACACCAGAGCAGCAGTTCCCTGAGGCTCAGAGCAGCAGCCGTCTTTTAGCAGCAATAAGGCTCACTCCCAGATATTCTGAAGCCACACCCCCTGTCTCCCTGGGCAACCAGAGGAGGCCAGCAACAACCTGTGAGTAAAGGATTTGCCTGAGGCGGTACTGACTCACAGACCTGGGAAGCTCCCAGGGCACAGCTGACCCAGAGGACCACTTTACTGAGCCTAAGACGCACCTGGCCCTCAGGGGATCATCAGCCTATAGACAAAGGAAGGCACCAGGATAGAACTGACAGGTAACCTAATACAAACCTGCAGGAGCAAAGACAGGGCTTTGGAACTCAAAACAGCTTCTCTTCTGCAGGGGAATTTAGCAGTTCTGTTCGGTTCTGTCAGTAACATCAATCAGGGGTGGGGCTGGACCTGAGTGAACACCCTGCAACATTCACCAAGCACCCGAAGATGTCAGGCCTCACCTCCTCCTGCTAGATGGAGGCAGAGCACAGAGGCCTTGCAGATTTCCTAGTGATTCAGGCAGGGGCAAAGCCCTGAAGTATCTGTTCACTACAGGCAACTGGGTAAGCCAACTGCAGGGCTATCAGTGACTGGGTGTGACAGAAGTGCAAGTTGGGGGGTGGCGCCTGTGGCTCAGTGAGTAGGGCGCCGGCCCCATATGCCGAGGGTGGCAGGTTCAAACCCAGCCCTGACCAAACTGCGACAAAAAAATAGCTGGGCGTTGTGGCGGGCGCCTGTAGTCCCAGCTACTTGGGAGGCTGAAGCAAGAGAATCGCGTAAGCCCAAGAGTTAGAGGTTGCTGTGAGCCGTGTGACGCCACGGCACTCTACCCGAGGGCGGTACAGTGAGACTCTCTCTACAAAAAAAAAAAAAAAGAAGTGCAAGTTGGGGAAGGAGGCATCAACCTTCCCAGACTGATCAATTTGCTGGGTGGCTCCTCCTGACTCCACGCAGCACTGGAGCAAGCCATATCAGAGTAGTCACCAGACCCCTGTGATCCAGTTGCCAGAGACTTTTTAAACTCTCCCACCTGAGACAGGTGCTGACTGAGACAAGCGATTTGGACCTTTTGAAGGGAGCCAATCACCCAAGGACTATCCAAGAGGTGCCCTGGGTGTGTGGTTGTAGGAAGGTTTGACTTTCCTTTTCCAATTGTTGCCTGTGGGGGGCGGGGTGACTTAATTGCTGGTATTTCTCCAAAGCTGAGACTTCAACCTAGAGTAACTGTTTCACTAGGGTCGAACAAAGACCAGCTGAAAACAAGACAGAACCCCTTAGCCCCACCACACCAAACAAGTCCCAAGTTTCTCAGGCCATAGCACTGTACGGGTACTTGACAAAGCTCCAGGGGAAAAATCAAATGGTGTAAAACAATCATGGGGCGGAATCAGTGGAAAAACTCTGGTAACATGAATAACCAGAATAGATCAACCCCCCCAAAGGAAAGATATAGCAGATGTAATTGAAGATCCCATTCATAAACAGCTGACCAAGATGTCAGAAATTGAATACAGAATTTGGATTGCAAACAAGATTAATAAAATGGAGGAAAATTTAGAATTAGAAACTAGAGCAGCAATTCAAAAGTCAGAATTAGAAATTCAAGGAGAAATTCAAAAGTTATCTCAAGAATTTAACGAATTTAAAGACAAAACCACCAAAGAATTTGACGCATTGAAGCAAGAATTTGCAGCCCTCAAAGATGTGAAAAATACAGTAGAATCTCTCAGTAACATAGTGGAGCAAGCAGAAGAAAGGATTTCTGACATTAAAGACAAAGTCTTTGAATGCTCCCAAACTCTCACAGAGGAAAAGAAATGGAGAGCAAAAATGAATCATTCTCTCAGAGAGCTCTGGGATAATTCAAAGAAGGCTCATATCCGCATAATTGGAATCCCTGAAAGTGATGAAGTAGCCTTGCTGGGCACACAGGCCATTTTCCATAAAATTATGAAAGAGAATTTTCCAGACATGCCTAGAGATTCTGAAATTCAGATAGCAGACAGCTTCAGAACCCCAGCATAACTCAATTTGAATGAGACATCACCCAGGCACATCATAATTAACTTCACTAAAGTTAATAGGAAGGAGAAAATTCTCAAAGCTGCCAGGAGAAAGAAAACCATTACCTTCAAAGGGCAGAATATTAGAATGACTGCAGATCTCTCTGCTGAAACTTTTCAAGCCTGAAGAGGGTGGTCATCGACTTGTAATCTCCTAAAGCAGAATAACTTTCAACCCCAGATCCTGTATCCAGCTAAACTGAGTTTCATTTATGATGGAGTAATTAAATAGTTTAATGACATTCATATGTTGAAGAAATTTGCTGTAACCAAACCAGCTCTTCAGGATATTCTCAGACCTATCTTCCATAATGACCAACCCAATCCTCTACCACAAAAGTAAACTCACTCAGAAACTTTTCAACAAACTCCAATTTCCACACTGGTGAAATGATTAAAAATATCCACTGGATTTTTGGAAACCTCGATACCCAACATTTTACCAGACTTATCAATATTCTCCATTAATGTGAACAGCTTAAACTGTCCTCTAAAGAGACATAGGTTAGCTTACTGGATACAAAAACTCAGGCCAGATATTTTGTGAATACAAGAGTCACATCTTTCCTTAAAAGACAAATATAGACTCAGGGTGAAAGGATGGGCATCCATATTTCAGGCAAATTGTAATCAGAAAAAAGCAGGTGTTGCAATTTTATTTACAGATACAATAGGCTTTAAACCAACAAAAGTAAGAAAGGATAAGAATGGTCACTTCATATTTGTTAAGGGTAATACTCAATATGATGAGATTTCAATCATTAATATCTATGCACCCAACCAGAATGCACCTCAATTTATAAGAGAAACTCTAACGGACATGAGCAACTTGATTTCTTCCAACTCCATAATAGTCAGAGATTTTAACACTCCTTTGGCAGTGATGGATCGATCCTCCAATAAGAAGCTGTGCAGGTGGAGAACAAGATGGCAGCCGAGTAACAGCTTCCTTGAACTGGGCACCATGAGTCTGGGGAGATAAGACTCCAGGCATCTCTGGCTGGTGGGATCTACCTATAATCATCCCTTTGAGGATACAGGGAATCAGTGAGAGACTTCTGGACCCCAAGAGGAGGACAAAAACAGTGGAAAACTGGCAAGCAATCACGTGTTTTCAATTGGTCTAATCCCGCTGACAGCTGTGAGTACAGTAGCAGCGAGACTGCAAACCAGAAAGGCCTTACCTGTGAACTTTTTTGGTGTTTATGGACTTGGCACTCAGTTAAACTGCCTTGGGGAGAGCTTGAGCGGGAGTGGAGAGAACTTTGGGCATTGTCTGGGACTCCAGACTGAGCCACTGAGCCAGACAGATGGAGCTAATAGTGTTTGGCTGAGGGCTGCAGTGAGCCATTGTGAGAGAACTGCCCCAACAAGGTCTGCCCTAGGGGTTGCAGAGCAAGGATTGGGTGGGACCTAGTAACCTAGTGACTGAGCAGCCAAAAGGTGGGGTCTGAGCTACCTTACAGCCCTAACCCTCAGGGGCAGAGTGAGACCGGTTTTGGCACACTGGGTAAGTGCATAGCCACTACAGCAGTGATTCCAGCGACAAACAGTTTCCTGGGAAAGCTTCTGCTTAGCAAGTTTAGAAGCTTAAAGTGCCTTTTAAGAGGGCTGAAAAGAGACTTAGGGTGTCTACCCTGTGGGGTTTGAGAAATAAGCGGAGGCCTCCTGTCGTATCAGCATTGTAATTAACATCTCTTACCCCAGAAGACCACCTGTTGCCCAGACAATATTCAACAAGATATATATACTGCTTTGTTTTTGGTTGTTTTTTATTTTTTTTGTTTGTTTGTTTGTTTTTTGTTTATTTTGATGTTGCTGTTGTTGTTGCTTTTTAATTTCAACCTTTTCCATACAGACTTTTTCTTTTCTCTCTCCAGTTCTCTAGTATAAATACAATTTCCCATTGCTGCCTTTTCCAATAACTAGAACTTCATTTTTGCTAGTTTTTCTACCCCTATTATTTGGTTTTTCACCCAATTTTATCCCGTAAAGTTTTCTGTTTGCTTGTTTTGGTTTGATTTATAGCATTTTTGTCTTTCCTCTCTACTTGGTAGAGTTGGGGTACTTTGTCTGTACAGGTTAGCAAAGAGCTACTGACCTCAAGGGAACCACCCCAACTGGGCACCCCCAGAGGTTGTGATTTTTTAAGGTTGTGTCAAAGTACCCTACTGTACCCCTATATTTCTCTGTCTCCCTCTTTCTGTGCCTCTCTTCTTTTTGTCAATATTCCTTTTACCCACCCCCTCTCCTTTCTCTATTTTCTTTATGTTCTGTCCTTTCTTTCATACCTTCTTGCTTTTCAACCTTCTCATCCTTTTGGTCCTATACCAAAAGGACTCATCAAAACCTTAGTCCACAGGCAGAGGAATTAAAGAGAAGAGGAAGTGAAAGGAAAATTAGGGCAAGGAAACAGATAAAAGAAATCACTCTTGAGGAAGAATCAGCAGAAAACTACAGGCAACATGAATAACCAGTCCAGAACAAAACCTCCAAGGTACCATGAGGTAGCTACTGCAGAGTATTCCACCAATAAAGAAATGTTAGGGGGAGGCGGAGCAGGATGGCAGACAGGATGGACGTGTAGCCCACCTCTCCCAAGACATCAGGTGAGAGGAAAGGGGGTTTGGACCTTCCCCGTGTGTGGATTATTGGAGTGGACAGACAGCTGGAGACGCTCAGCGAACTGGCAGATTGCTATATATGAGGGGTAATTTAAAACCACAGACTTTGTTGTAGAGATTCTTCCCTGCTCGGCCATGCTGGCCTGCAGGCCCCTCCCCTATGGAGGTCAGCAGCCTGTAATGCTGACAAAACCCAATTGACAAATATTTATTCCTGAACTTGGGGAGGCATCTCAATCTGGACAGCCACTCAAAACCACAGGGAGCTGGGCAACCCATTGGACAATTGAAGGGAAGGGATCCCGCCGGGGAAACAGACATTTTGAACTACCCAAAAGGGCAGGCACCTTTCCCCCAGGTGTTGGAGGGGGCTGGCGACTAGGGCTGAACGGCAAACTGGTGGGTGCCAATCCAAAAGGGAAACTCTGAACCATAAAACTCAGAATAAGGTCCCCGAGTGCTCCAACCATGGCAACAGGCTACAGATGCTAAAGCCACAGACCTGGCTTCAGCTGCTACAGCCGTGAACTCGGCTTCAGCCGCAGGAACCAGGTACAGCCACTAAAGCCGCAAACCCGCCAGCAACCGCGCGAACCCAGCACCACTCTCCCCACAGCTGATTGCAGTCGCCAGTTTGCAGGAGAACCTGGGAACATAGTGGAAAGACTTAAGAAGTGTGGACACCTGCACTGAGAGGGAAGGTCAGTCGCAAGTGCTGTCTGGAAAAGAACAGCCAAGGTTACACATTTCTTAGGCCACAAACTTTTACAGAAATTCCAAAATGGCGATCGGCCATGCAAAGTGTTTACCATGGTAACAGTACAAACTGTAAATTGGGTATAAGCCTCAGAATCGCTCACAGTGCCACCTGGTGTCCAGAAAGTATATTGCAGTATGAATATATTCCTATGAAAGTTGATCCCTGCAGCAGACATATCGATGTATATAGGTATATTTCTACACACAAGAATATTTTTGTAGTTGGTGCCTTTGTTTGTTTGGTTGGTTTGTTTCATTGTTGTTTTTTTGTTTTGTTTTCTTTTGTTCTGTTTTTTCCTCACCATTTTCTTAGAGGAGCTTTCGATAACTTTTTATTATTACTTTTTATATAGATATACTTTTTATTGCTATGTTTTCTAATTTTAGTTTCTTCTCTCTTCTCTTTTAACATTTCTACTAACATGACTTTTCTCTCTCTTTTTTTTCCTTTCTATCAATTATTTTATGATTATCACTATTTTTATTGCAGTTGTTCTTACATTGCTGTTGTTGTGGCTGTTACCTGTATGTCTATGTGTTTCCATCTGTCTCTATATCTATGGGCCCATGTGCCTGGTAACCTTTGTATCTGTTTATTTGTTCATTTGTTCTCAATGAGCTTGGTGTTACAACCTGCAACTCTGAGCTCACAGCACTCTCCTCCACTCTCACTCCGTGATCTGGAGACCTGCCGTCCAGGAGTCCCGATTCTTGGGTGAACTCTCGAGAGGTGTAGAAAGGACCTGGACTGCAGCGGGCCAGTGCTGACTCTGTAGCAAAGGAGTAAGAAGATGATGGTCGGCTAAGAGGGAATTCCACTGGAGCAGTGGTGCCCCGAGGTACAGAGCAACAGCCATCTTCACCAATAACAAGGCCCACCCCCAGATATCCCATAGCCTCTCCTCCTGTCTTCCTGGGCAACCAGATGAGGCTGAGCATCTTCTCAGATGGCAACCACCATGGAACAGACCTGGGACTGAAACACAGGCCCCATGAGTAAAGGGTTTGCCTAAGGCGGCACTGACCTGGGTGGAACACAGGAACTAGAAAACACACCCGCAGAGCCAGGAAACTCCCAGGGTGGGGCTGATCCAGAGGACTGCTTTACTGAGCCTAAGACACACCTGGCCCTCAGGGGATCACCAGCCTATAGACAAAGGAGGCCAAGAGGCTGCAGCTGACAACTGATCATGCTGCGAATGCAAACCCACAGGACTAAAGACAGGGCCTGAGGCACAGATTCTGGGAAATCAAATCAGCCTCTCCTCTGCAGAAGAATCTAGCAGGGCCAGAAACAAACTCCCACAGGGTTGTTCCGTTCACCCAGTAACATAAACTAAGGGTGGGGCTGGAAATGAGTGAACACCTCCAGCCTCCATCAAGGGCCAAAGGTTGACAGGCCACACGACCCCCTGCTGGACAAAGACAGAGTGCAGCAGCCTAGACGAGCAGACACAGACTACCCAGTTACTTAGGCAGGTGCAAACCTCTGGAGTATCTGCTCACTGCAGACAACTGACTGGGTCACAGCCCTGTGGGACTAGCAGTGACTGGGTGTGACAGAGCTGCAAGGTGGGGAAGGAGGCATCAACCTCCTGAGACTGATATATTTACTGGGTGGCTCCTCCTGACTCCACAAAGTACTGGAGCAAGCCATATAAGAGCAGTCACCAGAGCCCTGTGATCCAGTTCCCAGGGATCTCTTGAACTCTCCCACACGAGACAGCTGCTGACTGAGACAATTGATTTGGACCTTTTAAATGGAGCCACTCACCTGGGTACTATCCAGGTGGTACCCTGAGTGTGTGGTTGTAGGAAGGTTTGATTTTCCCTTTCCATTTGTTGCCTGTGGTGGGTGGGGTGACTTAATTGCTGGTATTTCTCCACAGCTGACTCCAACCCTGAGTAACTGTTTCTCTAGGGTCAAATAGAAACCAGCTGAAAACAAGCCATAAATACATAGCCCCTCTACACCAAACAGGGCCCCAGTTTCTCAGGCCACAGCACTGTACGGGTCCTCGACAGGGCACCAGGAGAGAAATGAAAGGGAGTAAAACAATCATGGGGCGGAATCAGCGGAAAAGTTCTGTTAACATGAATAACCAGAATAGATCGACCCCCCCAAGTAAAGATATGGCAGATGTAATTGAAGATCCCATTCACAAACAACTGGCTGTGATGTCAGAAATAAAATTCAGAATTTGGATGTTAAACAAGATTAACAAAATGGGACTAGGAATTCGTGGAGAAATTCAGAAGCTGTCTCAAGAATTTAACGAATTTAAAGACAAAACCACCAAAGACTTAGACACACTGAAGCAAGAATTTGCAGCCCTCAAAATTCTGAAAAATACAGTAGAATCCCTCAGCAACAGAATGGAGCAAGCGGAAGAAAGGACTTCCAACATTGAAGATAAAGCCTATGAACGTTCCCAAACCCTCAAAGAGGAAGAGAAATGGAGAGCAAAAATGGATCATTCTCTCTGAGAGCTTTGGGAGAATTCAAAGAAGGTCAATATCTGAATCATTGGAATTCCTGAAACCGATGAAGAGGCCTCGCTTGGCACAGAGGACCTTCTGCATGAAATTATGAAAGAGAATCTTCCGGACATGCCTAGAGATTCTGAAATACAGATAGCAGACAGCTTCAGAACCCCAGCAGGACTCAATCCGAATAAGATATCCCCCAGGCATATCATAATTAGCTTCACTAAAGTTAATATGAAGGAGAAAGTTCTCAAAGCTGCCAGGTGAAAGAAAGTTATTCCGTACAAAGGGAAGAATATTAGAATGACTGCAGACCTCTCTCCTGAAACTTTTCAAGCCAAAAGAGGGTGGTCATCGACATTTAATCTCCTAAAGCAAAATAACTTCCAACCCTGGATCTTGTACCCAGCTAAACTGAGTTTCATCTATGATGCAGAAATTAAATACTTTAATGACATTTATATGTTGAAGAAATTTGCCATAATCAAACCAGCTCTTCAGGATAGTCTCAGACCTATCATCCATTAAGACCAACCCAGTCGTATACGACAAAAGTAAACTCACTCAGAAACTTCGGATCAAACTCCAACTTCCACACTGGTGAAAGGATTCAAAATGCCTACTGGACTTTTGAAAAACTCGATACCCAAAACTTCACCAGACTTATCAATATTCTTCATTAATGTGAATGGCTTAAACTGCCCTCTAAAGAGGAATAGGTTAGCTGACTGGATACAAAAACTCAGGCCATGGGCAGCGCCTGTGGCTCAAGAGGTAGGGCGCTGGTCCCATATGCTGGAGTTGGCGGGTTCAAACCCAGCCCTGGCCAAAAAAAAAAAACTCAGACCAGATACTTGCTGTATACAAGACTCACATCTTAACTTAAAAGACAAATACAGACTCAGGGTGAAAGGATGATCATCCATATTTCAGGCAAATGGTAATCAGAAAAAAGCATTTGTTGCAATCTTATTTGCAGATACAATAGTCTTTAAACCAACAAAAGTAAAGGACAAGAATGGTCACTTCATATTTGTTAAGGGTAATACTCAATATGATGAGATTTAAATCATTAATATCCATGCACCCAAGCAGAATGCACCTCAATTTATAAGAGAAACTCTAACAGGCATGTGCAACTTGAGATATCCTCCAGCTCCATAATAGTCGGAGATTTCAACACTCCTTTGGCAGTTTGGATTGATCCTCCAATAAGAAGCTGAGCAAAGAAATTTTAGATTTAAAACTAACCATCCAACATTTGGATTTAGCAGATATCTACAGAACATTTCATCCCAACAAAACTGAATACACATACTTCTCATCAGCCCACGGAACATACTCCAAAATTGATCACATCTTAGATCACAAGTCTAACCTCAGTAAATTTAGAGGAATAGAAATTATTCCATGCATCTTCTCAGACCACCATGGAATAAAACTGGAGCTGAGTAACCACAGGAATCTGCAAACTCATACAAAAGCATGGAAGTTAAATAAACTTATGTTGAATGATAGCTGGTTCAGAGATGATTAAGAAAGAAATTGCCAATTTTTTGGAACAAACGACAACAAAGAAACGAACTATCAGAACCTCTGGGACACCGCAAAGGCAGTTCTAAGAGGGAAATTTATAGCACTGCAAGACTTCCTGAAGAGAACAGAAAGAGAGGAAGTTAACAATTTAATGGGACATCTCAAGAGACTGGAAAAGGAAGAACACTCCAACCCCAAAACCAGTAGAAAAAAAGAAATAACCAAAATTAGAGCAGAATTAAATGAAATTGAAAACAAAGGAATAATACAACAGATCAATATCAAAAAGCTAATTTTTCGAAAGGTCAATAAAATAGATAAACCTTTGGCCAATCTAATCAGGAAATAAAGAGTAAAATCTCTAATCTCATCAATCAGAAACGACAAAAACGAAAAAACAACAGACTCCTCAGAAATCCAAAAAATCCTTAATGAAGGAAACTTTATTCTCAGAAATATGAAAATCTGAAGGAAATTGACCAATACTTGGAAGCACGTCACCTTCCAAGACTTAGCCAGAATCAAGTGGAAATGTTGAACAGGCCCATATCAAGTTCGGAAATAGCATCAACCATACAAAACCTCCCTAAAAAGAAAAGCCGGGGACCAGATGGTTTTACTTCAGAATTCTACCAAACCTTTAAAGAGGAATTAGTACCTATATTACTCAACCTGTTCCAAAAGGTAGAAAAAGAAGGAAGACTACACAACACATTCTATGAAGCAAACATCACCCTGATCCCCAAACCAGGAAATGACCCAACAAGAAAAGAAAATTATAGACCAATATCACTAATGAATATAGATGCAAAAATATTCAACAAGATCCTAACAAACAGAATCCAGCAACACATCAAACAAATTAGACATCATGACCAAGTTGGTTTTATCCCAGGGTCTCAAGGCTGGTTCAATATACGTAAATCTATAAATGTAATTCAGCACATAAACAAATTAAAAAACAAAGACCATATGATTCTCTCAATTGATGCAGAAAAAGCTACCAGACCTCAGACTATACTACAAAACGATAGTGACCAAAACAGAATGGTATTGCACAAAAACAGAGAAGTAGATGTCTGGAACAGAATAGAGAACCAAGAGATGAATCCAGCTACTTACTGTTATTTACTCTTTGACAAGCCAATGAAAAACATTCAGTGGGGAAAAGATTCCCTATTTAATAAATGGTGCTGGGTAAACTGGCTGGCAACCTGTAGAAGATTGAAACTGGACCCACACCTTTCACCATTAACTAAGATAGACTCTCACTCGGTTAATGATTTAAACTAAAAACAGGAAACTATAAAAATACTAGAAGATAGTGCAGAGAAAACCATGGAAGAAATTGGTCTGGGTGAGTATTTTATGAGGATGACCCCCCGGTCAATTGAAGCAGCTTCAAAAATACACTACTGGGACTTGATCAAACTAAAAAGCTTCTACACAGCCAAGAACACAGTAAATAAAGACAGCAAACAGCCCTCAGAATGAGAACACTTTTGCACTGCTGGTGGGAATGCAAATTAATACATTCCTTTTGGAAATGATATTTGCAGATTACGTCTCTGAGAAAGTTTTACTAACCAGAATCCACAGAGAACTCAAATGCATTAGCAAGAAAAGAACAAGAGATCCCATCACAGGCTGGGCAGGGGATTTGAAGAGAAACTTCTCTGAAGAAGACAGGTGCATGGCCTTCAGACATATGAAAAAATGCTCATCATCTTTAATCATCAGAGAAATGCAAATGAAAATTACTTTGAGATATCATCTAACTCCAGTGCAACTAACCTATGTCACAAAATCCCAAGAACAGAGATGTTGGTGTGGATGTGGAGAAAAGAGAACACTTTTGCACTGCTGGTGGGAATGCAAATTAATACATTCCTTTTGGAAAGAGATATGGAAAACACCTAGAGATCTAAAAATAGATCTGTCATTCAATCCTGTAATCCATCTACTGGGCATATACCCAGAAGACCAAAAATCACATCATAACAAAGATATTTGTACCAGAATGTTTATTGCAGCCCTATTCATAATTGCTAAGTCATGGAAAAAGCCCAAGTGCCCATAGATCCATGAATGGATTAATAAATTGTGGTATATGTACACCATGGAATATTATGCAGCCTTAAAAAAAGATGGAGACTTTACCTCTTTCATGTTTACATGGATGGAGCTGGAACATACTCTTCTTAGCAAAGTATCTCCATAATGGAAGAAAAAGTTTCCAGTGTACTCAGCTCTACTATGAAGCTATATTATAGGTTTCACATGAAGGCTATAACCCAACTATAGCACAGTACTATGGGGAAAGGGCCAAGGAAGGGGAAGGGAGGTTGGAGGTTATGGTAGAGGGAGGTTAATGGATGGGGCCACACCTATGGTGCATCTTAGAATGGGTACTGGTGAAACTTACTAAATGCTGAATGAAAATGCCTACAGTAACTAAGAAAATGCCATGAAGGCTATGTTGAACAGTTTGATGAGAATATTTCAGATTGTATATGAAACCAGTGCATTGTACCCCTTGATTGCACTAATGTACACAGCTATGCTTTAACAACAAAATTAATTAATTATTTGAAAAAATTGAGATTTTTGCAGCATTTGTACTAACCTGGATGGAGGTGGTACACATTCTTAGTGAAGCATCACAGGAATGGAGATGTATTCATCCTATGTATTCAACTTTGATATGAGGACGATTATTGACAATCAATGACATGGTGGGGCATGGAGGAAGTGAGCAGACAGAGAAAGACGGAGGGGGTGATGGTAATGAAAAGAAAAAAAAGAAGAAAGAAAATAGTGACTAATTCTCAAATAAATTGGATTTGATTTTGACTAAAGTACATTACTTAAACATTAATTTTTACTACAACTTGTTAATATGTTGTTTAGGATACAGGATACTGCATCCTCATTTATAAGTGAATTATGTTTGTAATTTCCCCTTTATAATGATATATTTTTTCTAATTTTAATATCAGGTGTACCCAGATTAAGTAGAATGATTTTGAAGTATTTCTTCCTTTTCTATTGTCTGTAAGATTTGGCATGATCTGTTTTTTGAAATTATCTTTTATCTTTATTTATAAATATTAATTGTCTATTCTTTGATACTTTGGGAAAAAAATAATAGGTAGTTAATTGGTGACTCAGAACCTCAGAGTCAAAGCATTCTATAATAGACATACTCTTATTGGACAATGTGAATATTACTTTCTTTGCATTGCTATTATTATTATTGTTCATTACTTTGTTGCAGCAGTCATCTGATTTCTTTTCTGAATGTATTTGTCTTTGTCCATTCTTTGCGAGGTTTTTGTTTCTGGTCCCTATCTTAAACATTTTTATTGTTGTTAAAGTTTGAGCCTTTTTAATTTCATGAAGGCAAAAAGTGGAAGCCTAATGAACATGTATATGTGAAAATTAAAAAAAAATTAATGAGTTAAGCACCTCTTAATTACTGCAATTCAGGTTACCTGGTGGGACACTCAGACACAAGTAGTTACCTGTGCTAAAATGATACTGTTGTTGATTATTAGCTTGTATTTAAAACCAACAAGTTAACAAAATTGCATTGTTTGTTGTTGTCATCAGAATATTACTGGAAACATTAATCTTCCAAAATTTAATTTCATTTTTTATTTTATTTTATTTATTTATTTGCAGTTCTGACCAGGGTCAGGTTTAAATCCACCACCCTTGGGATATGCGACCAGCACCCAGCTTTCTGAACCACAGGCACCACCCACCAATATTTAATTTCACTTGGATTTTAATTCCATTCCCTATGGCCATAGGGATTTATGGATTTTTTTATACTTGACTTTAGAGAAGTTATCCATGAGAAAATAATATGCCGCAGTACTTTGATAGTTTTAGCATCATCCTCTTATTTTCCAATAGTTTCCATAGAATAAAAGTTCTATGCTTCTAAATTTTGACTTGATTTAACAGAGACTTGATTCCTGTAGCATTCCTGTAACAAGATAATCAATTTAGCTGGCAACGATGCCATCGCCACCAACAAAAATACTTTCTAATGATATGCCAATATCTTATTAGAAACAATAGCATTAATCAAACTAAATTTAACCTGATTAATTTTGGTATTACAGTACATTGGTTGATAGAAAAAAGACTAATTACAGAAAGAATTGAATTCTAATGCCATGAAAATCAGTTTTTAAATTCATAACAATTCTGCTCAAGAAGTTGTTCGTTTCAATCTATGAAACATACACTCAGTGTACACTTTATGCTACACCTTGAAATACAAAATTGGTTCTAGTATCCTGGGCTGAAAAAACACTTATAGAAGTTTTAACTGTCTATATCAGTGTTACAAAGAATATTTGTTTGTATAACTGATCTTCGGAATAGCTTTAAAATACTAAAAAAAGTCAATTATTTTTGTAATTTCTATCTATGCAAGTATTAATGAATTATACACATGTAGCATATTTAGATGCTATTTTTTCAATATTCTACTACTTCAGGATCTCATAAATAATATATGTAACTAATTTGTCTTCAAAAATATTACAAAAATATTCAGTTATACCTTGCATTTGCCTATTTTTTAAAATAAGCATTCTAATAAAATGACAATAGAAATAACAATATCTACTAAAAATTAAGGCTATTTATATACTGGGTATCACCCTACCACTTTATTTACAAGTGTATTTCCCATAACAATCCTGCGAGGTGTGTATAATTATTTTTTTTTAATTTTTTTATTAAATCATAACTGTATACAATGATATGATTATGGGGCATCATACACTCACTTCATAAACCATTTGACACATTTTTATCACAGTGGTTAACATAGCCTTTCCGGCGTTATCTCAGTTACTGTGCCAAAACATTTACATTCTACATTTACCAAGTTTCGCAAATACCCCTGTAATATGCATCAGAAGACCAAAAATCACAACATAACAAAGATATTTGTACCAGAATGTTTATTGCAGCCCAATTCATAATAGCTAAGTCATGGAAAAAGCCCAAGTGCCCATCGATCCACGAATGGATTAATTATTATAGTATCCTTACATTTAGTGAACCTGCAATTAGCAAATCATTTTTCCAGAGGTATAATTCAGAGGTATATCTCAGAGGTATATCAGCAAAAGATCATTTTATAGTCACAGGAGTTGGCAAATCTAACCAACTATTGCTATTGTATAAATTGCTCTGTAAAAGCAGAATTAATGACAAAATATTTTCATTTTACTCTTTTTGTCCTTGCCAATTTGGCCTCACCTATTTTTAAGCTGTAAGTCAGAGTAAAATTAAATCAATAAAATATCACTGCACTGGAGATTTTATCAAAAATGTGCAAGCAATACAGAAGAGCATTACCACATCTTACCATTATAATATTACACATACATTCCTGAAGTGTTCTTAAAAGAAAAAAATAAGCATTTTCATATCAATAAAATATTATTTCATAATAATGTAATGATTTTCTAAGATTTAGTCCTTCCCAATTACCCTATCACTTTTTTTAATGACAATGGAGACAGCTGCCTCCAACCTTGTGAAACTGGCAAACAGGCAAAAGCTGACAAGGAGGTACCTTATCTTCATTGTTAGAGTGATGTAGAACTCACAGACAATGTTTTGGATGCCAATGACAAACCTAAGGATAAGGATAGAAATAGTAAAGATGATAATGATTTCCTGAAGGGCAAGAAAACCACCTGGGAAAAGTCTACTTCAATTTTTCATTATAAAATTCATTTTTGCAGAAAGATAGCTTTGCAGCAAAACAAAGTTCTATGTCCTTCACTTTACCTTTAGTGTAAAGAATCAAGTGAGCAAAACCCCTGCTAAAATTAGGGAATTTTATTTACTTCTTTTTTAATACATGTGCCTATCTATTGCTGGGATAAGTGCTCATTTATTGTATACCCTGCTGAATATCACTAGAACAGTACAAGTACTGCAATTCATTTTAAAAAAAGAAATGAGATTTAAATGATGATTAAGTAAAATTTAAATCATTTTTGCCTTGTTATAGATGTCAGAAAATGTATATTTAATATATGTGCTATGTATTTTAACTACAATGGGACCTCCATAGTTGACAACCTCCTTAAGTTGACCTAATTGTCATAGAACAGACATGCACCACATGTACATATCAGTACAGAAGGCCTAGTTCCTTATGTTGACCACTTCTATATGTATGTTGACCAGTTTTTTAAAGTCCCTTGGGTGGTCAACTTACAGAGGTGCTACTGTATTTTAAGTTGTTAAACAAGAATATATTTAAGGAAAAGATTTAAATAAAGTGTCTTAACGGTTCCTTAAAAATTTACATGTCCTGAAACAAATATTTTCTTGGTACCAGTACCTTTCTAAGAATTGGCCAGAATTTTCTATTAAGGGTCAGAAATAAAATTATTTTAAGATTTGCTTGCCATACAGTCTCTGCTGCAACTACACAACTCTATAGTTTTAGCACAAAAGCAACCATAAAAAAATGTATATATGAATGAATGTGATTGTTTTCCAGTACAATGTTGACTAAGGGAGGTGGAGGACTGGATTTGTTCCACAGACTGTAGCTTACTGACTCTGCTTTCTAGAATAGTTTTTGAAGCACTGGTGTATCTTAAGAATTAAAATATATTTAAGTTCAATGGCAGCGAGAAGAGTCTGGAAACATTTTCATTAAGCCAAGAATCTTGAAAGAGTAGTGAGCTTTTCAGGAGACAGTTTATTATTTCTCTCACTACATTTTATTTATTGTAATACATACCAGCTATCTGAAAGAATGTTTAAAATATTCATTATATATCTTATTCTAGATCAATGTTGCTTAAATCACAATCAGGCATTAATTCAGGAGCTCTGCCTTTGCCCTGGTAAGTCACTGATCAGAGCCCTTGGAGGGATCTGATAGAAAATAGTGTGACTTTCCTCTGAGTAATGTTGTAGGGAGAATAATAAATCCGTTACTGTCAGTGGAAGCTAAAGATTGGTGGATAGCTGTTTGCAGCTCTCTAAATTTGATTAAAAACCAATGTGTTTATATCTAATAAACATACCCTTTCAATTCCTGCATGCAATTTAGAGTTAGCAGTGTGAAAATACCCATCAACGTGCTGAGGCACAGTCTGGGGAGATGTAAAGACCTCATGATTGGTTCCTCAGCTTCCTTGACTAATGCCTCCAACATGACTTGTTAATCTCTGCTATGATCAAGTGGCTACTAAAAATAAAACTGTGCCAACCTTTTCAAAAATTAGAATAGCATGACTACCACTGAAGTGACAATGGCTTCCTGGAGAGGCTGCTTCATAGGTGAAAGATTGCCCTATCCAGGCAGGAGTAATGTATGCATTATTTATACAGTGTCTAGGGTCTGCATGAAAGATGAAATCCCGGTCTGGGAAGTGCCTTTCTCAGCATGACTGTTTTAGCTAAAGTGCACAAAGTAGTTTGCTGCATTTCCATAAGCTAAGTAGAAATGGAAAAAAAAAAAAAAAAGCAAGTATAATATCATTTATTCTCTCTGTCCTTCAGCCTATGTAAAAACAATACTAATAAACAATATAGGTGAAGATACATTGGCTGGTGTAGTATGACACTGTTTTGAAGAGTTTATAGAAGTGTTACAAATAGCTTACTGAAGTTACTAGCTTCTTTTTCTGCACCTTCTTTTAGATATATCATTATTTAGTGCATATATTTAAAGAAAATAAGCTTATTTATTTTCAAACACAGATACTTCTGCTTTCCACCATGCCATAAACCCTCTCAGAGGCAGGAAAGCACAAACTTTAATACCTGATTGAATAGGTGAAAGGTAAGGAGAAAATACTTCAGAAAAATCAAATTTATTAACATTAAACACACACAATTTGCTATAGGGCTTCAAATAGCATTTCAGGTCCTTGCACCCTAAATTAATCTGTGCAACATTCTCTAGCCATACTCAAATGCTCACATCTCAATGAACTCAACTAATTCTTTTCTTGGTTTCATGCCTTTGACTATGCTGCTCTTGATGGCTGGAATGAATTTTGCTTCCCTCTTTCCTAAGCAACTCAGGATCTTCAAGGGCAGTTTTAAAGGTTTCATAGTGTACACCTGCTTATGAATATGTGGTGACACTCTGAACACACTCTGATTCAGACTTAAAGAACTAATTCTTGGTTACTTCCTGTCTGAAGGCTCCTCAAGTTTCTGAGGTTAGGAAACACCTTTCCTATGTTTCTACTGCTCTTTGTAAATAACTCATTCTCATTATTTAGAATTTTAATTAAAGATTTTTATATTTACCTCCTAGTAGCACAAACAGAAAATTATGAACTTATTTTCATTAACTCCACCATAGATAGAAAATTAACTGAAGTAGAGACCTTGGTTAGCAGTTTCTAATAAAGAAACTTGAATGAAACAGTAGATTAAGATGGGAATAAATTCTGCTTTACTTCTCCCAGTGTAATGAATTTAACTCCTTTAACCTTGAATTTGGCTGATTCTGTGACTTGCTTTACCAAGAGAATGCAGTAGAAGTGGCTTTCTGGAATTTCTGATGCCAAATCACAAGAAGCCTTGTAGCTTCTACCTGAATGAATGGGATGCTTGCTTCTCAATATGTTGCTTCCTTTGGAATATTCACACTTGGAAATAATGTTGTGAGAAGCCAAGCCATTCCTGGAAAGACTTACATGTGAAAGATAAAAGCCTTCAACTGACAGGCTGAACTTGATTCCCAATCAGTAACCAGCATCAACTTGCCATCCATATGAAGCAGCAATCTTAGAAGTAGATCATCCAAATGTAGTCAAGTTGCCCCCCAGCTACTGAAAAATTAGACCAAGACAAGCACTACCCAACTTAAGGGTCACTGGACAAAGTAATTTTTACAGTTCTAAGCCTGTAGTTTGGAGGTAGTTTTTGATGCATCAATAGATATAAAAATGATGACACAGATATATGAAGAAAAAAGTTTGCACTACCCATGAATATTCTTATGTATATGTGGGAAAGGTTAGTAAATAGATAAAGGATCTTTGCATCAAACATCTTTGAATAATTTTTCTCTAACTAGAACCTACTCTTCTAATATATACCATACCCAAATGAAGCAATAAAGAGAGAAGAAAATACATACGTCCAGAGATAGGTAGATGGATACATAGGTAAAATAGATGGATAAACAGACAGATAGATAGATAGATAGATAGATAGATAGATAGATAGATAGATAGATAGATAGATAGATATAGATAGATAAAATGACCATAGGATCCACGCTTCTCAATGAAAGCATAAGGCCATGTATTCCTTTGGTAGTATTCTCTCTCATCTCCAAGGGCTAACTCTAGTTTGAAGCCACCCTTAGGCTGTTACCAAAGACAAAAAGAATCACAATTTTAGATTAAATTCTGCTTTTAGTTGTAGAATTAACAAACATTCCTAAGGGTTAAAATAAAGATAGTTGCTCAAAATGGGAGAAAAGGATACTTGAGGGATAAGCACTCTAAATGAGTTTTATCATACATTACCTTACTAGTCTTAGGTATTGAACTGAAGAAAGTGGTAGTCTCAGAAATGTCTGCCATACATCTGGGTTGCAAGTCTGGTTGAATGGCTGGCACTCCCCTGATATGAGAGAAGTAGCTAAGAACCAAACTTAGCACAAGGGAACAAGATTTTATTCTGCATACACTTAATTTGAAACAAAAGATATTTAAAGGGAGTATCCAAATTGGCAGTTGGATAATTGTGTTGTAGGTCAAAAGAAGACCCTGGACTTGAGGTAAATATATAAAAATGAACTAATATATACATTTTGAATTCTCAGGAGAAAAACAGATTATTTAAACCAATAACAGCTAAAGTCTTCTTAAATTTAATTAATGCATAAATATACAAATCCATGAAACACAATGAGCCACAAGTAAAACAAATTCAGACACACATTAAGACACATTACAATCACACTATTAAATAACAAAACCAAAGAACCTCAAAATAGCTAGATTAGTTGGTGTGACTACATCAATAGCAACAAAATATAATTGAAGTCAAAGGCTTTTGAAAGAGACAAAGAAGGAGGGAGGAGACAAGATGGCTGACTGAAGCCAGCTTTCCACAGAGGCTCCCATCCAGAATGAGAGTTAAAGGACAAAAATTTAGCAAGTAACCTAGTGGATTTGAGCTGCACTCAGAGAGAAGGTTGAAGAATGCATGTCAGCCCCGCTGAGGCGAGCTGCGACCACAAGGGTACAAACAAAAGGTACAAAATCCATCACCAAGAAGATGAGAGTCCCCCATGAGAATGGCTCAGAGTGCCCCACAAACAATCGAGCAGAGTTCAAAGCTCCTCCCACTACACTCCATGGGAGAGACACTCTAAAAACTGGACCTACCTCTCCTACTAGGATGCCATGGCATTCTCCTGCCAGGCATAAAACTCTGTAGAACTGTGTATGTTCTCTGCCTGAAACTCTGAGCTCCCAGCACTTCCCTCCACTCTCACTCTCGGGTCTGGAGGCCTGTGCCCCAGAAGTTCAGATTCTTCGGTAATTTCTTGAGTGGTGTGGACAGTGCCTGGACTGTGGCTGGTCGGCACTGAATCTGGGGCAAGGGAGCAAGGAGACAACGGTCGGCTAAGAGGGAAACACACCTTAGCGGCGGCTCCCTGGGGCACAGTGTGGCAGCCATCTTTTGGTGACAATACGGCCAGGCAAAGAACTGTGTAAAACTGTATGTGCTCTCTGCCTGCAGCCCTTAACTCCCAGCACTCCCCTCCACTCTCACTCCGAGGTCTGGAGGCCTGTCCCCCAGGAATCCAGACTCTTGGGTGATTTCTCAGGGGGTGTGGACAGTGCCTGGGCTGCAGCTTGTAAGTGCTGGCTCTGGGGCACGGGAACGAGGAGAGGACAGTTGGCTAAGAGGGAACCGCACCGGAACAGGGGTTTTCTGAGGCACAGTGCACCAGCCATCTTTAGGTGATAATACGGCCAGGCATAAAACTGTGAAAAATTGTATGTGTTAAATACCTGCGACCCTGAGTGCTGGGAAGTGCTCCCCTCCACTCTTACTCTGGGATCTGGAGACCTGTCCCCCAGGAGTCCCGACCATTGGGGAATTGATCAAGGGATGTGGACAGTGCCTGGGCTGTAGCCAGTCGGTGCAGACTCTGGGGCACAGGAGCGAGGAGAGGACGGTCAGCTGAGAGGGAACCACACCAGAGCAGCAACTCCCTGGGGCATAAAACAGTAGCCCTCAGAGGAGAGAGCAAGATGGCGGCCGAGTAACAGCTTCCTTGCATCTGGGCACCGTGAGTCTGGGGAGATAGGACTCTAGGCATCTCTGGCTGGTGGGATCTGCCTATCATCACCCCTGTGAGGATACAGGGAGTCAGTGAGAGACTTCTGGACCCCAAGAGGAGGACTAAAACAGTGGAAAACCAGCAAGTGGTTGCATGTGTTCAATCGTCTAAACCCGCCCCCAACTGTAAGTTCAGTAGCAGTGAGACTGCAAACCGGAAAGGCCTTACCTGTGAACTATTTTGGTGTCTTTGGACTTGGCACTCCTCAGTTGAACTGCCTTGGGGAGAGCCTGAGCAGGAGTGTGGAAAACTTTGGATGTTGTCTAGGGCCCCAGTCTGAGCCGCTGAGCCAGACGGAGCTAATAGTGTTTGGCTGTAGGCCATAGGGAGCCATTGTGAGTGATCTGCCCCAGCAAGCTCTGCCCTCAGGGTCACAGAGCTAGAATTGGGTGGGAGCTGGTACCCTAGCAACTGAGTAGCCTAAGGGTGGAGTCGGAGCTGACTTGCAGCCCTAACCCTCACGGGCAGAGTGAGACTGGTTTTGGCACACTGGGTAAGTGGATAGCCACTTATGCAGTGATTCCAGTGACAGGCACTTTCCTGGAAAAGCTTCTGCTCAGCAAGTTTACAAGTTCAAAGTGCCTTTTAAGTGGGCTGAAGAGATCAGGTGTCCACCTGCTAGGGTTTGAAAATCAGCAGCCTCCAGTCATATCAGAACTGTGATTAACATCTCATACCCCAGTAGATCACGTGTTGCCCAGACAATATTCAACAACATATACATACTGCTTATTTTTGGTTGTGTTTTTTGTTGTTCTTGTAGTTGTTGTTTGGTTGGCTTTTTGTTTATTTTGATGCTATTGATGTTTTGTTTTTTAATTTCAACCTTTTCTGTACAGATCTTTTTTCTTTCTTAATTTTTCTAGTTTAATTATAATTTCCCATTGCTGCCTTTTTCAATGACTAGAACTTCATTTTTGCTAGTTTTTCTACTGCTATTATTTGGTTTTTCACCCAATTTTATCCCGTAAAGTTTTCTGTTTGCTTGTTTTGGTTTGATTTATAGCATTTTTGTCTTTCCTCTCTACTTGGTGGAGGTGGGGTACTGTGTCTGATCAGGTTAGCAAAGAGCTGCTGACCGCAAGGGAACCACCCAACTGGGCACAACCAAAAGGTGGGTTTTCTTTTTTTTTTTTTTTTTTTTTTTTTAATTTTTTTATTAAATCATAAGTGTATACAATGATATGATTATGGGGCATCATACACTCACTTCATAAACCATTTGACACATTTTTATCCCAGTGGTTAACATAGCCTTTCCGGCGTTATCTCAGTTACTGTGCCAAAACATTTATATTCTACATTTACCAAGTTTCGTAAATACCCCTGTAATATGCACCACAGGTGTGATCCCACCGATTCCCCTCCCTCTACCCACCCACCCCTTTCCCACTTCCCCCTATTGTTAAGTTGTAGCTGGGTTATAGCTTTCATGTGAGAGTCCCAAATTAGTTTCATAGTAGGGCTGTGTACATTGGATATTTTTTCTTCCATTCTTGGGATACTTTACTAAGAAGAATATGTTCCAGCTCCATCCATGTAAACATGAAAGAGGTAAAGTCTCCATCTTTCTTTAAGGCTGCATAGTATTCCATGGTATACATATACCACAATTTATTAATCCATTCGTGGATTGATGGGCACTTGGGCTTTTTCCATGACTTAGCTATTATGAATTGGGCTGCAATAAACATTCTGGTACAAATATCTTTGTTATGTTGTGATTTTTGGTCTTCTGGGTATATGCCCAGCAGAGGAATTACAGGATTGAATGGCAGATCTATTTTTAGATCTCTGAGTGTTCTCCATATATCTTTCCAAAAGGAATGTATTAATTTGCATTCCCACCAGCAGTGCAGAAGTGTTCCCTTTTCTCCGCATCCACGCCAACATCTCTGGTCTTGAGATTTTGTGATATAGGCTAGTCTCATTGGAGTTAGATGATATCTCAAAGTAGTTTTGATTTGCATTTCTCTGATGATTAAAGATGATGAGCATTTTTTCATATGTCTGAAGGCCGTGCGCCTGTCTTCTTCAGAGAAGTTTCTCTTCAAATCCCTTGCCCAGCCTGCGATGGGATCCCTTGTTTTTTTCTTGCTGATGCGTTTGAGTTCTCTGTGGATTCTGGTTATTAAACCTTTGTCAGAGTTATACCCTGCAAATATCTTCTCCCATTCTGAGGGCTGCCTGCTTGCTCTGCTTACTGTGTTCTTAGCTGTGCAGAAGCTTTTTAGTTTGATCAAGTCCCAGTAGTGTATTTTTGAAGCTGCTTCAATTGCCCGGGGGGTTCTCCTCATGAAATACTCACCCAGACCAATTTCTTCAAGGGTTTTCCCTGCATTCTCCTCTAGTATTTTTATAGTTTCATGTCTTAAGTTTAAATCTTTAATCCAATGAGAGTCTATCTTAGTTAATGGTGAAAGGTGTGGGTCTAATTTCAGTCTTCTGCAGGTTGCCAGCCAGTTCACCCAGCACCATTTGTTAAATAGGGAATCTTTTCCCCACTGAATGTTTTTAATTGGCTTGTCAAAAATCAAATAGCGGTAAGTAGCTGGATTCATCTCTTGGTTCTCTATTCTATTCCAGATATCTACTTCTCTGTTTTTGTGCCAATACCATGCTGTTTTGATCACTATCGATTTGTAGTAAAGTCTGAGGTCTGGTAGTGTGATTCCTCCTGTTTTGTTTTTACTTCTGAGTAATGTCTTGGCTATTCGAGGTTTTTTCTGATTCCATATAAAACGAAGTAATGTTTTTTCAAGATCTTTAAAATATGACAGTGGAGCTTTAATAGGGAGTGTGTTGAAAGTATATATTGCTTTGGGTAGTATGGACATTTTGATAATGTTGATTCTTCCTAGCCATGAGCATGGTATGTTTTTCCATTTGTTAACATTTTCAGCTATTACTTTTCTTAGAGTTTCATAGTTCTCTTTATAGAGATCTTTCACGTCTTTTGTTAGGTAAATTCCCAAATATTTCATCTTCTTTGGCACTACTGTGAATGGGATAGAGTCCTTAACTGCTTTTTCAATTTGACTGTTGTTGGTGTATATAAAGGCTACCGATTTATGAATGTTGATTTTGTAACCTGAGACGCTGCTGTATTCCTTGATCACTTCTAGGAGTTTTGTAGTAGAGTCCCTAGTGTTTTCCAGATACACAATCATATCATCTGCGAAGAGCGAGAGTTTGATCTCTTCTGACCCTATATGGATACCCTTGATCGCCTTTTCTTCCCTAATTGCGGTGGCTAAAACTTCCATTACAATGTTGAAAAGCAATGGAGACAATGGGCAGCCTTGTCTGGTTCCTGATCTGAGTGGAAATGATTCCAATTTAACTCCATTCAATATGATATTGGCTGTGGGTTTGCTGTAGATAGCCTCTATCAGTTTAAGAAAAGTCCCTTCTAGACCAATTTTCTTGAGTGTTCTGATCATGAAGGGATGCTGGATATTATCAAAAGCTTTTTCTGCATCAATTGAGAGAATCATATGGTCTTTGTTTTTTAATTTGTTTATGTGCTGAATTACATTTATAGATTTACGTATATTGAACCAGCCTTGAGACCCTGGGATAAAACCAACTTGGTCATGATGTATAATTTGTTTGATGTGTTGCTGGATTCTGTTTGTTAGGATCTTGTTGAATATTTTTGCATCTATATTCATTAGTGATATTGGTCTATAATGTTCTTTTCTTGTTGGGTCTTTTCCTGGTTTGGGGATCAGGGTGATATTTGCTTCATAGAACGTGTTGGGTAGTCTTCCTTCTTTTTCTACATTTTGGAACAGGTTGAGTAATATAGGTACTAATTCCTCTTTAAAGGTTTGGTAGAATTCTGACGTGAAACCATCTGGTCCCGGGCTTTTCTTTTTAGGGAGGTTTTGTATAGTTGATGCTATTTCTGAACTTGATATGGGTCTGTTCAACATTTCCACTTGATTCTGGTTAAGTCTTGGAAGGTGGCGTGCTTCCAAGTATCGGTCTATTTCCTTCAGATTTTCATATTTCTGAGAATAAAGTTTCTTGTAATATTCATTAAGGATTTTTTGGATTTCTGATGAGTCTGTGGTTATTTTGTCTTTGTTGTTTCTGATTGATGATATTAGAGATTTTACTCTTTTTTTCCTGATTAGGTTGGCCAGAGGTTTATCTATTTTATTGACCTTTTCAAAAAACCAGCTTTTTGATTTATTGATCTGTTGTATTATTCTTTTGTTTTCAATTTCATTTAATTCTGCTCTAATTTTGGTTATTTCTTTTCTTCTACTGGGTTTGGGGTTGGAATGTTCTTCCTTTTCCAGTTGCGTGAGATGTCCCATTAAGTTGTTAACTTCCTCTCTTTCCGTTCTCTTGAGGAAGGCTTGCAGTGCTATAAATTTCCCTCTTAGAACTGCCTTTGCAGTGTCCCAGAGGTTCTGATAGCTTGTGTCTTCATTGTCATTTTGTTCCAAAAAATTGGTGATTTCTTTCTTAATCTCATCTCTGACCCAGCTATCATTCAGCATAAGGTTATTTAACTTCCATGTTTTTGTATGGGTATGCAGATTCCTGTTGTTACTCAATTCAAGTTTTATTCCATGATGGTCCGAGAAGATGCACGGAATAATTTCTATTCCTTTAAATTTACTGAGGTTAGACTTGTGACCTAAAATGTGATCAATTTTGGAGTAAGTTCCGTGGGCTGATGAGAAGTATGTGTATTCAGTTTTGTTGGGATGAAATGTTCTGTAGATGTCTGCTAAATCTAAATATTGGATGCTTAGGTTTAAATCTAAGATTTCTTTGCTCAGCTTCTTTCTGGAGGATCGATCCAACACTGCCAAGGGAGTGTTGAAATCTCCAAAGATTATGGAGCTGGAGGAAATCAAGTTACTCATGTCTGTTAGAGTTTCTCTTATAAATTGAGGTGCATTCTGGTTGGGTGCATAGATATTAATAATTGAGATCTCGTCATATTGAGTATTACCCTTAACAAATATGAAGTGACCATTCTTGTCCTTCCTTACTTTTGATGGTTTAAAGCCTACTGTATCTGCAAATAAAATTGCAACACCTGCTTTTTTCTGATTACCATTTGCCTGAAATATGGATGACCATCCTTTCACCCTGAGTCTGTATTTGTCTTTTAAGTTGAGATGTGACTCTTGTATGCAACAAATATCTGGCTTAAGTTTTTGTATCCAGTCAGCTAACCTATGCCTCTTTAGAAGACAGTTTAAGCCATTCACATTGATGGAGAGTAAGGATAAGTCTGGTGGAATTTTGGGTATCGAGTTTTTCAAAGGTCCAGTGGACATTTTTAATCCTTTCGCCAGTGTGGAAGTTGGAGTTTGATCCGAAGTTTCTGAGTGAGTTTACTTTTGTGGTATAGGATTGGGTTGGTCATTGTGGAGGATAGGTCTGAGAACATCCTGAAGAGCTGGTTTACTTATGGCAAATTTTTTCAACATATGAATGTCATTGAAGTATTTAATTTCTCCATCATAGATGAAACTCAGTTTAGCTGGATACAAGATCCTGGGTTGAAAGGTTTTTTGCTTTAGAAGATTAAAAGTTGATGACCAGCCTCTTCTTGCTTGAAAAGTTTCAGCAGAGAGATCTGCAGTTATTCTAATATTCTTACCTTTGTACGTTATAGTTTTCTTTCGCCGGGCTGCTTTGAGAATCTTCTCTTTCATGTTAACTTTAGTGAAGCTAATTATGATATGTCTGGGAGATGGCTTTTTGGGGTTGAATCGTGCTGGGGTTCTGAAGCTGTCTGCTATCTGAATTTCAGATTCTCTAGGCATGTCTGGAAAATTTTCTTTCATAATTTCATGTAGAAGGGCCTCTGTGCCCTTGGCTGCCACGTCATCAGCCTCCGAAATTCCTATAACCCTTATGTTATGTTTTTTCGAATTATCTGAGAGCTCTCTGAGTGAGTGATCCGTTTTTGCTCTCCATTTCTCTTCCTCTTTGAGAGATTGGGAGCGTTCGAAGACTTTATCTTCAATGTCAGAAATCCTTTCTTCTGCTTGCTCCATTCTGTTACTGAGGGATTCTACTGTATTTTTCATATCTTTGAGGGCTGTAAGTTCTTGTTTCAGTGTGTCTAAGTCTTTGGTGGTTTTGTCTTTAAATTCGTTAAATTCTTGAGACAGTTTTTGAATTTCTCCACGAATTCCTAATTCCATTTTATTAATCTTGTCTGCAAACCAAATTCTGAATTCGACTTCTGACATCTCAGCCAGTTGTTTATGAATGGGATCTTCAATCACATCTGCCGTATCTTTTCTTGGGGGGGTTGATCCATTCTGGTTATTCATGTTACCAGAGTTTTTCCGCTGATTCCGCCCCATGGTTTACTCCCTTTGGTTTTTCCCCTGGGGTTTTATCGAGGGCCCGTACAGTGTTGTGGCCTGAGAAACTGGGGCCCTGTCTGGTGTGGTGGAGCAAAGTGGTTCTGTCTTGTTTTCAGCTGGTTTCTGTTCTATCCTATTGCAACTTCTACTCTGGCTTGAAGTCTCAGCTGTGTGGAAAAATCAGCAATTAAGTCACCCCGCCTGCCCACCTCTGGCCCCAGTTGGAAAAGGAGAATCAAACCTTCCTACAATCGCACACCCAGGGCACCACCTGAAAAGTCCTCAGTCTATTAGCCCAGTTCAAAAGGTCCGAATCAACTGTCTCAATCGGCACTTGTCTCAGGTGGAAGGGTTCAAGAGGTCTCTGGGAACTGGATCACAGGGGCCTGGTGACTCCTCTGAGACAGCTCACTCCAGTGCAGCGTGGAGTCAGGAGGAGCCACCCCGCAAACAGAGCAGTCTGGGAAGGTTGACGTCTCCTTCCCCACTTTGCCCCTCCGTCGGACCCAGTCACTGGTATCTCTGCAGATGGCTAACCCAGTTGCCTGCAGTGAACAGACACTCCAGGGGTTTGCACCTGCCTGAATCGCGAGGAAGTCTGCCAGGCCCCCGCAGACTGCCGCTATCTAGCAGGAGGAGATGGGGCCTGACATCTTTGAGTGTTTGATGCAGGTGATGGGAAGGAGGTGTTCACTCAGGCTTAGCCCCGTCCCTGATGGATGCTGCTAACAGAACAGAACAGAACAGACAACTTTGTGAGGTTCTGTCTCTGTTCCTGTCGTCGCCTACAGGAGACGGGCTGTTTTGAGTTCAAACGTCTTTGCTGCTGGAGAATTGCGTCTGAACACCTCTCTGGGTCGGCCCCGCCCTGGAGGCTTCTGGGTTTGTGAGTCGTGACACAGGTGGCCTCCTCTGGTTGCCCAGGGAGACAGGGGGTGTGGCCTCAGAATATCCAGAAGTGAGCGTTCTGCCGTTAAAGAAAAAACGGCTGTTGATCTACCTCCAGGGAACTGCTGCTCTGGTGTGGGCACTCAGGCGACCCTTTTCTCCTCTGTCCCGCGCCCCAGAGTCAGCACTGAGCGGCCGCAGTTTGTGTTGGGTCCACACCCCTTAAGAGATCCCCCAAGAATCAGAACTCTTGGGGGATGGGCGCCCAGACCCGGATTGGGAGTGGGGCGGGGGGAAGCTAGAGTTTCATTCAGTTTCACGCAATACTACGGTCCGGGGAGGGCTCCTGCACTGCACCGCAGGGAAGTGCCGCCAAGGCTTGATTTCCCCTCAGCCGAGTGCCCTCTCCTCGCTCACGTATCCCAGAGTCAGCGCTGACCTGACGCAGCTCCGGCACTGTGCACTCCCCTCGAGAAATCACCCAAGGAGCCGAACTCCGGAGGGATAGGCCCTCAGACCCCGAGTGAGAGTAGGGGCTCTCAGCTCTCAGCGGGGAGGCCAGAGTCTTATTCAGTCTTGTGCCCGGGGAGGGCTCCTGCACTGCACTGCAGGGAAGTGCCGCCAAGGCTTGATTTCCCCTCAGCGGAGTGCCCTCTCCTCGCTCACGTATCCCAGAGTCAGCGCTGACCTGACGCAGCTCAGGCACTGTGCACTCCCCTCGAGAAATCACCCAAGGAGCCGAACTCCTGGGGGATAGGCCCTCAGACCCCGAGTGAGAGTAGGGGTTCTCAGCTCTCAGCAGGGAGGCCAGAGTCTGATTCAGTCTTGGGCCCCGTATGCCCGGGGAGGGTTGGTGCACTGCACCGCAGGGAAGTGCCGCGAGGCGTGACTCCCCCTCAGCCCGGTGCCCTCTCCTCACTCGGCGCGCCTCAGAGTCAATGCTGACCAGACGCAACTCGGGGACTGTCCACTCCCCTTGAGAAATCACCCAAGGATCCGAAGTCCTGGGGGACAGGCCTCCAGACCTCAGTGGGCGGGAGGGGAGCGCCGGGGATTCAGGGTTGCCGGCAAAGGATTCCCAAAGTTTTATTCAGCCCTATGTCCGGCAGGAGAACGCCACGGCACCCCAGTAGGGGAGGTAGGTCCAGTTTTTAGAAGGTCTCTCCCGTGGAGTGTAGTGGGAGGGCCTTTAATTTCTGCCCACTTGTTCAATTGTGGGGCTACAGAGCCGGTCTCATGGGGGAGGGGGACTCCCGTCCGCTTGGTGGTGGATTTTGTACCTTTTGTTTGCGTCCTTGTGATCACAACTTGCCTCAGCGGTGTTGATGTGCATTCTTCAGCCTTCTCTCTTGGTGAGGCTCAAGTCCACCAGGATACTTACTAAATTCCTGTCCCTTAACTCTCCTTCTGGACGGGAGCCTTTGTTGAAAGCTGGCTTCAGTCCGCCATCTTGTCTCTCAGTCCCGGGTTTTCTTTTAAGGTTGGATCAAAGTACCCTACTGTACACCTATATTGCTCTGTTGCCCTCTTCCTGTGCCTCTCTTCTTTTCTCAGTGTTCCTTTTACCCACCCCCTCTCCTTTCTCTATTTTTTTTTCTCTTTTCACTTGGTCCTCCTTTCTTTCATCCCTTTCTTGCTCTTCAACCTTCTCACCCTTCTGGTCCTGTACCAAAAGGACTCATAGAACACTTACTCCAAAGGAACGAGAACTTAAACAGCAAGAGGAAGTGAAAGGAAAATTAGGGCAAGGAAACAGATAAAAGAAATAACTCAGGAGGAAGAATCAGCAGAAAACTCCAGGCAACATAAAGAACCAGTCCAGAACAACTGTGCAACGGAACCATGAGGTAGCTACTATAGAGGATTCCACCTATAAAGAAATGTTAGGAATGACAGAAAGGGAATTTAGAATACACATGATGAAAACAATGAAAGAAATGATGGAAAAAATGAAGGAAACTGCTAATAAAGTGGAAAATAACCAAAAGGAAATCCAAAAACAGAATCAAATAAGAGATGAACGATATGAATAATATAAAAAGGATATAGCAGAGCTGAAGGAACTGAAACAGTCAATTAGGGAACTTAAATATGCAATGGTTATAAGCAACAGGTTAGACCATGGAGAAGAAAGAATTTCAGAGGTAGAAGACAAAGTTCTTGAGATAACTCAGATAGTAAAAGAGGCAGAAAAGAAGAGACAGAAAGCAGAACGTTCACAGTCAGAATTATGGGACTTCATGAAGCATTCCAACATAGGAGTTATAGGAATCCCAGAATGAGAAGAAGAATGCCCCAGAGGAATGGAAGCCATACTTGAGAATATTGTAAAAGAAAATTTACCAAATATCACCAAAGATTCTGACACACTGCTTTCAGAAGGATATCGGAGCCCAGGTCACCTCAACTCTAACCGAGCTTCTCCAAGACACATTGTGATGAACCTGTCCAAAGTCAAGACAAAAGAAAAGATTCTGCAAGCTGCCAGGAGTAAGCACCAGTTGACCTACAGGGGAAAATCCATCAGAGTGACTGCGCACTTCTCTAATGAAACTTTCCAAGCAAGCAGACAATGCTCATCTACTTTTAATCTACTTAAACAAAACAATTTCCAGCCCAGAATTCTGTACCCTGCTAAGCTAAGCTTAAAAATTGATGGAGAAATCAAATCATTTACGGACATACAAACATTGAGGAAATTCGCCACAACAAGACCAGCTCTACAGGAAATACTTCAACCTGTTCTGCACACTGACCACCACAATGGATCAGCAGCAAAGTGAGAGCTTAGAAATTAAAGGACAGAACATAACCTCCACACTGATGCAAAAGATAAAACTAAGCAATAGACTCTCACAAAATAAGATGAATAGAATTCTATCACACTTATCAATTATCTCAATAAATGTTAATGGCTTAAATTCCCCACTGAAGAGACATAGATTGGCTGACTGGATTAAAAAACACAAGCCATCCATTTGCTGTCTGCAAGAAACACACCTGGCTTCAAAAGACAAATTAAAGCTGCAAGTCAAGGGTTGGAAGACAATT
The DNA here is from genome assembly GCF_027406575.1 of Nycticebus coucang. Lineage (NCBI taxonomy): Eukaryota > Metazoa > Chordata > Mammalia > Primates > Lorisidae > Nycticebus > Nycticebus coucang. The sequence continues at coordinate 33,331,751 of NC_069786.1, forward strand.
TTTCAGGCAAATGGCATTCAGAAGAAAAGAGGAGTTGCAATCTTATTTTCAGATACATGTGGATTTAAAGCAACTAAAGTCAAAAAAGACAAAGATGGTCACTTTATATTGGTCAAGGGAAAAATACAACAAGAAGACATTTCAATTCTAAATATCTATGCACCCAATTTAAATGCTCCCAGATTCTTGAAACAGACCTTACTCAGTCTGAGCAATATGATATCTGATAATACCATAATGACAGGGGACCTTAACACTCCTCTTACAGAGCTGGACAGATCCTCTAAACAGAAATTAAACAAAGATATAAGAGATTTAAATAAGACCCTAGAACAACTGTGCTTGATAGACGCTTATAGAACACTCCATCCCAAAGTTCAAGAATATACATTCTTTTCATCACCCCATGGAACATTCTCCAAAATTGATCATATCCTGGGACACAAAACAAATATCAACAGAATCAAAAGAAATGAAGTTTTACTTTGCATCTTCTCAGACCATAAGGCACTAAAGGTGGATCTCAACTCTAACAAAAACACTCAACCCCATACAAAGGCATGGAAATTAAACAATCTTCTGTTGAAAAAAACAGATGGGTGCAGGAAGAAATAAAACAGGAAATCATTAACTTCCTTAAGCATAACAACAATGAAGACACAAGCTACCAAAACCTGTGGGATACTGCAAAAGCAGTTTTGAGAGGAAAATTCATCGCTTTAGATGCCTACATTCGAAAAACAGAAAGAGAGCACATCAATAATCTCACAAGCCACCTTATGGAATTGGAAAAAGAAGAACAATCTAAGCCTAAATTCAGTAGAAGAAAAGAAATATCCAAAATCAAATCAGAGATCAATCAAATTGAAAACAAAAGAATCATTCAGAATATTAATGAAACAAGGAGTTGGTTTTTGAAAAAGTAAATAAAATAGATAAACCATTGGCCAGACTAATGAGAAATCGAAAAGTAAAATCTCTAGCAACCTCAATCAGAAATGATAAAGGGGAAATAACAACTGATCCCACAGAGATGCAAGAGATCATCTCTGAATACTACCAGAAACTCTATGCCCAGAAATTTGACAATGTGAAGGAAATGGATCAATATTTGGAATCATACCCAGGAAGAAATAGAGCTCCTGAACACACCAATTTCAAGCACTGAGATCAAAGAAACAATAGAAAAGCTTCCAACCAAAAAATTCCCTGGTCCAGATGGAGTCACAGAAGAATTCTATCAAACCTTCAAGGAAGAGCTTATTCCTGTACTACAGAAATTATTCCAAAAAATTGAGGAAGAAGGAATCCTCCCCAACACATTCTATGAAGCAAACACACCCTGATACCAAAACCAGAAAAGACCCAAACAAAAAGGAGAATTTCAGACCAATCTCACTCATGAATATACATGCAAAAATTCTAAACAAAATCCTAGCCAATAGATTATAGCTTATCATCAAAAAAGTCATTCATCATGATCAAGTAGGTTTCAAACCAGGGATGCAAGTCTGGTTTAACATACGCAAATCCATAAACGTTATCCACCATATTAACAGAGGCAAAAATAAAGATCACATGATCCTCTCAATAGATGCAGAAAAAGCATTTGATAAAATCCAGCATCCTTTTCTAATTAGAACACTAAAGAGTATAGGCATAGGTGGCACATTTCTAAAACTGATTGATGCTATCTATGACAAACCCACAGCTAATATTTTACTAAATGGAGTAAAACTGAAAGCTTTTCCTCTTAGAACTGGAACCAGACAAGGTTGTCCTCTGTCACCTTTACTATTCAACGTAGTGCTGGAAGTTCTAGCCAATACAATTCAGCAAGAAAAGGAAATAAAGGGAGCAGAGGAGGTCAAACTCTCCCTCTTTGCTGACGACATGATCTTATACTTAGAGAACCCCAAAGACTCAACCACAAGACTCCTGGAAGTCATCAAAAAATACAGTAATGTTTCAGGATATAAAATCAACGTCCACAAGTCAGTAGCCTTTGTATATGCCCATAACAGTGAAGATCAGAAGCTAATTAAGGACACAACTCCCTTCACCATAGTTTCAAAGAAAATGAAATACCTGGGAACATACCTAACGAAGGAGGTGAAGGTCCTCTATAAAGAAAACTATGAAATCCTCAGAAAGGAAATAGCAGAGGATATTAACAAATGTAAGAACATACCATGCTCATGGATGGGAAGAATCAACATTGTTAAAATGTCTATACTTCCCAATGCAATCTACCTATTCAATGCCATTCCTATCAAAATACCAACATCGTACTTTCAAGATTTGGAGAAAATGATTCTATGTTTGTATGGAACCGGAAAAAAACTCATATAGCTAAGGCAGTTCTTACTAATAAAAATAAAGCTGGGGACATCAGAATACCAGATTTTAGTCTGTACTACAAAGCCATAGTCAAGACAGCATGGTACTTGCACAAAAACAGAGACATAGACACTTGGAATCGAATTGAAAACCAAGAAATGAAACTAACATCTTACAACCATCTAATCTTCGATAAACCAAATAAGAACATACCTTGGGCGAAAGATTCCCTATTCAATAAATGGTGTTGTGAGAACTGAATGTCTATATGTAAAAGACTGAAACTGGACCCACACCTTTCCCCACTCACAAAAATTGATTCAAGATGGATAAAGGACTTAATTTTAAGGCATGAAACAAGAAAAATCCTCAAAGAAAGCATAGGAAAAACACTGCAAGATATTTGCCTGGGGAAAAACTTCATGAAAAAGACTGCCATGGCAATTACAGTAACAACAAAAATAAACTAATGGGACTTCATTAAACGGAAAAGCTTCTGTACAGCTAAGGAGACAATTACCAAAGCAAAGAGACAACCTACAAAATGGGAAAGGATATTTGCATCTTTTCAATCAGACAAAAGCGTGATAACTAGGATCTATAGAGAACTCAAATTAATCCACATGAAAAAGCTAACAATCCCATTTTTCAATGGGCAAGAGACATAAATAGAACCTTCATTAAAAATGACAGACAAATGGCTGACAAACACATGAAAAAATGTTCATCATCTCTATATATTAGATAAATGCAAAACAAAACAACCCTGAGATATCATCTAACGCCAGTGAGAATGGCCCACATCACAAAATCTCAGAACTGTAGATACTGGCGTGGATGTGGAATGAAGGGAACACTTTTACACTGATGGTGGGACTGCAAATAGTACAACCTTTCTGGAAGGAAGTATGGAGAAACCTCAAAGCACTCAACCTAGACCTCCCATTTGATCCTGCAATCCCATTACTGGGCATCTAACCAGAAAAAAAAAAATCCTTTTATCATAAGGACACTTGTCCTAGACTGTTTATTGCAGCTCAATTTACAATCGCCAAAATGTGGAAACAGCCTAAATGCCCACCAACCCAGGAATGGATTAACAAGCTGTGGTATATTTATACCATGGAATACTATTCAGCTTTAAAAAAAAAATGTAGACTTTACATATTTTGTATTAACCTGGATGAAAGTGGAAGACATTATTCTTAGTGAAGCATCACAAGAATGGAAAAGCATGAATCCCATGTACTCAATTTTGATATGAGGACAATTAATGACAATTAAGGTTATGTGGGGGAGGAAAAGCAAAAAGAGGGATTGAGGGAGGGAGTGGGGCCTTGGTGTTTTTCACACTTTAAGGGGACAAGATATGATTGCAAGAGGGACTTTACCTAACAAATGCAATCAGTGTAACCTGGCTTATTGTACCCTCAATGAATCCCCAACAATAAAAAAAAAAACAGCAGCCCTCTTTTAGTAGTAATACGGCTCACCCCTGCATATTCTGAAGCCACACCACCTGTCTCCCAGGGCAACCAGAGACTATGAGTAAAGGATTTGCCTGAGGTAGCATCAGCTTGCAAACCGGGGAAATTCCCAGAGCAGGGCTGACCCAGAGGACCACTTTACTGAGCCTAAGATGCACCTGGCCCTCAGGGGATCGTCAGCTAATAGATAAAGGAAGGCAGGACAGAACTGACAGCTAACCGAATACAAACTTGTAGGATCAAAGACAAGCTGATTTGGAACTCCAGTCAGCTTCTCTTCTGCAGGGAAACTGCAAAATTGTTCTCTTCTGTTCTGTCAGTAGCATTAATCAGCGGTGGGACTGAACCTGACTGAACACTCCCCAAACTTCATCAAGTACCCGAGATTGTCAGGCCTAACCTCCTCCTGCTAGAGAGAGGCAGAGTGCAGTGGCCTGGCAGACGTCCTTGTGATTCAGGCAGGTGCAAACTTCTGGAGTCTCGGTTCACTACAGGCATCAGCATCAGCCAACTGCAGGGCTATCAGTGACTGGGTGTAACAGTGGTGCATGGTGGGGAAGGAGGCATCAACCTTCCCAGACTGATCTATTGGCTGGGTGGCTCCTCCTGATTCCACACAGCACTGGAGCAAGCAAGCCACATCAGAGTAGTTCCCAGACCCCTGTGATCCAGTTCCCCGAGATCTCTTAAACTCTCTCACGGAGACTGGTGCAGACTGAGACAATTGATTTGGACCTTTTGAACTGAGCCATCACCTCAGGAAAAATCAGGTGGTGCCCTGGGTGTGGGTATTAGGAAGGTTTGATTTTCCATTTTCAATTGTTGCCTGTGGTGGGCATGGTGACTTAATTGCTGATATTTCTCCACAGCTAAGACTTCAATCCAGACTATATGTTTCACTAGAATCAAAAAGAAACCAGCTGAAAACAAGATAGAACCACTTAGCCACACCACACCAGACAGGGCCCCAGTTTCTCAGGCCACAACACTGTACATGCCCTTGACAAGGCCCAGGGAAATATCAAAGGGAGTAAAACAACCATGGGGCAAAATCAGCGGGAAAACTCTGGTAACATGAATAACCAGACTAGATCAACACCCCCCAAGGAAAAATATGGCAGATATAAATGAAGATCTCATTCATAGGCAACTGACAGAGATGTCAGAAATTGAATTCAGAATTTGGATTGCAAACAAGATTAATAAAAATTTGGAATTAAAATATCAAGCAGCAATTCAAAAGTCAGAATTAGGAATTCGAGGAGAAATTCAAAAGTTGTCCCAAGAATTTAATGAATTTAAAGACAAAACCACCAAAGACTTAGACACACTGAAGCAAGAAATTGCAGCCCTCAAAGATCTGAAAAATACAGTAGAATCCCTCAGTAACAGAGTGGAGCAAGCAGAAGAAAGGATCCCTGACATTGAAGACAAAGTCTTTGAACGTTCTCAAACTCTCAAAGAGGAAGAGAAATGGAGAGGAAAAATGGATCATTCTCTCAGAGAGCTCTGGGATAATTTGAAGAAGGCTAATATCCGACTCATTGGACTCCCTGAAACCAATGAAGATGCCTTACTAGGCACAGAGGCCATTCTCCATGAAATTATGAAAGAATATTTTCCAGACATGCCTAGAGATAATGAAATTCAGATAGCAGATCTTTCAGAACCCCAGCACGACTCAATCTCAATAAAACATCAACCAGGCATATCAGAATCAACTTCACTAAAGTTGATATGAAGGAGAAAATTCTTTTTTTTTTTTTTTTTTTTTTTTGTAGAGACAGAGTCTCACTGTACCGCCCTCGGTAGAGTGTCACACAGCTCACAGCAACCTCTAACTCTTGGGCTTATGCGATTCTCTTGCCTCAGCCTCCCGAGCAGCCAGGACTACAGGCACCCACCACAACGCCCAGCTATTTTTTTGTTGCCGTTTGGCCGGGGCTGGGTCCGAACCCGCCACCCTCGGCATATGGGGCTGGCGCCCTACTCACTGAGCCACAGGTGCTGCCCCGGGAGAAAATTCTTAAAGCAGCCGATGAAAGAAAGCCATTACCTACAAAGGGAAGAATATTAAAATGACTGCAAATCTCTCTGCTGAAACTTTTCAAGCCAGAATATGGTGGTCATAGACTTTTAATCTCCTAAAGCAAAATAACTTTCAACCCCATATTGTATCCAGCTAAACTGAGTTTCATTTATGATGGAGAACTTAAATACTTTACTGACATACATATGTTGAAGAAATTTGCCATAACTAAACCAGCTCTTCAGAACATTTTCAGATCTATCCTCCATAATGACCAACCCAATCCTCCACCACAAAAGTAAACTCACTCAAAAACTTTTGATCAAACTCCAACTTCCACACTGGTGAAAAGATTAAAAATGTCCACTGCATTTTTGAAAAATTGGATACCCCAAATTTTATCAGACTTATCAATATTCTCCATTAATGTGAACGGCTTAAACTGTCCCCTAAAGAGGCACAGGTTAGCTGACTGGATACAAAAACTCAGGCCAGATATTTGTTGCATACAAGAATCACATCTTAACTTAAAAGACAAATAAAGACTTAGGATGAAAGGATGGTCATCCATATTTCAGGCAAATGCTAATCAGAAAAAAAGCAGGTGTTGCAATTTTATTTGCAGACACAATAGGCTTTTAACCAACAAAAGTAAGGAAGGATAGGAATGATCACTTCATATTTATTAAAAGTAATGTGCAATATGATGAGATTTCAATTATTAATATCTATGCACCCAATCAGAATGTGCCTCAATTTATAAGAAACTCACAGACATGAGCAACTTGATTTCCCCCAGCTCCATAATAGTCAGAGATTGCAACACTCCTTTGGCAGTGTTGGATAGATCCTCCAATAAAAAGCTGAGCAAATAAATTTTAGATTTAAACCTATCCATCCAACATTTTGATTTAGCAGACATCTACAGAACGTTTCATCCCAAAAAAACAGTATACACATACTTCTCATCAGCCCACAAAACATACTCCAAAACAAATCACATCTTAGTTCAAAGTCTAACCTCTGAAAATGTAAAGGAATACAACGTATTCCTTGCATCTTCTTGGACCACCATGGAATAAAAGTTGAGCTCATAACAACAGGAATCTGCAAACTCATACGAAAATATGGAAGGTAAATAACCTTATGCTGAATGATAGTTGGTCAGAGATGAGATCAAGAAGGAAATTGCCAAATTTGTGGAACAAAATGACAATGAAGACACAAATTATCAGTACCTCTGGGATACTGCAAAGGCAGTCCTAAGAGGGAAATTTATAGTACTGCGATCCTTACTCAAGATAATGAAAAGAGAGGAAGTTAACAACTTAATGCGACATCACAAGCAACTGGAAAAGGAAGAACATTCCAACACTAAACACAGAAGAAAAAAGTAAATAACCGAAATTAGAGCAGAATTAAATGAAATTGAAAACAAAAGAATTATACAACAGATCAATAAATCAAAGTGTTGGTTTTATGAAAAGATCAACATAATAAATAAAGAAATAAATAAATATTCAATAAAATAGATAAACCTTTGGCCAACCTAATCAGGTAAAAAAGAATAAAATCTCTAATCTCATCAATCAGAAATGACAAAGACGAAATAACAATAGACCCCTCAGAAATTCAAAAAATCCTCACTAAATACTACAAAAAACTTTATTCTCAGAAATATGAAAATCTGAAGGAAATTGACCAATACTTGGAAGCACGTCATCTTCCAAGACTTAGCTAGAATCAAGTGAAAATTTTAAACAGGCCCATATCAAGTTCGGAAATAACATCAACCATACAAAACCTCCCTAAAAAGAAAAGCCCAGGACCAGATGGTTTCACGTCAGAATTCTACCAAACCTTTAAAGAGGAATTTGCACCTATATTACTCAACTTGTTCCAAAATGTAGAAAAAGAAAGAAGACTACCTAACACATTCTATGAAGCAAACATAACCCTGATCCCCAAACCAGGAAAAGACCCAAAAAGAAAATTATGCACCAATATCACTAATGAATATAGATGCAAAAATATTCAACAAGATCCTAACAAAAAGAATCCAGCAACACATCAAACAAATTATGCATCATGACCAAGTAGGTTTTATCCCAGGATATTAAGGCTGGTTCAACATCCGTAAATCTGTAAATGTAATTCAGCACATAAACAAATTAAAAAACAAAGACCACATGATTCTCTCAATCAATGCAGAAAAGCTCTCGATAATATCCAGCATCCTTTCATGATCAGAACACTTAAGAAAATCGGTATAAAAGGGACATTTCTCAAACTAATAGAGGCCATCTACAGCAAACACACAGCCAATAACATATTGAATGGAGTTAAATTGAAATCATTTCCACTCAGATCAGGAGCCAGACAAGGCTGCCCATTCTCTCCATTGCTCTTTAACATTGTAATGGAAGTTTTAGCCACTGCAATTAGGAAAGAAAAGGCGATCAAGGGTATCCATATAGCGCCAGAAGAAATGATACTTTCACTCTTCACAGATGATATGATTATATATCTGGAAAACACTAGAGATTCTACTACAAAACTTTTAGAAGTGATCAAGGAATACAGCAGTATCTCAGGTTACAAAATCAATATTCATAAATTGGTAGCCTTTATATATACCAATAGTCAAGTTGAAAAAACAGTTAAGGACTCTATCCCATTCACAGTAGTGACAAAGAAGATGAAATATCTGGGAGTTTATCTAACAAAAGACGTGAAAGATCTCTATGAAAAGAACTATAAAACACTAAGAAAAGAAATAGCTAAAAATGTTAACAAATGGAAAAACATACAATGCTCATGGCTGCAAAGAATCAATATTGTTAAAATGTCCATACTGCCAAAAGCAATATATAATGTTAACGCAATCCCTATTAAAGCTCCACTGTCATACTTTAAAGAGCTTGAAAAAACATACTTCGTTTTATATGGAATCAGAAAAAAACCTCGAATAGCCAAGACATTACTCAGAAATAAAAACAAAGCCAGAAGAATAACATTACCAGAGCTCGGACTATACTAAAAATCAGTAGTGATCAAAACAGCATTGTACTGGCACAAAAACAGAGAAGTAGATGTCTGGAACAGAATAGAGAACCAAGAGATGAATCCAGCTACTTACCATTATTTAATCTTTGACAAGCCAATTAAAAACATTCAGTGGGGAAAATATTCCCTATTTAACAAATGGTGCTGGGTGAACTGGCTGGCAACCTGTAGAAGACTGAAACTGGACCCACACCTTTCACCATTAACTAAGATAGACTCTCACTGGATTAAAGATTTAAACTTAAGACATGAAACTATAAAAATACTAGAAGAGAGTGCAGGGAAAACCCTTGAAGAAATCAGTCTGGGCAACTATTTTATGAGGAGGATCCCCTGCGCAATTGAAGCAGCTTCAAAACTACACTACTGACACCTGATCAAACTAAAAACCTTCTGCACAGCCAAGAACACAGTAAGAAAAACAAGCAAACAGCCCTCAGAATGGAAGAAGATGTTTGCAGGTTATGTATCCAACAAAGCTTTAATAACCAGAATCCACAGAGAACACAAACGTATAGGCAAAAAAAGAACAAGTGATCCAATCGCAGACTGGGCATGGGATTTGAGGAGAAACTTCTCTGAAGAAGACAGGCGTGTGGCCTATAGACATATGAAAAAATGCTCATCATCTTTAATCATCAGAGAAATGCAAATTAAAACTGCATTGAGATATCATCTACCTCCAGTAAGATTAGCCTATATCACAAAATCCCAAGACCAGAGATGTTGGGGTGGATGTGGAGAAAAGGGAAGGAACACTTCTACACTGCTGGTGGGAATGCAAATTAATACACTCCTTTTGGAAAGATGTATGGAGAACACTTAGAGATCTAAAAATAGATCTGCCATTCAATCCTATAATTCCTCTACTAGACATATACCCAGAAGACCAAAAATCACACCATAACAAAAATACTTGTACCAGAATGTTTATTGCAGCCCTATTCATAATTGCTAAATCATGGAAAAAACCCAATTGCCCATCAATCCATGAATGGATTAATAAATTGTGGTATATGTACACCATGGAATATTATGCAGCCTTAAAGAAAGATGTAGACTTTACCACTTTCATGTTTACAGGGATGGAGCTGGAACATAATCTTCTTAGTAAAGTATTTCAAGAATAAAAGAAAAAGTATCCAATGTACTCAGTCCTACTATTAAACTAATTTGGGGCTTTCACATGAAATCTATAACCCAGTTACAACCTAAGAGTAGGGTGAAGGGGAAAAGGGAAGGGAGGAGGTCAGCGGAGGGAGGGGATTGGTGAAATTACACCTGCAGTGCATCTTACAAGGGTATATGTGAAATTTAGTAAATGTGCAATGTAAATGTCTTAGCAAAATAACTAAGAAAATGCCAGGAAAGCTATGTTAACCAGAGTGATGAAAATGTGTCAAACGGTCTATGAAACTAGTGTATGGTGCCCCATGATCACATTAATGTACACAGCTATGATTTAATAAAAAAAAAAATCTGCAGATGCTGGTGCGAATGTGGAGAGATGGGAACACTTTTACACTGCTGGTGGGACTGAAAACTATTACAACCTTTCTGGAAGGAAGTATGGAGAAAGCACTCAAAGCCCTCAAGCTACTCCTCCCATTTGATCCTGTAATCCCATTACTGGGCATCTACCCAGAAGGAAAAAAATCCTTTTATCATAAGGACACTTGCACTAGACTTTTTATTGCAGCTCAATTTACAATCGCCAAAATGTGAAAACAGCCTAAATGCCCACTAACCCAAGAATGGATTAACAAGCTGTGGTATATGTATACCATGGAATACTATTCAGCTATTAAAAAGAAATGGAGACTTTACATCCTTCATATTAACCTGGATGGAAGTAGAAGACATTATTCTTAGTAAAGTATCACAAGAATGGAGAAGCATGAATCCTATGTACTCAATTTTGATATGAAGACAATTACTGACAATTAAGGTCATGGGCAGGATGAAAAGCAGAGAGAGGGAAGGAGGGGATCCTTGGTGTGTGCCACACCTTCTGGGGGCAAGACATGATTGCAAGACGGACTTTACCTAACAAATGCAATCAGTGTAACCTGGCTTATTGTACCCTCAATGTATCCCCAACAATAAAATGAAAAAAAAGAAAGAGACAAAGAAGGACATTATATATTAATGAAATAACATATATATTAGTATATAATATATTATTAATACATAATATTACTACATATCACAAGATATAATAATTGTGAAATATATACATCAAATATCAAAGCTTCAAAATGCATAAGCAAACTTCAATAGCCTTAAAGAAATAAAGTTTTACAAAAATAGTTAGATATTTCTATACTATACTTGTATATGGATAGAACAATCAGATTAATAAAAGAAGACTTGAATAACCTCATATACTAATGGAACCTCAGAAACACAAGCAGAACATTCTACTTCACAATAGCGGAACATATACTTTTCTCAAGTGCACATGGAACACACTACAGGATAGATCATGTCAGGACACGAAAATGTTTTAGTTAGATTTGCTCTTCCCTTTCATACCTCAGCTGGTCCCTATACTCAGCTGTAGACCACATATTTTAATTTCTGCCAATTTTGATACTCTGATGAGAAAAAACCCAGGACTTATCAGCTTGGATAAGCCTCACAAGACAACTCTGTTCAGTATTTGTAAGGAAGACTGACAGGTTTCTTCAAGAAAGTGGCCACCCATGGAACGAATGAAATGTTCTCTTTCTACTCCACAGAATGTGGCAAGAAAAGAAGCATTGCTTTTAGGCATCAGCATATGGAAATCGATGAAAAAGTTCCTTCCTCTGAAGTCAGTTCATATTCAGCTCCCCGCCAGATGATCCTTACATTGCAGATCTCCTGCAAGTGGCTGATAACAGTACCGGAGATTCCATGTTTAATATAGAAGCTGCCATTGTTTGCTCAATGGTTTCTGTCAAACTGAAAGAAAGGAGCTGCAGGTGACACAGCTCGGGTGCTGAAGTGTTTGCCTATGGGGATGTGCTGCCTTCTAATTGAACTAGGAAGGATAGAAGTCCTTCCTCTCTGCAAGTTGGAAAAGGAGGCATCAACATTTTGAGACTAATCTACTTGCTGGGTGGGTCCCCCTTACTTCCCGTAGCACTGGACCAAGTCAAATTTGAGTTGTCACCAGACGCCTGCAATTCAGTTGCCAGAGAATTTTTAAACTCTCCCACCTGAGACAGGTGCTGACTGAGACAAGTGATTTGGACCTTTTGAACTGAGCCAATCGCCTGAGGACTATTCAAGAGGTGCCCTGGGTGTGTGGTTGTAGGAAGGTTTGATTTTCCTTTTCCAATTGTTGCATGTGGGCGGCGGGGTGACTTAATTGCTGGTATTTCTCCACAGCTGAGACTTCAACCCAGAGTAACTGTTTCACTAGGGTCGGAAAGAGACCAACTGAAAACAAGAAAGAATCACTTAGTCCCACCAGACCAAACAGGTTCTCAGTTTCTCAGGCAATAGCACCGTAATGGTTCTCAACAAAGCTCCAGAGGAAAAGTCAAACAGTGTAAAATAATCATGGGGCAGAATCAGTGGGAAAACTCTGGTAACATGAATAACCACAATAGATTAACCACCCCAAGGAACAATATGGCTAATGTAATTGAATATCCCATTCATAAAAGATGGTCGAGATGTCAGAAATCAAATTCAGAATTTGGACTGCAAACAAGATTAATAGAATATAGAGAAATTTGTAATTAGAAATTCAAAGAGCAATTCAAAAGTCAGAATTAGAAATTCGAACAGAAATTCAAAACTTGTCTCAAGAATTTAACAAATTTAAAGACAAAACCACCAAAGATTTTGAAGCATTGAAGCAAGAATTTGCAGCCCTTACAGATCTGAAAAATACAGTAGAATCCCTCAGTAACAGAGTGGAACAAGCAGAAAAAAGGATTTCTGACATTGCAGTCAAATTTTCAATGCTCCCAAACTCTCAAAGAGGAAGAGAAATGGAGAACAAAAATGGATCATTCTCTCAGAGAGCTCTGGGATAATTTGCAGAACGCTAATATTTGCCTCATTGGAATCCCTGAAAGTGATGAAGTGGTCTCGCAAGGGAAAGAGGCCCTTCTCCATGAAATTATGAAATAGAATTTTCCAGACATGCCAAGAGATTCTGAAATTCAGATAGTAGAAAGTTTCAGAACCCCAGCATAACTCAATTCGAATGAGACATCCCCCAGGCATATCATAATTAACTTCACTAAAGTTAATATGAAGGAGAAGATTCTCAAAGCAGCCAGACGTAAGAAAGCCATTACCTACAAGGGGAATGACTGCAGATCTCTCTGCTGAAACTTTTCAAGCCAGAAGAGGGTGGTCATTGACTTTTTATCTCCTAAAACAAAAGAACTTTCAACCCCAGACCCTATATCCACCTAAACTGAGTTTCATTTATGATGGAGAAATTAAATACTTTAATGACATTCATATGTTGAAGAAATTTGCCATAACCAAACCAGCTCTTCAGGATATTCTCAGACCTATCCTCCATAATGACCAGCCCAATCCTCTAGCACAAAAGTAAACTCACTCAGAAACTTTTGATCAAACTCCAACTTCCACAGTGGCAAAAGGATTAAAAATGTCCACTGGACTTTCGGAAAACTTGGTACCCAAAATTTTACCAGACCTATCAATATTCTCCATTAATGTGAATGGCTTAAACTATCCTCTAAAGAGGCACAGGTTAGCTTACTGGATACATAAACTTGGGCCAGATATTTGCTGCATACAAGAGTCACATCTTACCTTAAAAGATAAATATAGACTTAGGGTGAAAGGATGGTTGTTCATATTTCAGGCAAATGGTAATCAGAAAAAAGCAGGCATTGCAATTCTATTTGCAGACACAATAGGCTTTAAACCAAAAAAAGTAAGGAAGGATAAGAATGGTCACTTCACATTTGTTAAGGGTAATACTCAATATGATGAGATTTTAATTATTAATATTTATGCACCGAACCAGAATGCACCTCAATTTATAAGAGAAACTCTAACATGAACAACTTGATTTCCTCCACCTCCGTAATAGTCAAAGATTTCAACACTCCTTTGGCAGTGTTGGATAGGTCCTCCAATAAGAAGCTGAGTAAAGAAATTTTAGATTTAAACCTAACTATCCAACATTTGGATTTAGCAGACATCTACACAACATTTCATCTCAACTGCATATACATACTTCTCATTGGCTCATGGAACATACTCCAAAATCAATCACATGTTAGGTCACAAGTAAATTTAAAGGAATAGAAATTATTCCCTATATCTTCTCAGACCACTATGGAATAAAAGTTGAACTCAGTAACAACATGAATCTGAATGCTCATACAAAAACATGAAAGTTGTATAACCTTATGCTGAATGATACCCTCTTTCCCGGAAAATAAGACAGTGTCTTATTTTAAGGTGTACTCCCAAAGATGCGCTAAGTCTTATTTTCAGGGGAGTCTTATCTTTTGTAAGTGGTCTTATTTTTGGAGGATGTCTTATTTTTGCAGAAATGGGGTAGCTGGGTCAGAGATGAGATTAAGAAGGAAATTGCCAAATTTCTGAAAGAAAATAACAATGAAAACAAAAATTATCAGAACCTCTGGGTTACTGTAAAGGCAGTCCTCAGAGGGAAATTTATAGCACTGCAAGCCTTCCTCAAGAGAACGGAAAGAGAGAAAGTTAACAACATAATGGGACATCTCAAGCAACTGGAAAAGGAAGAACATTCCAACCCCAAACCCAGTCAAAGAAAATAAATAACCAAAATTAGAGCGGAAATTAAAAGAAATTGAAAACTAAAGAATTGTACAAAAGATAAACAAATCAAAAAGTTGGTTTTTTGAAAAGGTCAATAAAATAGATAAACCTCTGGCTAACCTAACCAAGAAAAAAAGAGTAAAATCTCTAATCTCATCAATCAGAAATGACAAAGATGAAATAACAACAGACTCTTCAAAAATTCAAAAAATCCTTAATGAATATAACAAGAAACTTTATTCTCAGAAATATAAAAATCTGAAGGAAATTGAACAATACTTGGAAGCACATCACCGTCCAAGATTTAGCCAGAATCAAGTGGAAATGTTGAAAAGGCCAATATCAAGTTCTGAAATAGCATCAACCATACGAAATCTCCGTAAAAAGAAAACGCCGAGACCAGATGGCTTCAGGTTAGAATTCTACCAAACCTTTAAAGAGGAAGGAGTACCTATATTACTCAACCAGTTCCAAAATGTAGAAAAAGAAGGAAGACTACCCAACATGTTCTATGAAGCAAACATCACCCTGATCCCCAAAGCAGAAAAAGACCAAACAAGAAAAGAAAATTATAGACCAATATTACTAATGAATATAGATGCAAAAATATTCGACAAGATCCTAACAAACAGAATCCAGCAACACATCAAATAATTTATACAACTTGACTGAGTCAGTTTTATGCCAGGGTCTCAAGGCTGGTTCAATATACGTAAATCTATAAGTATAATTCAGCACATAAACAAATTAAAAAACAAAGACCATATGATTCTCTCAATTGATGCAGAAAAAGCTTTTGATAATATCCAGCATCTCTTCATGACCAGAACACTTAAGAAAATTGCTATAGAAAGGACATTTCTTAAACTGATAGAGGCAATCTACAGCAAACCCACAGGAAATATCGTATTGAATGGAGTTAATTTGAAATCATTTCCACTCAGATGAGGAACCAGACAAGGCTGCCCATTGTCTCCACTGCTCTTTAACATTGTAATGGAAGTTTTAGTTACTGCAATTAGGGAAGAAGAGGTGATCAAGCATATCCATGTAGCGTCAGAAGAGATCAAAATTCTTAGAAGTGATCAAGGAATACAGCAGTGTCTCAGGTTACAAAATCAACATTCATAAATTGGTAGCCTTTATATATACCAAGTCAAGCCAAAAAAACAGTTTAGGACTCTATTCCATTCAAGTAGTGCCAAAGAAGATGAAATATTTGGGAGTTTATCTAACAAAGGACGTGAAAGATCTCTATAAAGAGAATTATGAAACTCTAAGAAAATAAATAGCTGAAAATGTTAACAAATAGAAAAACAGACCATGCTCATGGCTGGGAAGCATCAACATCATTAAAATGTCCATACTACCCAAAGCAATATACAATTTTAATGCAAACCCTATTAAAGCTCCACTGTCATAACTATAAAGATCTTTAAAAAATAATACTTTGTTTTATATGGAATCATAAAAAAACTCGAATAGCCAAGACATTACTCAGAAATAAAAACAAAGCAGGAGGAATCACGCTACCTGACCTCAGACTATACTACAAATCAATAGTGATCAAGACAGCATGGTACTGGCACAAAAACAGAGAAGTAGATGTCTGGAACAGAATAGAGAACCAAGAGTTGAATCGAGCTACTTACCATTATTTGATCTTTGACAAGACAATTAAAAACATTCAGTGGGGAAAAGATTTCTTATTTAACAAATGGTGCTGGGTGAACTGGCTGGCAACCTGTAGTAGACTGAAACTGGACCTACATGTTTTACCTTTAACTATGATAGACTATCACTTGATTAAAGATTTAAACTTAAGATATGAAACAATAAAAATACTAGAGGAGAGTGCAGGGAACACCCTTCAAGAAATAGGTCTGGGTGAGTATTTTATGCGGAGGACCCCCCCGGACAATTGAACCAGCTTTAAAAATACTCTACTGGCATCTGATCAAACTAAAAGCTTCTGTACAGCCAAGAACACAGAAAATAAAGCAAGCAGACAGCCCTCAGAATGGGAGAAGATATTTGCAGGTTATGTCTCCAACAAAGGTTTAATAACCAGAATCCACAGAGAACTCAAACGTATTAGCAAGAAAAGAACAAGTGATCCCATCTCAGGCTGGACAAGGGACTTGAAGAGAAATTTCTCTGAAGAAGACTGGTGCATGGCCTATAGACATATGAAAAAATGCTCATCATCTTTAATCATCAGAGAAATGAAAATCAAAACTACCTTGAGATACCATCGAACTCCAGTAAGATTAGCCCAAATCACAAAATTCCAAGACCAGAGATTTTGGCGTGGATGTGGAGAAAAGGAAACACTTCTACACTACTGATGGGAATGCAGATTAATACATTCCTTTTGGAAAGATGTATGGAGAACACTTCGAGATCTAAAAATAGATCTGCCATTCAATCCTATAATTCCTCTACTAGGTATATACCCAGAAGACAAAAAATCATATTATAAAAAAGATATTTGTACCAGAATGCTTATTGCAGCCTAATTCATAATTGCTAAGTCATGGAAAAAGCCCAAGTGCCCATCTATCCATGAATTGTGGTATATGTACACCATGGAATATTATGCAGCCTTAAAGAAAGATGTAGGTTTTACCTCTTTCATGTTTACATGGATAGAGCTGGAACATGTTTTTCTTAGTAAAGTATCTTGAGAATGGAAGAAAAACTATCCAATGCACTCAGCCCTACTATGAAACTAATTTATGGCTTTCATATGAAAGCTATAACCCAGTTATAACCTAAGAATATGGGGAAGGGAGAGAGGGAGGGGAGGGAGGGGGTAGGTGGGTAGAGGGAGGGTGATTGGTGGTATTACACCTGTGGTGCGTCTTACTAGGGTACATGTGAAACTTAGTAAACGTAGAATATAATTGTCTTAACACAATAACTAAGAA
This sequence comes from Nycticebus coucang, assembly GCF_027406575.1. Taxonomy (NCBI): domain Eukaryota; kingdom Metazoa; phylum Chordata; class Mammalia; order Primates; family Lorisidae; genus Nycticebus; species Nycticebus coucang. The sequence goes on from NC_069786.1 coordinate 33,349,390, forward strand.
AATGCCAGGAAGGCTATATTAACCAGTGTGATGAAAATGTGTCAAACTGTTTATAAAACCAATGTATGGTTCCCCATGATGACATTAATGTACACAGTTATGATTTAATATTAATTAAAAAAAAGAAAAAAGAATGCTATAACCTAGTTATAACCTAAGAATATGGGGAAGGGGGAAAGGGAGGGGAGGGAAGGAGGAGGTTGGGCGGAGGAAGGGTGAATGGTGGGATTACACCTGCGGTGCATCTTATAAGAGTACATGTGAAACTTAGTAAATGTAGAATATAATTGTCTTAACACAATAACTAAGAAAATGTCAGGAGGGCTATGTTAACCAGTGTGATGAAAACGTGTCAAATGGTCTATAAAACCAGTGTATGGTGCCCCATGATGGCATTAATGTACACAGCTTTGATTTAATATTAATAAAAAAAAAAGAAAGCTATAACCCAGTTATAACCTAAGAATATGGGGAAGGGGGAGAGCAAGGGGGGTGGATGGGCAGAGGAAGGGTGATTGGTGGGTTTACACCTGTGGTGCATCTTACAATGGTACATGTGAAATTTAGTAAATGTAGAATATAAACGTCTTACCACAATAACTAAGAAAATACCAGGAAGGCTATGTCAACCAGTGTAATGAAAATGTGTCACACTCTTTATAAAACCAGTGTATGGTGCCCCATGATTGCTTTAATGTACACAGCTATGATTTAATAATAATAAAAAGAAGTTTTAGGTAGTTAATAAAAAATTAAATCATACAGAGTATCTTTCCTCATTATAACAAAATGAAAGTAGAATCAATAACAAAAGAAAAACTAGAAAATTTGAAAATGTAAAATTAAACACACCAAGCAACTTGTCAAAGAGGAAGTCACAGGGGAATTAGAAAATATTCTGAGATTAATGAAAATGACAACACAATTGACCACAGGCAGCACCTGTGGCTCAGTGAGTCAGGCACCGGCCCCGTGTAGCAAGGATGGCAGGTTCAAACCTGGCCCTGGCCAAACTGCAACAACAACAACAAAAAAAAAAAAGTAGAAAACACAATTGACCAAAACTTGTGAATTCAGAGAAGTTAGTGCTAATATAGAAATTTATAGCTGATGATATTAAAAAATGATATCAAATCATTTGCTTAACTTTATACCTTAATAAATAGAAAATAAATGAATAAACTAAAGCCAAAACTTATCAAGAGACTAAAATAATAAAGATTAGCATGAAGACAAAAAATAGAGAATAGGAAAACAACATAAAAAAATGAAACTAAAAGTTGATTTTTCCAAAAGATCAACAAAATTAACAAACTTCAGCTAAATTGACTAAACAAAAAAGAAGACAAAATGCCAAGATCACAAATGAAAGCAGGTTCATTTTACAGAACTGATTTTATAGCAATACAAAATGATTATAAGGAAGTACAATGAACACTATGAACAATTTTAAGACAAGAATTTGTTAGTCTACATAAAATGGAATAGAAACAAACAACCCATCAAAACTGAATAATGAAGAAGTAGATATTCTGAATAGACATAATTAGTAAAGGGGATTGAGTAGGTAATCAAAACCTTTCCAGAAAAAATCCCCTGGATCAGATAGTTTCATTGGTAAATTATAGCAAACTTTAAAGAATCATCACAAATCTTTCAAAAACTGTTCTTTTTTTTTTTTTGAAACAGAGTCTCACTATGTCACCCTCAATAGAGTCCAGTGCTATCACAGCTCACAGCAAACTGAAACTCTTGGACTTAAGCAATTCTCTTGCCTCAGCCTCCCAAGTAGCTGGGATTACAGGCGTCCACCACAGTGCTTGGCTATTTTTTGTTACAGTTGTCATTGTTCTTTTAGCTGGCCTGGGCAGGGATTTGAAGCTGCCAGCCTTGGTGTATGTGGCTGGTGCCATAACCACTGTGTCTCGGGCGCCAAGGCATTGAAAACTCTTCTTAATAATTGAGGAGGGTAGAAAGCATTCGAATTCATCCTATGAGACCTGAATTAACCTGATCCCAATGCTAGACAACATTGCTTATGTTAATGGATTAGATTAATTAAAATTGTTAGGATGATGATGTTAAAATCAACCTACAGATTCAATGTGATCTTTATAAAAATCCCCATAACATTTTTGTAGAAATTTAAACAATCAACATTGAAATAAATTTGGAATTTCAAGGAACCTCAAATGGTCAAAACAATCTTGAAAAGATAAAACAAAATTGGAGAACTCACACTTCCTTATTATAAGACTGACTCTAATGTTATAATAATGAAAAGAGTGTAGAGTGGTATACTAGCAGAAAGATAGATTTATAGACCTATGCATTGAATGAATAGAATGCAAAAAAAAAAAAAACCCTGTATATTTGATCAAATAATTCTTTTTTTTTTCTTTTTTTTTTTCATTTTTGACCGGGGCTGGGCTTGAACCCACCACCTCCAGCATATGGAGCCAGCATCCAACTCTTTTGAGCCACAGGCACTGCCCCACGACCAAATAATTTTTGATCAATGCAGAATCAATGCAGAAAAGACAGTCTTAAAAAAAGAAAAAAAAAAAAAAGAAAAGACAGTCTTTTCAACAAATGGTGGTGGGAAAACTGACTAGCCATATTTGATTTTTTTTTTTTTTGTCCTTCAAAAGATATATATTTTTTATTTTTTTTATTAAATCATAACTGTATACATTGATATGATCATGGGACATCATACACTCGCTTCATAGACCATTTGACACATTTTTATAACAATGGTTAACATAGCCTTTCCAGCGGTATCTCAGTTACTGTGCCAAAACATTTACATTCTACATTTACCAAGTTTTGCAAATACCCCTGTAAGATGCACCACAGGTGTGATCCCACCCATCCCCCTCCCTCTACCCACCACCCACCCTTCCCTTTCCCACTTCCCCCTATTGTTAGGTTGTAACTGCGTTATAGCTTTCATGTGAGAGCCCCAACTTAGTTTCATAGTAAGGCTGAGTACATTGGGTACTTTATCTTCCATTCTTGAGATACTTTACTAAGAAGAATATGTTCCAGCTCCATCCATGTAAACATGAAAGAGGTAAAGTCTCCATCTTTCTTTAAGGCTGCATAGTATTCCATGGTGTACATATACCACAATTTATTAATCCATTCATGGATCGATGGGCACTTGGGCTTTTTCCATGACTTGGCAATTACGAATTGGGCTGCAATAAACATTCTGGTACAAATATCTTTGTTATGTTGTGATTTTTGGTCTTCTGGGTATATGCCCAGCAGAGGGATTACAGGATTGAATGGCAGATCTATTTTTAGATCTCTGAGTCTTCTCCATATATCTTTCCAAAAGGAATGTATTAATTTGCATTCGCACCAGCAGTGCAGAAGTATTCCCTTTTCTCCGCATCCACGCCAACATCTCTGGTCTTCAGATTTTGTGATATAGGCTAGTCTCAGTGGAGTTAGATGATATCTCAAAGTAGTTTTGATTTGCATTTCTCTGATGATTAAAGATGATGAGCATTTTTTCATATGTCTGAAGGCCATGCGCCTGTCTTCTTCAGAGAAGTTTCTCTTCAAATCCCTTGCCCAGCCTGCGATGGGATCCCTTGTTTTTTTCTTGCTGATGCGTTTGAGTTCTCTCTGGATTCTGGTTATTAAACCTTTGTCAGAGATATACCCTGCAAATATCTTCTCCCATTCTAAAGGCTGTTTGCTTGCTTTATTTACAGTGTTCTTAGCTGTGCAGAAGCTTATTAGTTTGAACAAGTCCAGCAGTGTATTTTTCAAGCTGCTTCAATTGCCAGGGGGTTCTCCTCATGAAATACTCACCCAGACCAATTTCTTCAAGGGTTTTCCCTGCATTCTCCTCTAGTATTTTTAGAGTTTCATGTCTTAAGTTTAAATCTTTATCCAATGAGAGTCTATCTTAGTTAATGGTGAAAGGTGTGGGTCCAATTTCAGTATTCTGCAGGTTGCCAGCCAGTTCACCCAGCACCATTTGTTAAATAGGGAATCTTTTCCCCACTGAATGTTTTTAATTGGCTTGTCAAAAATCAAATAGCGGTAAGTAGCTGGATTCATCTCTTGGTTCTCTTTTCTGTTCCAGATATCTACTTCTCTGTTTTTGTGCCAATACCATGCTGTTTTGATCACTATCAATTTGTAGTAAAGTCTGAGGTCTGGTAGTGTGATTCCTCCTGTTTTGTTTTTATTTCTGAATAATGTCTTGGCTATTTGAGGTTTTTTCTGATTCCATATAAAACGAAGTATTGTTTTTTCAAGATCTTTAAAATATGACAGTGGAACTTTAATAGTGAGTGCGTTGAAATTATATATTGCTTTGGGTAGCATGGACATTTTGACAATGTTGATTCTTCCCAGCCATGAGCATGGTACGTTTTTCCATTTGTTAACATTTTCAGCTACTACTTTTCTTAGAGTTTCATAGTTCTCTTTATAGAGATCTTTCACATCTTTTATTAGGTAAATTCCCAAATATTTCATCTTCTTTGGCACTACTGTGAATGGGATAGAGTCCTTAACTGCTTTTTCAACTTGACTGTTGTTGGTGTATATAAAGGCTACCGATTTATGGATGTTGATTTTGTAACCTGAGACACTGCTGTATTCCTTGATCACTTCTAGGAGTTTTCTAGTAGAGTCCCAAGTGTTTTCCAGATACACAATCATATCATCTGTGAAGAGCAAAAGTTTGATCTCTTCTGACCCTACATGGATACCCTTGATCGCCTTTTCTTCCCTAATTGTGGTGGCTAAAATTTCAATTACAATGTTGAAAAGCAATGGAGACAATAGGCAGCCTTGTCTGGTTCCTGATCTGAGTGGAAATGATTCCAATTTAACTCCATTCAATATGATATTGGCTGTGGGTTTGCTGTAGATGGCCTCTATCAGTTTAAGAAAAGTCCCTTCTAGACAAATTTGTTCTGATCATGAAGGGATGCTGGATATTATCAAAAGCTTTTTCTGCATCAATTGAGAGAATCATATGGTCTTTGATTTTTAATTTGTTTATGTGCTGAATTACATTTATAGATTTACGTATATTGAACCAGCCTTGACACCCTGGGATAAAACCAACTTGGTCATGATGTATAATTTGTTTGATGTGTTGCTGGATTCTGTTTGTTAGGATCTTGTTGAATATTTTTGCATCTGTATTCATTAGTGATATTGGTCTATAATTTTCTTTTCTTGTTGGGTCTTTTCCTGGTTTGGGGATCAGGGTGATGTTTGCTTCATAGAACGTGTTGGGTAGTCTTCCTTCTATTTCTACATTTTGGAACAGGTTGAGTAGTATAGGTACTAATTCCTCTTTAAAGGTTTGGTAGAATTCTGACGTGAAACCATCTGGTCCCGGGCTTTTCTTTTTAGGGAGGTTTTGTATAGTTGATGCTATTTCTGAACTTGATATGGGTCTGTTCAACATTTCCACTTGATTCTGGTTAAGTCTTGGAAGGTGGCGTGCTTCCAAGTATCGGTCAATTTCCTTCAGATTTTCATATTTCTGAGAATAAAGTTTCTTGTAATATTCATTAAGGATTTTTTGGATTTCTGATGAGTCTGTTGTTATTTCGTCTTTGTTGTTTCTGATTGATGATATTAGAGATTTTACTCTTTTTTCTGATTAAGTTGGCCAGAGGTTTATCTATTTTATTGACCTTTTCAAAAAACCAGCTTTTTGATTTATTGATCTGTTGTATTATTCTTTTGTTTTCAATTTCATTTAATTCTGCTCTAATTCTGGTTATTTCTTTTCTTCTTCTGGGTTTAGGGTTGGAATATTCTTCCTTTTCCAGTTGCTTGAGATGTCCCATTAAGTTGTTAACTTCTTGTCTTTCCATTCTCTTGAGTGCTTGCAGTGTTCCCTCTTAGAACTGCCTTTGCGGTGTCCCAGAGGTTCTGATAGTTTGTGTCTTCATTGTCGTTTTGTTCAAAAAATTGGCGATTTCTTTCTTCATCTCATCTCTGACCCAGCTATCATTCAGCATAAGGTTATTTAACTTCCATGTTTTTGTATGAGTATGCAGATTCCTGTTGTTACTCAATTCAAGTTTTATTCCATGATGGTCGGAGAAGATGCATGGAATAATTTCTATTCCTTTAAACGTACTGAGATTAGACTTGTGACCTAAAATGTGGTCAATTTTTGATTAAGTTCCATGGGAGGATGAGAAGTATGTGTATTCAGTTTTGTTGGGATGAAATTTTCTGTAGATGTCTGCTAAATCTAAATATTGGATGGTTATGTTTAAATCTAAGATTTCTTTTTTTTTTGGAGAAAGATAATTTTATCAAAAACGAGAAATTAGATTATTACCTCAAGTAAGCACTAAATTAATTCTGAGCTTATGATTACCCAAGACAAAAGAGCAGTTTCATGGGATCTTTTATCTGGGAGAAAGAAAGCTATTAGTTTTGTAAGGAGAGAATAACTTGTTTTACAGGTTATAAAATCAAGGACACATTCCTCACACGGGTCCTGATCCTGGGGACCTGGAGAAATTCAGTGGGCAGAGCTGTTTTGCAGCAACATTTCACATATATTTCACATGCTCTTCCTCATGTCCACTCTTGATTAGAAATAATTGAGATCATGGCATATGTTATGACTAAGCTAGGATGCTTGGGTGAGGCACTTTACGTACATGGTCCAAACATATTATAACTATTGTCACCTGGAATGTTATTGGATAGAATGTTAATATTCACTTTGGCTGTCCATAGATACATCATTCATCTTAATCAAGGTTTGCACAGTTGGTTAAGATTAAGGTTGCTGAAAAGTACATCAAGGGCAGATGGTCCTTTTTGTTTAAAAAGAGACCTATAGGATTTTTAGATGCCAAATGAGCAATTGTACCTGAAGGGACAGTGCCCCACTGCAGCAACTCAAAATAGTCTCAAAACAACAGTCCATTCCTACTGCCCCGGTCTTTGGAGGTGCAGAGGAATGGACACCGTGCTTGCAAAGGATGGTTACTGATTCTTATCACATTAAAAGGAAACGCTGAGAACAGGACAGTCTCCTGGAAGCCTAGAGACGTTTTGTGACATAGGGGGCAATCTAAGATTTCTTTGCTCAGCTTCTTGCTGGAGGATCGATCCAACACTGCCAAAGGAGTGTTGAAATCTCTGACGATTATGGAGCTGGAGGAAATCAAGTTACTCATGTCTGTTAGAGTTTCTCTTACAAATTGAGGTGCATTCTGGTTGGGTGCATAGATATTAATAATTGAGATCTCATCATGTTGAGTATTACCGTTAACAAGTATGAAGTGACCATTCTTGTCCTTTCTTACTTTTGATGGTTTAAAGCCTACTGTATCTGCAAATAAAATTGCAACACCTGCTTTTTTCTGATCACCATTTGCCTGAAATGTGGATGACCATCCTTTCACCCTGAGTCTGTATTTGTCTTTTAATTAAGATGTGACTCTTGTATGCAACAAATATCTGTCTTGAGTTTTTGTATCCAGTCAGCTAACCTATGCCTCTTTAGAGGACAGTTTAAGCTATTCACATTCATGGAGAGTATTGATAAGTCTGGTGGAATTTTGGGTATCGAGTTCTTCAAGGTCCAGTGGACATTTTTAATCCTTTCGCCAGTGTGGAAGTTGGAGTTTGATCCGAAGTTTCTGAGTGAGTTTACTTTTGTGGTATAGGATTGGGTTGGTCATTGTGGAGGATAGGTCTGAGAATATCCTGAAGAGCTGGTTTACTTATGGCAATTTTTTTCAACATATGAATGTCATTGAAGTATTTAATTTCTCCATCATAGATGAAACTCAGTTTAGCTGGATACAAGATCCTGGGTTGAAAGTTATTTTGCTTTAGGAGATTAAAAGTTGATGACCACCCTCTTCTGACTTGAAAAGTTTCAGCAGAGAAATCTGCAGTTATTCTAATATTCTTACCTTTGTACGTAATAGTTTTCTTTCGCCGGGCTGCTTTGAGAATCTTCTCTTTCATGTTAACTTTAGTGAAGCTAATTACAATATGTCTGGGGGATGACTTATTGGGGTTGAATCGTGCTGGTGTTCTGAAGCTGTCTGCTATCTGAATTTCAGATTCTCTAGGCGTGTCTGGAAAATTTTCTTTCATAATTTCATGCAGAAGGGCCTCTGTGCCCTTCGAGGCCACTTCATCCTTCTCAGAAATCCCAATAATTCGTATATTGCTTATTTTCTAATTATCTGAGAGCTCTCTGAGTGAGTGATCCGTTTTTGCTCTCCATTTCTCTTCCTCTTTGAGAGATTGGGAGCGTTCAAAAACTTTATCTTCAATGTCAGAAATCCTTTCTTCTGCTTGCTCCATTCTGTTGCTGAGGGATTCTACTGTATTTTTCATATCTTTGAGGGCTGTAAATTCTTGCTTCAGTGTGTCTAAGCCTTTGGTAGTTTTGTCTTTAAATTCGTTAAATTCTTGGGACAACTTTTGAATTTCTCCTCGAATTCCTAATTCCATTTTATTAATCTTGTCTGCAATCCAAATTCTGAATTCGATTTCTGACATCTCAGCCAGTTGTTTATGAATGGGATCTTCAATCACATCTGCCGTATCTTTTCTTGGGGGGGTTGATCTATTCTGCTCATTCATGTTACCAGAGTTTTTCCTCTGATTCCACCCCATGGTTATTTTACTCCCTTTGATTTTCCCCTGGGGCTTTATCAAGGGCTGGTTCAGTGTTGTGGTCTGAGAAACTGGGGCCCTGTCTTGTGTGGTGGAGCTAAGTGGTTCTGTCTTGTTTTCAGCTGGTTTCTGTTCGATCCTATTGCAACTTCTACTCTGGCTTGAAGTCTCAGTGTGTGGAAAAATCAGCAATTAAGTCACCCCGCCTGCCCACCTCTGGCCCCAGTTGGAAAAGGAGACTCAAACCTTCCTAAAACCGCACACCCAGGGCACCGCCTGAAAAGTCCTCAGTCTATTAGCCCAGTTCAAAAGGTCCAAATCAACTGTCTCAATCGGCACTTGTCTCGGGTGGAAGGGTTCAAGAGGTCTCTGGGAACTGGATCACAGGGGCCTGGTGACTCCTCTGACACAGCTCACCCCAGTGCAGCGTGGAGTCAGGAGGAGCCACCCAGCAAACAGAGAAGTCTGGGAAGGTTGACGTCTCCTTCCCCACTTTGCCCCTCCGTCGGACCCAGTCACTGGTATCTCTGCAGATGGCTAACCCAGTTGCCTGCAGTGAACAGACACTCCAGGGGTTTGCACCTGCCTGAATCGCAAAGAAGTCTGCCAGGCCCCCGCACACTGCCACTATTTAGCAGGAGATTGGGCCTGACATCTTTGAGTGCTTGATGCATGTGATGGGAAGGAGGTGTTCACTCAGGTTTAGCCCCGTCCCTGATGGATGCTGCTAACAGAACAAAACAGACAACTTTGCGGGGTTCTCTCTCTGTTCCTGCCGAAATCGCCTACAGAAGACGGGCTGTTCTGAGTTCAAACGTCTTTGCTGCTGGAGGTTTGTGTCCTCTTTGCTGCTGAAGGTTTGCGTCCGATCACCTCTCTGGGTCGGCCCCACCTTGGAAGCTTCCCGGGTTTGTGAGCAGTGTCAGGAAATCCCCTGCTCACCGGTGGCCTCCTCTGGTTGCCCAGGGAGACAGGGGGTGTGGCCTCAGAATATCCAGAAGTGAGCCGTTCTGCCATTAAAGAAAAAACGGCGGGCGGCGCCTGTGGCTCTGTCGGGGAGCCACCGGCACCATATACCGAGGGTGGCGGGTTCAAACCCGGCCCCCGCCAAACTGCAACCAAAAAATAGCTGGGCATTGTGGCGGGTGCCTGTAGTCCCAGCTACTTGGGAGGCTGAGGCAAGAGAATCGCTTAAGCCCAGGAGTTGGAGGTTGCTGTGAGCTGTGTGAGGCCACGGCACTCTACCGAGGACCATAGAGTGAGACTCTGTCTGTACAAAAAAAGAAAAAAATGGCTGTTGCTCTGCCTCCAGGGAACTGCCGCTCTGGTTTGGGCGCTCAGCCGACCCTTTTCTCCTCTTTCTTGCGCCCCAGAGTCAGCACTGAGCAGCCGCAGTTTATGCTGGGTCCACACCCCTCGAGAGATCCCCCAAGAATCCGAACTCTTGGGGGACAGGCCCCCAGACCCCGAGTGGGAGTGGGGGGGAAGCTAGAGTTTCATTCAGTTTTATGCCCGGCCATATTGTTGCCCACCCGGGGAGTGCTGTTGCACTGCACCGCAGGGAAGTGCCGCCAAGGCTTGATTTCCCCTCAGCAGAGTGCCCTCTCCTCGCTCACGTGTCTCAGAGTCAGGGATGACCTGACACAGCTCGGGCACTGTGCACTCCCCTCGAGAAATCACCCAAGGATCCGAACTCCTGGGGTATAGGCCTCCAGACCCCGAGTGAGAGTGGGGGCGCTCAGTGGGGAAGCTAGAGTTTTATTCAGTTTTGTGCCCAGCCATAATGCTGCCTGGGGAGGGCTGCTGCACTGCACCGCAGGGAAGTGCCGCCGAAGCGTGACTCCCCCTCAGCCAGGTGCCCTCTCCTCGCTCGTGTGTCTCAGAGTCAGCGCTGACCAGTCGCGGCTCCGGCACTGTGCGCTCCCCTCGAGAAATCACCCAAGGATCCGAACTCCTGGGGGACAGGTCCCCAGACCCCGAGTGAGAGTGGGGGGGAAGCTAGAGTTTCATTCATTTTTATGTCTGACCACATTGATGCACGGGGAGGGCTGCTGCACCGCACCACAGGGAAGTGCCGCTGAGGCATGACTCCCCCTCAGCCCAGTGCCCTCTCCTCACTCGCGTGCCTCAGAGTCAATGCTGACCAGTCACAACTCAGGGACTGTCCACTCCCCTTGAGAAATCACTCAAAAATCCGAACTCCTGGGGGACAGGCCTCCAGACCTCAGTGGGCGGGAGGGGAGTGTTGGGGATTCAGGGTTGCCGGCAAAGGATTTGTAAAGTTTTATTCAGTTTTATGCCCGGCAGGAGAACACCATGGCACCCCAGTAGGGGAGGTAGGTCCAGTTTTTAGAAGGTCTCTCCCGTGGAGTGTAGTGGGAGGGCCTTTAATTTCTGCCAGTTTGTTTAATTGTGGGGCTCTTGAGATGATCTCATGGGGGAGAGGGACTCCCGTCTGCTTCGTGGTGGATTTTGTACCTTTTGTTTGTGTCCTTGTGATCACAGCTTCTCTCAGCGGTGTTGATGTGCGTTCTTCAAACTTCTCTCTTGGTGTGGCTCAAGTCCACCAGGGTACTTACTAAATTCCTGTCCCGTAACTCTCCTTCTGGACGGGAGCCTCTGTTGAAAGCTGGCTTCAGTCCGCCATTTGTCTCCCTCCCCCATGTGTAACTCTTAATAGCATGACTTAAGAGAAGAAAATGCTTTGCTTTCCCCATAGCATAAAGTTTGATATAAGCTGGAACAGTGGGAAAATTCCGGATGTGCACTATTAGAAAGGTGATATGTGGACTTGGATCACCCTGGTGAGGATTACTCGCTGGATGTTAGAATACAGAAAATCGAGGTGAGGACTCGGATCACCCTGCAGCGGATTACTCTCTGGTTGTTACAATTGAAGGATGTTGACATTAGGACTTGGATCACCTTGGAGAGGGTTACTCTTTGGATGTTCCACTTGAAGGAACCCGACATAAGGACTCGGATCAACATGGAGAGGATAACTCACTAGATGTATAAGAGCAGAAATGTGAGGTGAGGACTCGGATCACCATGGAGAGGATTACTCTCTGGTTGTTACACTTGAAGGACATCGATGTGAGGACTCAGATCACCTTGGAGAGGATTACTCTTTGGATATTGAACTTGAAAGAAACCCAAGTGAGGACTCGGATCACCCTAAAGGGGATTACTCGCTAGATGTGCACTAGACAATGGTGAGGTGAGGACTCGGATCACCATGTAGAGGATTACTCGCTGGAAGTTAGAATTCATAACATCGAGGTGAAAGAAAATAATTCTCCCAATGCTATTCTTGATGTTATATGCAAATTATTTTGTTAATTGGGCTATATCTACACTAAAAACTAGGCAATACTGACCAATTATTTTCTTGATTTTCCTTATAAAAGTGGCATTCTATCATGTTGGTTCTACCTTTTGTTGAAGAGGTCATAGAAAGATACACTTGATCTTAGCCAAAAAGCCGAGAAGCGATAAAGATCATGGAAAGATAATGTCCCAAGTTTCATTGCCGTGTTTGCTTACTCAAGCACAGTGGCAGCCAATCCTAGGCACTGAGAATCAATCCTTAAAGTCATTTATTCTTCAACAAGAACAAGCATACGTTGATTTTGCACTTATTAGTTGTTCAGTATCATTCTGGGTGCCGTGGGTAATATTAGATATTAGATTTGGGGTATTCTCAAGTACTTTGAAGTCTAATTGAAAAAGTAACCCATATATGTGGATCACATATAAAATACACAAGAACATACCCAATTGCATATAATATTAATAATTAGTTTATAAATGTCAGGGAAGGACAGAGTAACTGGGAAAGACATTATTTCTATGTAGTCAATGTAATCATGGAAATGTCAGTGTGAATCTTTAATTTAAAAATTTATCTTTAATTGTAAAACTTTATAGTACATGACATTTTATTAAAAAACCAACGTCTTTATTCATTTAAGAAAATAGTTAGATGTTAATTTGACTTTTATTTACTTTCAGAAATACCAAAACATCAGTAATTGGGGGTAAACTTTGGGTCCCTTATATATTTTGGCATGATTGCAGTCTGAAAATGTCATCACACCTTTCTCCTTTGTTTTGAAATTTTTAATTCAATTCAATGAGTGGAAAAATGTTGGTCATATTCACTTTCCGATCTATGAGAACTTTTCCTTCTTTACTTTTCCAATAGCATAACAAGAGCCGTTAGCAGTGTTTGAAGCAAGAACATATGTATTTAAAATTATGTTTAAATGCATTCACTTTTATATAACATAATGTTTCATGTTACTGAAGCTTTCTCATTTTATGTTCTAGCCAAGCTCATATTAGGTTAAGTATTAACCTTAAGTTAAGTTTCTTTTTTTAAATTTTTTTATTATTAAATCATACCTGTGTACATTAATGTGATCATGGGACAACATACACTGGTTTTATAGACTGTTTGACACATTTTCATCACACTGGTTAACATAGCCCCTTCCTGGCATTTTCTTAGTTATTGTGTTAAGACATTTATATTCTACATTTACTAAGTTTGTAAGATGCACAGCATGTGTAATCCCACCAATCACCATCCCTCTGTCCATCCTCTCCTCCCCCTCCCCTCCCTCTCCCCTTCCCCATATTCTTAGGTTATAACTAGGTTATAGCTTTCATGTGAAAGCCATAAATTAGTTTCATAGTAGGGCTGAGTACATTGGATACTTTATCTTCCATTCTTGAGATACTTTACTAAGAAGAATATGTTCCAGCTCCATTCATGTAAACATGAAAGAGGTAAAGTCTCCATCCTTCTTTAAGGCTGCATAATATTCCATGGTGTACATATACCACAATTTATTAATCCATTCGTGGATTGATGGGCACTTGGGCTTTTTCCATGACTTAGCAATTATGAATTGGGCTGCAATAAAGATTCTGGTACAAATGTCTTTGTTATAATGTGATTTTTGGTCTTCTGGGTATACACCTAGTAGAGGAATTATAGGATTGAATGGCAGATCTATTTTTAGATCTCTAAGTGTTCTCCAAACATCTTTCCAAAAGGGATGTATTAATTTGCATTCCCACCAGCAGTGTGGGTAAGTTAAGTTTCTTAACTGTTGTTAAAAATGTCAAAATTTCAAGGATTGGTAATAAAAATGTATTTCTTGTTAACAGCAGGAATGAAGAGGAAGATAGCATTGGTCATATGGCACTACTTATATGCAAGGGCCAAGAAAGGGTAATCTAGCTGCCAGTCATATAGACAAGAAAAAGACAGTGTCTGCATAGGTATAATCAAGATCTACTTCTTCAAATCCAGAGAAATCTTTAGTACTTGAAATGTAACTCTATTGAATTTCTCCATTCATAGAGATTTCTTAAAGAACTAAGAATAAAACATCATAGAGATTTCTTAAAGAACTAAGAATAAAATGACCCTAGGATCCTGCAATTCCCCCAATACTTGGTATCTACTCAAAGGAAAAAATCAGTATATAAAATAGATATCTGCACCTGTGTGTTCATCACAGCAGTATTTACAACAGGTTCCTTGGACTAGGGAACAGCTTTTATATCCACATGAAATACATTCCCTTCCTTTTTGCCTCGGAGAAGTAAGTACCCAGAAACAGAACCTAGAAATTATGTAAATAATTAGACATCAAGGTCATGACAACTAAATCATGAGTCCAACTCTCCCCTACTTTATATTTCCTATTACAATGATCAATAGGAGAACTGGCAATGGGGCAAAACAAGCACCAGTGCTAGAAGTTAGGGAAAGGTGAAAGACACACAAAAGTTAGGGAAAGGTGAAAGACACACAAAAGTTTCCATTGTTATGGAAACTATGTCTGTGATGGGCATTCTTTCTGAATTTCATTTCATCTGGTATATAAAGAGATGATATATTCTAAAGAACAGAAACAACAGATGATAAATTTAAGGACATTGAGAAAAAGAACTAAGTGAAGTGTGATGGCAGGGAAGGGAAGGCCATTTAGATTCTGGAGGACCAAAATGTTCAGGGTAATACCAGGAGAAAAGGATTGAGTACACAGAAGAAAAAAAGAGAAAAGATACTCATCATGTAAATAAATTTTTCCATAGACTAAAGGGGCTCATTGTACACTAGATATATGTAATAAAAACAAACATTTGAAAAAAAATATTTGGAATCAACCTAAGTGTCCATCAATAGAAGAGTGAATAAAGAAAATGTGATGCATACACACACACACACATACACACACACTCGGGAATACTATTCAGCCATAAAAAGTGAAATCATGTCTTTTTCAGCAACACAGATGGAACTGGAGGCCACTTTCTTAAGTGAAACAACTCAGACACAGAAATACAAATACTTCATGTTCTCACTTATAATCGGGAGCTAAATAAAAAGTGTTCAAATTGATGCAGAATGTGGAACACTGGACACTAGAGACTTCAAGGGACATGAGGTGTGGAAAAGAGGCAGATGATGGGATGTTAGTTGTGGATACAATGTGACTTGCTGTAGTGATGGATACACAGAAGGCTCTGAATTATGCACTGTGATATATCAATGTAGTAAAATTTGTACTTTCCATGAATACATGCATTAAGATGGAAAAAAATAATAAAATGTTTTAAAAATGATATAATGAAATTGATACAAGAACCTATTCCTTCAGTCACATAATATATAACTAATGGGAATTCAGTGGAATAATGTAAGAAATTGAAATGTATTGAAAAGGCTGCCCATTGACACTTTAAATAAGATTTAAACACAAACATAATACAGTAAAGTAGCATTACAAAATTAATTAGAAAGAATTCATTTCCTTAATCGAATTTTATATTTATCTCTTAAAATAATCTCCTACCTTCATTATTTGCAATCTAAAATAGGAAGGAGGGGAATGATCACACAACATCTGGACAGTACCTGGGAAATTTTTATTAATCTTTGAGATTTTTTACTCTCATTTATAGAAAAAATATGCAGAAAGAATAATAAAACTTGCTTAATTACATACTGAAAATGTCTAAATCTTTAAAGTTATCTTCTTAATTAATTTTAATTTTTACAACAATCATTTTAATACAAATTTTGAGAGTTTGTAGATAGGAAAAAGAGAAAGAGATAGATGGTAAGTGACTGAAAGATTGAAAACTTTTAGGATGAATCTGGCAACTAATTATTTCATTGTTTATTCTTTATATCTTATCACAAAAGTGGGTTTGCTTTATAAAATTATATATCATACAAAATAAGATTTGCAATTCCTCATCTTTTTCAAAATGTATCATATCTTAATACTTAAATAATATTAATTTACATCAATTTGTATGCTTCTCAGTAATAATCACCAGTCTTCTTTCATTCTATTAAAGCTTTAAGCTTTACTTAGTGTTGTGTATTTTCTTACCCCCAAGTAATCTGTGAGACGTTTTAGCATGTGGGGAGCTTATAACAGAGCATATTTGGGCTCTACATGGAAGAAGACAGAAAATGAAACCAGAATGAGATGAGGGATAAATAGAGCTGTGATGTAATCTCAAAAAAACTCAAGTGACATTCCGAGGAGTTTGGGAGTTAGAATGGCATTTCAGAGTTGTTCTGAGTTGGGGCAGGGAGATTAGCTTTCATGCCTTCAGACTGATCACTAGATGTTATTTGCACCAATATATTGTCCATTTTGGGTGTGGTTGTCAGGGCCTGAAAGGGCTGATAGCTGAAGGCTGACTTCCTCTGGTATTTCCAGCAGTTATAAGTATCAATTCTTCATTTCTGCTACAAGATAGAAATGGTGTATCACAGCATTCATATCATGATAAACCATTATGATTCTGCATGTTGGGATGCTTCTGTAACAAGTTACAGGGCCTGGACTTGAGGGAGCCCATTCCTGATGCAATCCAAGAAATCATCACTAGCCTCTGAATCATTAACATATGGGATGAAAAATTCAGGGTGAGAATTTGCAAATGAAAAATGCAAATAATCAGCTTCTTTGGAAATTATGTTCTTGGTTTATTTTACAAAGATGCACGTGTTAGCTTGCTTATTGAAAAATCTCAGAATTTGCATCTAAGGGAAGAGAAACAAAAAATGTAAATGTCAATCTGAAGGTATGTTATCATCATCATTATATTATAAAAGCAGCAAGTCTGAACTGAGATGCAATGTTTTCTTAATGAGTCCCTTTATTTAACTAAGAAAAAAGAAGCACTAACATTCCAGTCTGCCTATAGCGAACAGAATAATGGCTCTCCAAAGTTGTCCATTCTCTAACCTTCAGAATTTGTGAACATGTTACTATACCTGTCAAAAGGACTTTCCAAGTATGACTAAGGTTACAAACCTTGAGATAGGGAAATTATTCTAAATTGTTCTCATGAGCCTCAAATTTAGTCACAAGAGCCCTTCGAGGCAGAGAACTTACTCCAGCTAATCAGAGAAGAAAACAGAGGGATTTGAAGTGGAAGAGGGACTGTACTGGCCAGCTGCTGGCCTCGAAATGAAGGAAGGGATGACAACCAGAGAATGCAGATGCCTCTAGGAGCTGGGAACAGCCCAAAGCTGATACACGGTAAGGAAGTGAGGACCGCAGTTCCACAGTAAAGAACTGAATGCTGCTATCAACTCAAACTGAGCAAGGAAACAAATATTCTGATAGAAACTACTAAAAGGAGCACAGCCCTGCTGATTCCTTGATTTCAGCCCAGTGAGACTCCAGTTGGCCTCTGAACTGCAGAATCATCAGAAAATAAATTTTTTGTTCTGAAGCTGTTGTACCATGTTATGGCAGGAATAGAAGGCTAATACAACTTCCTCACATTTCTTTAAAATTGGGTAAGAAAATGCAGTGAGATGTTGTAAATTAAAGATGGGGAAGTGGGTTAAATGGGTGTGACTTGGGAGAAAATAACAAAGAGGAAATGATAAATAAAGAGGATATGGTTTAATGGTTTAAAGGAGGAGCTGATGACAAATTTTACACTCATTGTGGTTTTGCCTGAATATAGAAGTAAAGATGTTAGTCACAGAGCCCACTACTTCTTGTTCTCGGTATTTTTGATGAGTATTTTGATGACAAGTATTGCTTTTAAAACTATAGAAAAGCTGTATAGTTGTAAATAATATTGAAGAAGGCACCTGAACTATAAGCTTCAAGACAATGTTGTCATTTCATTATCCTCTTATAAAGGGGTGATACACAGGAAGAACAGAAGCAGTAATTTTTACATGATGGTTTTTTTTACCATAATGAATAGGGCCTCTAACAACATTCTGGAGCAGCAGTTCTCAACCTGTGGGCACTGCACTACTCACCTAAGCTTTCCGCTAGGACAGCACTCCTCTCCCACCATACCAGCATTCTCATTTCTCCTTTCTGCTAGCTTAAAGGAGACACTACTTCCCTATGGAACACGAGTGCTCAGCTATACCGTAAGAGGAGTGCTCTCTGGCTCCACAAACACAAATGTGAGGTGAGGACATGAATCACACTAGATAGGATGATTCGCAGGATATACACGAACAGAATTTCAAGATGAGGACTCGGATCACCCTGCAGAAGGTTACTCACTGGATGTACAGTGAGTACAGAAAGGCGAGATGAGGACTGGGATCACCAGTGGAAGGATTACTCGCTGGATATCCACTAGCAGAAAAGCAAGGTGAGGACTCAGATCACCCTGGATAGGATTACTCCCTGGATGGACCCTACCAAAAAGGCGAGGTGAGTTCTCGGATCACACTGAAGAGGATTACTCTCTGGATGGATACTACCAGAAAGGCGAGGTGGAGACTTGCATTTGTTTAGGAAAGGTGTGATGGCTGGATGCACACCAGCCAAAAGACAGGCACTCCAGGAAAGGAGTGCTATATGGATGCACACAGTAAGAAATGGGATATAGATGGGGAGAGCAAGATGGCGGCCGAGTAACAACTTCCTTGTATCTGAGCACCGTGAGTCTGGGGAGATAAGACTCCAGGCATCTCTGGCTGGTGGGATCTGCCTATAATCATCCCTTTGAGGATACAGGGAGTCAGCAAAAGACTTCTGGACCCCAAGAGGAGGACAAAAATAGTGGAAAACTGGCACAGAAACTTAAAGAGCAAGAGGAAGTGAAAGGAAAATTAGGCAAGGAAATAGATACAAGGAAACACTCATGAGGAAGAATCAGCAGAAAACGCCAGGCAACATGAAGAAGCAGTCCAGAACGACCCCACCAAGTCACCATGAGGTAGCTACTGCAGAGGATTCCACCAATAAAGAAAGGAATGACAGAAAGGTAATTTAGAATACAAATGATGAAAACAATGAAGGAAACTGCCAATGAAGTAGAAAATAACCAAAAGGAAATCCAAAATCAGAATCAAATAAGAGATGAACAATATGAAGAATATAGAAAGGATGTAGCAGAGCTGAAGGAACTGAAGCAGTCAATTAGGGAACTTAAAGATGCAATGGAAAGTATCAGCAACAGGTTAGACCATACAGAAGAAAGAATTTCAGAGATAGAAGACAAAGTTCCTGAGATAACTCAGATAGTAAAAGAGGCAGAAATGAAGAGAGAGAAAGCATAAGGTTCACTGTCAGAATTATGGGACTTTATGAAGTGTTCCAACATATGAGTTACAGGAATCCCAGAAGGGGAAGAAGAATGCCCCAGAGGAATAGAAGCCATACTAGAGAGAACATTATAAAAGAAAATTTCCTAAATATCACTAAAGATTCTGACACACTCCTTTCAGAGGGATATCGGACCCCAGGTCGCCTCAACTCTAACCGAGCTTCTCCAAGACACATTGTGATGAACCTATCCAAAGTCAAGACAAAAGAAAAGATTCAGCAAGCTGCCAGGAGTAAGCGCCAGTTGACCTACAGGGGCAAATCCATTCAGAGTGACTGCAGACTTCTCTAATGAAACATTCCAAGCAAAAAGACAATGGTCATTTACCCTTAATCTACTTACACAGAACAATTTCCAGCCCAGAATTCTGTACCCTGCTAAGCTAAGCTTTAAAATTGATGGAGAAATCAAATCATTTATGGATATACAAACATTGAGGAAATTCGCCAAAAGACCAGCGCTACAGGAAATACTTAAACCTGTTCTACACACTGACAATCACAA
Organism: Nycticebus coucang; assembly: GCF_027406575.1. Classification (NCBI taxonomy): domain Eukaryota; kingdom Metazoa; phylum Chordata; class Mammalia; order Primates; family Lorisidae; genus Nycticebus; species Nycticebus coucang. Next base: position 33,369,181 of record NC_069786.1, read on the forward strand.
TGGATCAACAGCAAAGTCAGAACTCAGAAATTAAAGGACAGAACATAACCTCCACACTGATGTGAAAGATAAAACTAAGGAATGGACTCTCACAAAATAAGATGAATAGAACAATACCACACTTAACAATTATACTCCGATTACCATGCAGAGGATTATTCACTGGATGGACACTAGCACAAAGGCAAGGTGATGAGTTCCAATTGGAAGAGGAGTGATGGATGGTTGCACAGTAGCAAAAAGCAATGTTGAAGAGATGTGTGATCCGGTATAAATGTGCTGTATACCTGCACACATAATGAAATGGGATTTTGCAACTCGGGAATGAGCCTACTTTCCGGAATATGCTGGAATAGTTCGGCAAACGCAGTCTCACTAAAATCGTGCACTAAACAGCAATACAGTTGGCACACCGGCTAAAGGAGGACATGGGTATTGATGTTCCCTCAGCAGTACGGTTGAGATCATGTATGATGAAAACGAGTATTATCTGGTATATATTGCACTGAAGAAATACACTGAAGTGTGTCCAAATAGGAAGTTGCAGTCGAAACTTCTGGGGTGCAAGAAGCTGTGGAAGGTGGAAAACTTCTTTCCCGGGCAGCTGTGTAACTGTTCCTAAGGGGTGGAAAGAGTTTTTCCCCGTCAGAAAGAGTGTGTCAGTTGTCTGCAGTAGTGGAGCTGAACAACTGTTTCCCTGACATAATGCACGTTGTGCCATGAATTTTGACACATCGTGTCACATTGGTCAGGCACTCAGCAATGATTTTCAGAGGCTTACATTTGCGATTATTGCAAGTATTTTGCCTAATACTCTTTGAAACATGCATAAGTTTTTAAAAAGAAATTGCCTATGAACCGTTTAGGAAACAGGTATTGTGGGATTTTGAAATGGCATACATGTGTAGCTGTTAATAGCATGACGTAAGAGAAGAAAATGCTTATCTCTCCCCATAGCATACCATTTGATAAAAGCTGGAACAGTGGCAAAATTCCAGATGTGCACTACTAGAAAGGTGATGTGCTGACTTGGATCACCCTGGAGAGGATTACTGTCTGCTGTTACAATTGAAGAACGTTGAAGTGAGGACTCGGATCACCTTGGAGAGGACTACTCTTTGGATGGTAAACTTGAAGGAAGCCGATGTGAGGACTCGGATCACCCTGGAGGGGATTACTCGCTAGATGTAGAAGACCAGAAATGTGAGGTGAGGACTCAGATCACCATGGAGAGGATTACTCTCTGGTTGTTACACTTGAAGGACATCGACGTGAGGACTCGGATACCTTGGAGAGGATTACTCTTTGGATGTTGAACTTGAAAGAAACCGAACTGAGGACTCAGATCACCCTAAAGGGGATTACTCACTAAATGTGCACTAGAAGAAAGGTGAGGTGAGGACTCGGATCACCATGTAGAGGATTACTCGCTGGAAGTTAGAATTCAGAACATTGAGGTGAGATATCAGGTCACCCCGGAGAGGATTACTCTCTGGTTGTCACACTTGAAGGAAGTAGACGTGAGGACTCGGAATACCCTGGAGAGGATTGCTCTCTCGTTGTTACACTTCAAGGAAGTCAACAGGACTCAGATCACCTTGGAGAGGATTACTCGCAAGATGTATAAGAGCAGAAATGTGAGGTGACAACTCGGATTACCATGGAGAGGATTATTCACTGGATGGACACAAGCACAAAGCCAAGGTGATGAGATCCGTTTGGAAGAGGAGTGATGGATGCTTGCACAGTAGCCAAAAGGAATGTTGAAGACACGAGTGCTCTGGTATAAATGTGCTGTATACCTGCACACATAATGAAATGGGATATTGGGACTTGGAAATGAGCCTACTTTCCGAAATATGCTGGAATAGTTCAGCAAACGCAGTCTCACTGAAATCGTGCACTGAACAGCAATACAGTTGGCACATCTGCTAAAGGAGGACATGGGTATTGATGTTCCCTCAGCAGTACGGTTGAGATCGTGTATAATGAAAACGAGTAGACAGAGTCTCACTATGTCACCCTAAGTAGAATGCCATGGTGTCACAGCTCACAGCAACCTCAAACTCTTGGGCTTAAGTGATTCTCTTGCTTCAGCCTCCCTCGTAGCTGGAACTACAGGCACCTAGCACAATGCCTGGCTATTTTTTGGTTGCAGTTGTCATTGCTGTTTAGCAGGCCCGGGCTAGGTTCGAAAACTTCAGCCTTGGTGTATGTGGCCGGTGCCCTAACCACTGAGCAACAGGCACCAAGCGAGATCTAGAAATCATCTTAAAAATATGTTTTCAGGGACTGAAGCCAGCTTTCAACAAAGGCTCCCGTCCAGAAGGAAAGTTAAGGGACAGGAATTTAGTAAGTGTCCTGGTGGACTTGAGCCTCACCAAGAGGGAAGGCTGAAGAACGCACATCAACACCACTGAGGCAAGTTGTGATCACAAGGACACAAACAAAAGGTACAAAATGCACCACCAAGCGGACGGGAGTCCCCCTCCCCCATGAGACCGGCTCTAGAGCCCCACAATTGAACAAGCAGGCAGAAATTAAAGGCCCTCCCACTACACTCCACGGGAGAGACCTTCTAAAAACTGGACCTACCTCCCCTACTGGGGTGCCGTGGCGTTCTCCTGCTGGACATAGGGCTGAATAAAACTTTGGGAATCCTTTGCCGGCAACCCTGAATCCCCGGCGCTCCCCTCCCGCCCACTGAGGTCCGGAGGCCTGTCCCCCAGGACTTCGGATCCTTGGGTGATTTCTCAAGGGGAGTGGACAGTCCCCGAGTTGCGACTGGTCAGCATTGACTCTGAGGCGTGCCAAGTGAGGAGAGGGCACTGGGCTGAGGGGGAGTCACGCCTCGCGGCACTTCCCTGCGCTGCAGTGCACCAACCCTCCCCGGGCATACGGGGCCCAAGACTGAATAAGACCCTGGCCTACCCGCTGAGAGCTGAGAACCCCTACTCTCACTCGGGGTCTGAGGGCCTATCCCCCAGGAGTTCGGCTCCTTGGGTGATTTCTAGAGGGGAGTGCACAGTGCCTGAGCTGCGTCAGGTCAGCGCTGACTCTGGGATACGTGAGCGAGGAGAGGGCACTCTGCTGAGGGGAAATCAAGCCTTGGCGGCACTTCCCTGCAGTGCAGTGCACGAGCCCTCCCCGGACTGTAGTATTGCGTGAAACTGAATGAAACTCTAGCTTCCCCCCGCCCCACTCCCAATTGGGGTCTGGGGGCCCATCCCCCCAAGAGTTCTGATTCTTGGGGGATCTCTTAAGGGCTGTGGACCCAGCACAAACTGCGGCCGCTCAGTGCTGACTCTGGGGCGCGGGACAGAGGAGAAAAGGGTCGCCTGAGTGCCCACACCAGAGCAGCAGTTCCCTGGAGATAGATCAACAGCCGTTTTTTCTTTAATGGCAGAACGCTCACTTCTGGATATTCTGAGGCCACACCCCCTGTCTCCCTGGGCAACCAGAGGAGGCCACCGGTGACACGGCTCACAAACCCGGGAAGCTTCCAGGGCGGGGCCGACCCAGAGAGGTGTTCAGACGCAATTCTCCAGCAGCAAAGACGTTTGAACTCAAAACAGCCCGTCTCCTGTAGGCGACGACAGGAACAGAGACAGAACCTCACAAAGTTGTCTGTTCTGTTCTGTTCTGTTAGCAGCATCCATCAGGGACGGGGCTAAGCCTGAGTGAACACCTCCTTCCCATCACCTGCGTCAAACACTCAAAGATGTCAGGCCCCATCTCCTCCTGCTAGATAGCGGCAGTCTGCGGGGGCCTGGCAGACTTCCTTGCGATTCAGGCAGGTGCAAACCCCTGGAGTGTCTGTTCACTGCAGGCAACTGGGTTAGCCATCTGCAGAGATACCAGTGACTGGGTCCGACGGAGGGGCAAAGTGGGGAAGGAGACGTCAACCTTCCCAGACTGCTCTGTTTGCTGGGTGGCTCCTCCTGACTCCACGCTGCACTGGGGTGAGCTGTGTCAGAGGAGTCACCAGGCCCCTGTGATCCAGTTCCCAGAGACCTCTTGAACCCTTCCACCCGAGACAAGTGCCGATTGAGACAGTTGATTTGGACCTTTTGAACTGGGCTAATAGACTGAGGACTTTTCAGGCGGTGCCCTGGGTGTGCGATTGTAGGAAGGTTTGATTCTCCTTTTCCAACTGGGGCCAGAGGTGGGCAGGCGGGGTGACTTAATTGCTGATTTTTCCACACAGCTGAGACTTCAAACCAGAGTAGAAGTTGCAATAGGATCGAACAGAAACCAGCTGAAAACAAGACAGAACCACTTTGCTCCACCACACCAGACAGGGCCCCAGTTTCTCAGGCCACAACACTGTACGGGCCCTCGATAAAACCCCAGGGGAAAAACCAAAGGGAGTAAACCATGGGGCGGAATCAGCGGAAAAACTCTGGTAACATGAATAACCAGAATAGAACAATCCCCCAAGAAAAGATACGGCAGATGTGATTGAAGATCCCATTCATAAACAACTGGCTGAGATGTCAGAAATCGAATTCAGAATTTGGTTTGCAGACAAGATTAATAAAATGGAATTAGGAATTCGAGGAAAAATTCAAAAATTGTCTCAAGAATTTAACGAGTTTAAAGACAAAACCACCAAAGACTTAGACACACTGAAACAAGAACTTACAGCCAAAAAGATATGAAAAATACAGTAGAATCCCTCAGTAACAGAATGGAGCAAGCAGAAGAAAGGATTTCTGACATTGAAGATAAAGTCTTCGAACGCTCCCAATCTCTCAAAGAGGAAGAGAAATGGAGAGCAAAAACGGATCACTCACTCAGAGAGCTCTCAGATAATTCGAAAAAAAACAACATAAGGGTTATAGGAATTTCAGAGAACGATGAAGTAGCTGCCAAGGGCACAGAGGCCCTTCTACATGAAATTATGAAAGAAAATTTTCCAGACATGCCTAGAGAATCTGAAATTCAGATAGCAGACAGCTTCAGAACCCTAGCACGATTCAACCCCAATAAGCCATCTCCCAGACATATCATAATTAGCTTCACTAAAGTTAACATGAAAGAGAAGATTCTGAAAGCAGCCCAGCGAAAGAAAACTATAACGTACAAAGGTAAGAATATTAGAATAACTGCAGATCTCTCTGCTGAAACTTTTCAAGCAAGAAGAGGCTGGTCATCAACTTTTAATCTCCTAAAGCAAAAAAACTTTCAACCCAGGATCTTGTATCCAGCTAAACTGAGTTTCATCTATGATGGAGAAATTAAATACTTCAATGACATTCATATGTTGAAAAAATTTGCCATAAGTAAACCAGCTCTTCAGGATATTCTCAGACCTATCCTCCACAATGACCAACCCAATCCTATACCACAAAAGTAAACTCACTCAGAAACTTCGGATCAAACTCCAACTTCCACACTGGCAAAAGGATTAAAAATGTCCACTGGACCTTTGAAAAACTCGATACCCAAAATTCCACCAGACTTATTAATACTCTCCATCAATGTGAATGGCTTAAACTGTCCTCTAAAGAGGCATAGGTTAGCTGACTGGATACAAAAACTCAAGCCAGATATTTGTTGCATACAAGAGTCACATCTCAACTTAAAAGACAAATACAGACTCAGGGTGAAAGGATGGTCATCCATATTTCAGGCAAATGGTAATCAGAAAAAAGAAGGTGTTGCAATTTTATTTGCAGATACAGTAGGCTTTAAACCATCAAAACTAAGGAAGGACAAGAATGGTCACTTCATATTTGTTAAGGGTAATGCTCAATATGACGAGATCTCAATTATTAATATCTATGCACCTAACCAGAATGCACCTCAATTTATAAGAAAAACTCTAACAGACATGAGTAACTTGATTTCCTCCAGCTCCATAATCGTCGGAGATTTCAACACTCCCTTGGCAGTGTTGGATCGATCCTCCAGAAAGAAGCTGAGCAAAGAAATCTTAGATTTAAACCTAACCATCCAATATTTAGATTTAGCAGACATCTACAGAACATTTCATGCCAACAAAACTGAATACACATACTTCTCATCAGCCCACGGAACTTACTCCAAAATTGATCACATTTTAGGTCACAAGTCTAACCTCAGTAAATTTAAAGGAATAGAAATTATTCCTTGCATCTTCTCGGACCATCATGGAATAAAACTTGAATTGAGTAACAACAGGAATCTGCATACTCATACAAAAACATGGAAGTTAAATAACCTTATGCTGAATGATAGCTGGGTCAGAGATGAGATTAAGAAAGAAATCACCAATTTTTTGGAACAAAATGACAATGAAGACACAAGCTATCAGAACCTCTGGGACACTGCAAAGGCAGTTCTAAGAGGGAAATTTATTGCACTGCAAGCCTTCCTCAAGAGAACGGAAAGAGAGGAAGTTAACAACTTAATGGGACATCTCACGCAACTGGAAAAGGAAGAACATTCCAACCCCAAACCAAGTAGAAGAAAAGAAATAACCAAAATTAGAGCAGAATTAAATGAAATTGAAAACAAAAGAATAATACAACAGATCAATAAATCAAAAAGCTGGTTTTTTGAAAAGGTCAATAAAATAGATAAACCTCTGGCCAACCTAATCAGAAAAAAACACTAAAATCTCTAATCTCATCAATCAGAAACAACAAAGACGAAATAACAACAGACTCATCAGAAATCCAAAAAATCCTTAATGAATATTACAAGAAACTTTATTCTCAGAAATATGAAAATCTGAAGGAAATAGACTGATACTTGGAAGCACGCCACCTTCCAAGACTTAACCAGAATCAAGTGGAAATGTTGAACAGACCCATATCAACTTCAGAAATAGCATCAATTATACAAAACCTAACTAAAAAGTAAAGCCCAAGACCAGATGGTTTCACGTCAGAATTCTACCAAACCTTTAAAGAGGAATTAGTACCTATATTACTCAACCTGTTCCAAAATTTAGAAAAAGAAGGAAGACTACCCAACACGTTCTATGAAGCAAATATCACCCTGATCCCCAAACCAGGAAAAGAGCCAACAAGGAAAGAAAATTATAGACCAATATCACTAATGAATATAGATGCAAAAATATTCAACAAGATCCTAACAAACAGAATCCAACAACACATCAAACAAATTATACATCATGACCAAGTTGGTTTTATCCCAGGGTGTCAAGGCTGGTTCAATATATGTAAATCTATAAATGTAATCCAGCACATAAACAAATTAAAAAACAAAGACCATATGATTCTCTCAATTGATGCATAAAAAGCTTTTGATAATATCCAGCATCCCTTCATGATCAGAACACTCAAGAAAATTGGTCTAGAAGGGACTTTTCTTAAACTGATAGAGGCCATCTACAGCAAACCCACAGCCAATATCATATTGAATGCAGTTAAATTGGAATCATTTCCACTCAGATCAGGAACCAGACAAGGCTGCCCATTGTCTCCATTGCTTTTCAACATTGTAATGGAAGTTTTAGCCACCGCAATTAGGGAAGAAAAGGCGATCAAGGGTATCCATATAGGGTCAGAAGAGATCAAACTCTCGCTCTTCGCAGATGATATGATTGTGTATCTGGAAAACACTAGGGACTCTACTACAAAACTCCTAGAAGTGATCAAGGAATACAGCAGTATCTCAGGTTACAAAATCAACATTCATAAATCGGTAGCCTTTATATACACCAACAACAGTCATATTCAAAAAGCAGTTAAGGACTATATCCCATTCACAGTAGTGCCAAAGAAGATGAAATATTTGGGAATTTACCTAACAAAAGACGTGAAAGATCTCTATAAAGAGAACTATGAAACTCTAAGAAAAGAAATAGCTGAAAATGTTAACAAATGGAAAAACATACCATGCTCATGGCTGGGAAGAATCAACATTATCAAAATGTCCATACTACCCAAAGCAATATATAATTTCAACGCACTCCCTATTAAAGCTCCACTGTCATATTTTAAAGATCTTGAAAAAACATTACTTTGTTTTATATGGAATCAGTAAAAAAATCGAATAGCCAAGACATTACTCAGAAATAAAAACAAAACAGGAGGAATCACACTACCAGACCTCAAAATTTACTACAAATCGATAGTGATCAAAACAGCATGGTACTGGCAAAAAAACAGAGAAGTAGATATCTGGAATAGAATAGAGAACCAAGAGATGAATCCAGCTACTTACCGCTATTTGATTTTTGACAAGCCAATTAAAAACATTCAGTGGGGAAAAGATTCCCTATTTAACAAATGGTGCTGGGTGAACTGGCTGGCAACCTGCAGAAGACTGAAATTGGACCCACACCTTTCACCATTAACTAAGATAGACTCTCATTGGATTAAAGATTTAAACTTAAGACATGAAACTATAAAAATACTAGAGGAGAATGCAGGGAAAACCCTTGAAGAAATTGGTCTGGGTGAGTATTTCATGAGGAGAACCCCCCGGGCAATTGAAGCAGCTTCAAAAATACACTACTGGGACTTGATCAAACTAAAAAGCTTCTGCACAGCTAAGAACACAGTAAGCAGAGCAAGCAGACAGCCCTCAGAATGGGAGAAGATATTTGCAGGGTATAACTCTGACAAAGGTTTAATAACCAGAATCCACAGAGAACTCAAACACATCAGCAAGAAAAAAACAAGGGATCCCATCGCAGGCTGGGCAAGGGATTTGAAGAGAAACTTCTCTGAAGAAGACAAGCGCACGGCCTTCAGACATATGAAAAAATGCTCATCATCTTTAATCATCAGAGAAATGCAAATCAAAACTACTTTGAGATATCATCTAACTCCAATGAGACTAGCCTATATCACAAAATCTCAAGACCAGAGTTGTTGGCGTGGATGCGGAGAAAAGGGAACACTTCTGCACTGCTGGTGGGAATGCAAATTAATACATTCCTTTTGGAAAGATATATGGAGAACACTCAGAGATCTAAAAATAGATCTGCCATTCAATCCTGTAATCCCTCTGCTGGGCATATACCCAGAAGACCAAAAATCACAACATAACCAAGATATTTGTACCAGAATATTTATTGCAGCCCAATTCATAATAGCTAAGTCATGGAAAAAGCCCAAGTGCCCATCGATCCACGAATGGATTAATAAATTGTGGTATATGTATACCATGGAATACTATGCAGCCTTAAAGAAAGATGGAGACTTTACCTCTTTCATGTTTACATGGATGGAGCTGGAACATATTCTTCTTAGTAAAGTATCCCAAGAATGGAAGAAAAAGTACCCAATGTACACAGCCCTACTATGAAACTAATTTGGGACTCTCACATGAAAGCTATAACCCAGCTACAACTTAAAAATAGGGGGAAGTGGGAAAGGGGGGGTGGGTAGAGGGAGGGGAATCGGTGGGATCACACCTGTGGTGCATATTACAGGGGTATTTGCGAAACTTGGTAAATGTAGAATTTAAATGTTTTGGCACAGTAACTGAGAAAACGGCGGAAAGGCTGTGTTAACCACTGTGATAAAAATGTGTCAAATGGTTTATGAAGTGAGTGTATGATGCCCCATAATCATATCATTGTATACAGTTATGATTTAATAAAAAAATTAAAAAAAAAAAGAAAACGAGTAGTATCTGGTATATATTGCACTGAAGAAATAGACTGAAGTGTGTCAAAATAGGAAGTTGCAGTCGAAACTTCCGGGGTGGAGGGAGACAAGATGGCGGACTGATCCACCTTTCAACAGAGGCTCCCGTCCAGAAGGAGACTTAAGGGAAAGGAATTTAGTAAGTATCCAGGTGGACTTCAGCCACATCAAGAGAGAAGGTTGAAGAAAGCATGTCAACACCGCTGAGGCGAGCTGTGATCACAAGGATGCAAACAAAAGGTACAAAATCCACCACCAAGCGAACGGCAGTCCGGTTCCCAGAGACCTCTTGAACTCTCCCACCCGAGACAGGTGCCGATTGAGACAGTTGATTTGGACCTTTTGAACTGGGCTAATAGAATGAGTACTTTTCAGGCGGTGCCCTGGGTGTGCGGTTGTAGGAAGGTTTGATTCTCCTTTTCCAACTGGGGCCAGAGGGTGCAGGTGGGGTGACTTAATTGCTGATTTTTCCACACAGCTGAGACTTCAAGCCAGAGTAGAAGTTGCAATAGGATCGAAAGGAAACCAGCTGAAAACAAGACAGAACCCCTTAGCTCCACCACACAGGACAGTCCCCCAGTTTCTCAGGCCACAACACTGTACTGCACCTTGATAAAGCCCCAGGGGAAAAATCAAAGGGAGTAAAATAACCATGGGGTGGAATCAGAGGAAAAACTCTGGTAACATGAATAAGCAGAATAGATCAACCCCCCCCCAAGAAAAGATACGGCAGATGTGATTGAAGATCCCATTCATAAACAACTGGCTGAGATGTCAGAAATCGAATTCAGAATTTGGATTGCAGACAAGATTAATAAAATGGAATTAGGAATTCGAGGAGAAATTCAAAAGTTGTCCCAAGAATTTAACGAATTTAAAGACAAAACCACCAAAGGCTTAGACACACTGAAGCAAGAATTTACAGCCCTCAAAGATATGAAAAATACAGTAGAATCCCTCAGCAACAGAATGGAGCAAGCAGAAGAAAGGATTTCTGACATTGAAGATAAAGTCTTCGAACGCTCCCAATCTCTCAAAGAGGAAGAGAAATGGAGAGCAAAAACGGATCACTCACTCAGAGAGCTCTCAGATAATTCGAAAAAAAGCAATATACGAATTATTGGGATTTCTGAGAAGGATGAAGTGGCCTCGAAGGGCACAGAGGCCGTTCTGCATGAAATTATGAAAGAAAATTTTCCAGACACGCCTAGAGAATCTGAAATTCAGATAGCAGACAGCTTCAGAATGCCAGCACGATTCAAACCCAATAAGTCATCCCCCAGACATATCATAATTAGCTTCACTAAAGTTAACATGAAAGAGAAGATTCTCAAAGCAGCCCGGCGAAAGAAAACTATTACGTACAAAGGTAAGAATATTAGAATAACTGCAGATCTCTCTGCTGAAACTTTTCAAGTCAGAAGAGGGTGGTCATCAACTTTTAATCTCCTAAAGCAAAATAACTTTCAACCCAGGATCTTGTATCCAGCTAAACTGAGTTTCATCTATGATGGAGAAATTAAATACTTCAATGACATTCATATGTTGAAAAAAATTGCCATAAGTAAACCAGCTCTTCAGGATATTCTCAGACCTATCCTCCACAATGACCAACCCAATCCTATACCACAAAAGTAAACTCACTCAGAAACTTCGGATCAAACTCCAACTTCCACACTGACGAAAGGATTAAAAATGTCCACTGGACCTTGAAGAACTCGATACCCAAAATTCCACCAGACTTATCAATACTCTCCATGAATGTGAATAGCTTAAACTGTCCTCTAAAGAGGCATAGGTTAGCTGACTGGATACAGAAACTCAAGACAGATATTTGTTGCATACAAGAGTCACATCTTAACTTAAAAGACAGACTCAGGGTGAAAGGATGGTCATCCACATTTCAGGCAAATGGTGATTGGAAAAAAGCAGGTGTTGCAATTTTATTTGCAGATACAGTAGGCTTTAAACCATCAAAAGTAAGGAAGGACAAGAATGGTCACTTCATATTTGTTAAGGATAATACTCAATATGACGAGATCTCAATTATTAATATCTATGCACCCAACCAGAATGCACCTCAATTTATAAGAGAAACTCTAACAGACATGAGTAACTTGATTTCCTCCAGCTCCATAATCGTCGGAGATTTCAACACTCCTTTGACAGTGTTGGAGCGATCCTCCAGCAAGAAGCTGAGCAAAGAAATCTTAGATTGCCCCCTATGTCACAAAACGTCTCTAGGCTTCCAGGAGACTGTCCTGTTCTCAGCGTTTCCTTTTAATGTGATAAGAATCAGTAACCGTCCTTTGCAAGCATGGTGTCCATTCCTCTGCACCTCCAAAGACCGGGGCAGTAGGAACGGACTGTTGTTTTGAGTTGCTGCAGTGGGGCACTGTCCCTTCAGGTACAATTGCTCATTTGGCATCTAAAAATCCTATAGGTCTCTTTTTAAACAAAAAGGACCATCTGCCCTTGATGTACTTTTCAGCAACCTTAATCTTAACCAACTGTGCAAACCTTGATTAAGATGAATGATGTATCTATGGACAGCCAAAGTGAATATTAAACATCTATCCAATAACATTCCAGGTGACAATTGTTATAATACGTTTGGACCATGTACGTAAAGTGCCTCACCCAAGCATCCTAGCTTAGTCATAACATATGCCATGATCTCAATTATTTGTAATCAAGGGTGGACATGAGGAACAGCATGTGAAATATATGTGAAATGTTGCTGCAAAACAACTCTGCCCACTGAATTTCTCCAGGTCCCCAGGATCAGGACCCGTGTGAGGAATGTGTCCTTGATTTTATAACCTGTAAAACAAGTTATTCTCTCCTTACAAAACTAATAGCTTTCTTTCTCCCAGATAAAAGATCCCATGAAACTGCTCTTTTGCCTTGGATAATCATAAGCTAAGAATTAATTTAGTGCTTACTTGAAGTAATAATCTAATTTCTCGTTTTTGATAAAATTATCTTTCTCAAAAAAAAAAAAGAAATCTTAGATTTAAACATAACCATCCAATATTTAGATTTAGCAGATATCTACAGAACATTTCATCCCAACAAAACTGAATACACATACTTCTCACCAGCCCACATAACTTACTTCAAAATTGACCACATTTTAGGTCACAAGTATAACCTCAGTAAATTTAAAGGAATAGAAATTATTCCTTGCATCTTCTTGGAAAATCATGGAATAAAACTTGAACTCAGTAACAACAGGAATCTGCATACTCATACAAAAACATGGAAGTTAAATGAACCTATGCTGAATGATAGTGGGGTCAGAGATGAGATTAAGAAAGAAATTGCCAATTTTTTGGAACAAAATGACAATGAAGACACAAACTATCAGAACCTCTGGGACATCGCAAAGGCAGTTCTAAGAGGGAAATTTACAGCACGGCAAGACTTCCTCAAGAGAATGGAAAGAGAGGAAGTTAACAACTGAATGGGACATTTCAAGCAACTGGAAAAGGAAGAACAGTCCAACCCCAAACCCAGTAGAAGAAAAGAAATAACCAAAATTAGAGCAGAATTAAATGAAATTGAAAACAAAAGAATAATACAACAGATCAATAAATCAAAAAGCTGGTTTTTTGAAAAGGTCGATAAAATAGATAAACCTCTGGCCAACCTAATCAGAAAAAAACAGTAAAATCTCTAATCTCATCAATCAGAAACAACAAAGACAAAAATAACAACAGACTCATCAGAAATCCAAAAAATCCTTAATGAATATTACAAGAAACTTTATTCTCAGAAATATGAAAATCTGAAGAAAATTGACCAATACTTGGAAGCACACCACCTTCCAAGACTTAACCAGAATCAAGTGGAAATGTTGAACGGACCCATATCAAGTTCAGAAATAGCATCAACTATACAAAACCTCCCTAAAAAGAAAAGCCCGGGACCAGATGGTTTCACGTCAGAATTCTACCAAACCTTTAAAGAGGAATTAGTACCTATATTACTCAACCTGTTCCAAAATGCAGAAAAAGAAGGAAGACTACCCAACACATTCTATGAAGCAAACATCACCCTGATCCCCAAACCAGGAAAAGAGCCAACAAGGAAAGAAAATTATAGACCAATATCACTAATGAATATAGATGCAAAAATATTCAACAAGATCCTAACAAACAGAATCCAGCAACACATGAAACAAATTATACATCATGACCAAGTTGGTTTTATCCCAGGGTGTCAAGGCTGGTTCAATATATGTAAATCTATAAATGTAATTCAGCACATAAACAAATTAAAAAACAAAGACCATATGATTCTCTCAATTGATGCAGAAAAAGCTTTTGATAATATCCAGCATCCTTTCATGATCAGAACACTCAAGAAAATTGGTCTAGAAGGGACTTTTCTTAAACTGATAGAGGCCATCTACAGCAAACCCACAGCCAATATCATATTGAATGGAGTTAAATTGGAATCATTTCCACTCAGATCAGGAACCAGACAAGGCTGCCCATTGTCTCCATTGCTTTTCAACATTGTAATGGAAGTTTTAGCACCGCAATTAGGGAAGACAAGGCGATCAAGGGTATCCATATAGGGTCAGAAGAGATCAAACTTTCGCTCTTCACAGATGGAAAACATTAGGGACTCTACCACAAAACTCCTAGAAGTGATCAAGGAATACAGCAGCATCTCAGGTTACAAAATCAACATCCATAAATCAGTAGCCTTTATACACACCAACAGTCAAGTTGAAAAAGCAGTTAAGGACTCCATCCCATTCACAGTAGTGCCAAAGAAGATGAAATATTTAGGAATTTACCTAACAAAAGACATGAAATATCTCTGTAAAGAGAACTATGAAACTCTAAGAAAAGAAATAGCTGAAAATGTTAACAAATGGAAAAACATACCAAGCTCATGGCTGGGAAGAATCAACATTATCAAAATGTCCGTACTACCCAAGGCAATATATAATTTCAACGCACTCCCTATTAAAGCTCCACTGTCATATTTTAAAGATCTTGAAAAAACATTACTTCGTTTTATATGGAATCAGATAAAACCTCGAATAGCCAAGACAATACTCAGAAATAAAAACAAAACAGGAGGAATCACACTACCAGACCTCAGATTTTACTACAAATTGATAGTGATCAAAACAGCATGGTATTGGCACAAAAACAGAGAAGTAGATATCTGGAACAGAAAAGAGAACCAAGAGATGAATCCAGCTACTTACCGCTATTTGATTTTTGACAAGCCAATTAAAAACATTCAGTGGGGAAAAGATTCCCTATTTAACAAATGGTGCTGGGTGAACTGGCTGGCAACCTGCAGAAGACTGAAATTGGACCTGTACCATTCACCATTAACTAAGATAAATTCTCATTGGATTAAAGATTTAAACTTAAGATATGAAACCCTAAAAATACTAGAGGAGAATGCAGGGAAAACCCTTGAAGTAATTGGTCTGGGTGAGTATTTCATGAGGAGAACCCCCCGGGCAATTGAAGCAGCTTCAAAAATACACTACTGGGACTTGATCAAACTAAAAAGCTTCTGCACAGCTAAGAACACAGTAAGCAGAGCAAGCAGACAGCCCTCAGAATGGGAGAAGATATTTGCAGGGTATAACTCTGACAAAGGTTTAATAACCAGAATCCACAGAGAACTCAAACGCATCAGCAAGAAAAAAAAAGGGATCCCATTGCAGGCTGGCAAGAGATTTGAAGAGAAACTTCTCTGAAGAAGACAGGCGCACGGCCTTCAGACATATGAAAAAATGCTCATCATCTTTAATCATCAGAGAAATGTAAATCAAAACTAGTTTGAGATATCATCTAACTCCAGTGAGACTAGCCAATATCACAATATCTCAAGACCAGAGATTTTGGCGTGGATGCGGAGAAAAGGGAACACTTCTGCACTGCTGGTGGGAATGCAAATTAATACATTCCTTTTGGAAAGATATATGGAAAATACTCAGAGATCTAAGAATAGATCTGCCATTCAATCCTGTAATCCCTCTGCTGGACATATACCCAGAAGACCAAAAATCACAACATAACAAAGATATTTGTACCAGAATGTTTATTGCAGCCCAATTCATTATTGCCAAGTCATGGAAAAAGCCCAAGTGCCCATCAATCCCCGAATGGATTAATAAATTGTGGTATACGTACACCATGGAATACTATGCAGCCTTAAAGAAAGATGGAGACTTTACCTCTTTCATGTTTACATGGATGGAGCTGGAACATATTCTTCTTAGTAAAGTATCTCAAGAATGGAAGAAAAAGTACCCAATGTACTCAGCCCTACTATGAAACTAATTTGGGGCTCTCACATGAAAGCTATAACCCAGTTACAACCTAACAATAGGGGGAAGTGGGAACGGTGGTGTGGTGGGTAGAGGGAGGGGGATCGGTGGGATCATACCTGTGGTGCATCTTATGGGGGTATTTGCAAAAGTTGGTAAGTGTAGAATGTAAATGTTTTGGCACAGTAACTGAGATAACGCCAGAAAGGCTATGTTAACCATTGTGATAAAAATGTGTCAAATGGTCTATGAAGCGAGTGTATGATGTCCCATGATCATATCAATGTATACAGTTATGATTTAATAAAAAAAAAAAGAAAAAAAACTTCTGGGGTGCAAAAAGTTGTGGAAGATGGAAAACATCTTTCCCGTACAGCTGTGTAACAGTTCCTAAGGGATGGAAAGAGTTTTTCCCCGTCAGAAACAGTGTGCCGGTTGTCTGCAGTAGCGGAGCTGAACTGCTGTTTCCCGGACATCATGCATTTCTTGCCATGGCTTTTGACACATCATTTCACACTGGTCAGGAACTCAGCAATGATTTTCAGAGACTGACATGTGCGATCAGTGCAAGTATTTTGCGAAATACATTGCTGTTTGAAACATGCGTAAGTTTTTAAAAGGAAAGTGCCTATGAACCTTTTAGGAAACAAGGTATTGTGGGATTTTGAAAATGGCATACATGTGTAGCTCTTAATAGCATGACTTAAGAGAAGAAAATGCTTTGCTCTCCCCATAGCATACAGTTTGATATAAGCTGGAACAGTGGCAAAATTCCGGATGTGCACTACTAGAAAGGTGATGTGCGGACTTGGATCACCCTGGTGAGGATTACTCGCTGGATGGTAGAATACAGAATATCGAGGTGAGTATTTGAATCACCCTGGAGAGGATTACTCCCTGGTTGTTACAATTGAAGGACGATGACGTGAGGACTCGGATCACCTTGGAGAGGATTACTATTCGGATGTACCACTTGAAGGAAGCCGAGGTGAGAACTCGGATAACCCTGGAGGGGATTACTCGCTAGATGTATAAGAGCAGAAATGTGAGGTGAGGACTCGGATCACCATGGAGAGGATTACTCTCTGGTTGTTACATTTGAAGGACGTAGACGTGAGGACTCGGATCACCTTGGAGAGGATTACTCTTTGGATGTTGAACTTGAAAGAAACCCAAGGGAGGACTCGGATCACCGTAAAGGGGATTACTTGCTAGATGTGCACTAGAAGAAAGGTGAGGTGAGGACTCGGATCACCATGTAGAGGATTACTCGCTGGAAGTTAGAATTCAGAACATCGAAGTGAGGATTCAGATCACCCCAGAGAGGATTACTCTCTGGTTGTAACACTTGAAGGAAGTGGACGTGCGAACTTGGATCATCGTGGACAGGATTACTCTCTGGTTGTTACACTTGAAGGAAGTCGACAGGACTCACATCACCGTGGAGAGGATTACTCTCTGTGTGTTGCACTTGAGGAATCTGACTTGAGTACTCAGATCACCCTGAAGGGGATTACTCACTAGATATATAATAGTAGAAATGTGAGGTGAGGACTTGGAATACAATGGAGTGTATTATTCACTGAATGGGCACTAGCACAAAGGCAAGGTGATGAGCTCCGTTTGGAAGAGGAGTGATGGATGGTTGCACAGTAGCCAAAAGGAATGTTGAAGAGATGTGTGCTCTAGAACAAATGTGCTGTATACCTGCACACATAATGAAATGGGATTTTGGGACTCGGGAATGAGCCCACTGTCCGGAATACGCTGGAATAGATGATCAAACGCAGTCTCACTGAAATCGTGCACTGCAAAGCAATGCAGTTGGCACTCCGGCCAAAGGAGGACATGGGTATTGATGTTCCGTCAGCAATGCGGTTGAGATCATGTATGATGAAAACGAGTATTATCTGGTATATATTGCACTGAAGAAATACACTGAAGTGTGTAGAAATAAGAAGTTGCAGTCGAAACTTCTGGGGTGCAAGAAGTAGTGGAAGGTGGAAAACGTCTTTCCCGGGCAGCTGTGTAACTGTTGTTAAGGGGTGGAAAGAGTTTTTCCCGGTCAGAAACAGTGTGCCCGTTGTCTGCAGAAGCGGAGCTGAACAGTAGTTTCCCTGACATGATGCACGTTGTGCCATGGTTTTTGACACATCATATCACAACGGTCAGGAACTCAGCAATGATTTTCAGAGGCTTACGTGTGCGATAAGTGCAAGTATTTTGCGGAATACATTACTCTATGAAACGTGCAACTTTTAGAACAGAAACTGCCTATGAACCGTTTAGGAAACCAGGTATTGTGGGATGTTGAAAATGGCATACATGTGTAGCTCTTAATAGCATGACTTAAGAGAAGAAAATGCTTTGCTCTCCCCACAGCATACAGTTTGATATAAGCTGGAAATGTGGCAAAATTCCGGATCTGCAGTATTAGAAAGGTGAGGTGCGGACTTAGATCACGCTGGTGAGGATTACTCGCTGTTAGCTAGAATACAGAAAATCGAGGTGAGAACTCGGATCACCCTGGAGAGGATTACTCTCTCCTTGTTACCCTTCAAGGAAGTCGACAGGACTCAGAGGACCTTGGACAGGATTACTCTCCGGGTGTAGTGCTTGAGGTATATGACGTGAAGACTCTGATCACCCTGCATGGGGATTACTCGCTAGATGCATAAGAGCAGAAATGTGAGGTGAGGACTTGGATTACCATGGAGAGGATTATTCACTGGATGGACACTGGCACAAAGGCAAGGTGATGAGTTCCGTTTGGAAGAGGAGTGATGGATGGTTGCACAGTAGCCAAAAGGAATGTTGAAGACATGTGTGCTCTAGAACAAATGTGAAATGGGATTTTGGGACTCGGGAATGAGCCCACTGTCTGGAATACGCTGGAATAGATGGGCAAACGCAGTCTCACTGAAATCGTGCACTGAACAGCAATACAGTTGGCACACCAGCTAAAGGAGGACATGGGTATTGATGTTCCCTCAGCAGTACGGTTGAGATCATGTATGATGAAAACGAGTATTATCTGGTATATATTGCACTGAAGAAATACACTGAAGTGTGTAGAAATAAGAAGTTGCAGTCGAAACTTCTGGGGTGCAAGAAGTAGTGGAAGGTGGAAAACGTCTTTCCCGGGCAGCTGTGTAACTGTTCTTAAGGGGTGGAAAGAGTTTTTCCCCGTCATAAACAGTGTGCTGGTTGTCTGCAGTAGCGGAGCTGAACAGCTGTTTCCCTGACATCGTGCACGTTGTGCCATGGCTTTTGAAACATCATTTCACATTGTACAGGAACTCAGCAATGATTTTGAAAGACTTACATGTGCGATCAGTGCAAGTATTTTGCGGAATACATTGCTCCTTGAAACATGCGTAAGCTTTTAAAAAGAAAGTGCCTATGAAGCATTTAGGAAACCAGGTATCATGCGATTTTGAAAATGGCATACATGTGTAGCTCTTAATAGCATGACTTAAGAGAAGAAAATGCTTTTCTCTCTCCTTAGCATACTGTTTGATATAAACTGGAACAGTGGCAAACTTCCGGATGTGCACTAACAGAAAGGCGATGTGAGGACTCGGATTAACCTGGAGAGGATTACTCGCTGGATGTTAGAATGCAGAAAGTTGAGGTGAGGACTCGGATCACCCTGGAGAGGATTATTCTCTGGTTGCTACACTTCAAGGAAGTTGACGTGAGGACTCGGAAATCCTTGGATGGGTTTACTCTCTAAATGTTGCACTTGAAGGAAGTCGACATGAGAACTCTTATCACCCTGGAGGGGACTACTTTCTAGATACACACTTTCAGAAAGGTGAGGTGAGGGCTCGGATCACCATTAGAGCATTACTCGCTAGATGTTTGACTTGTAGGAGGTGTGGACCTGGATTACCCTTGAAAGGATTACTCTCTGGATATTGCACTTGAAGGAAGTGGACGAGACGTCTCGGATTACCCTGGAGAGGATTACTCGCTATATGTGCACTGGCAGAAAGGTGAGGTGAGAACTCGGATCACCCAGAAGAGGATTACTCAAAATCCCACAATACCTTGTTTCCCTGACGGTTCATAGTCACTTTCCTTATAAACAGAACAGTGTGTTTCAAAGTGCCATCTATTCTGGAGAATACTTGTACTGATAGCACATACAACTCTCTGAAAATTCCTGCTGATGGTGAGCTGATAAGTTGCGTTTGTTTGCGAGAGGAGTGATGGATGGTTGCACACTAGCCAAAAGGAACATTGACGATGCGTGTGCTCTGGGATAAATGTGCTGTAGGCCTTCAGACTGAAAGAAATGGGTTTTGGGTACTCGGAAATAAGTCTACTGTCTGGAATATGCTGAAATAGTTTGGCAAATGCAGGCTCACTGAAATCATGCACTGAACAGCAATACAGTTTGCACACCGGCTAAGGAGGACATGCTTATTTATGTTCCCTCAGCAGTACGGTTGAGATCATGTATGATGAAAACGAATATTCTCCGGTATATATTGCACTGAAGAAATACGCTGAAGTGTGTCTAAATAGGTACTTGTAGATGAAACTTCTGGGGTGCAAGAAGTTGTGGAAGATGGGAAACTACTTACCGGGTAGCTTTTTTAACCATTCTTAGGGGGAGAAAAGAGTTTTTCCACTCCAGAAGCATTCTGCAGTAGAGCAGCTGAACCCCTGTTTCACTGACATTGTGCACATTGTGCCATGGCTTTTGACACATTATTTTACATTGGTGAGGAACTCATACTCAGCTTATATGCAGCAGTATCCTAAGAGAGAAAAGCCATTTTCTGCCGCGGACCACCCTGTCGGTGGGCTTCAGTCCGAGGGAAAGCAGGGAAACGGAGTCAGGTTGGTTGAAAGGTCGACGCAGGAATGACAGTCTGCCACACAGCACTTGGTGAAGTATGCAGCTGCGTTTTACTGAGTTCAGAAGTTGGTATTTATACATTTTACACAAAGCATTACAGGTTACACAAAGTTTTTTTTTACAACTTGCTGACCTTTACAGGTTACATTTTAAGTTTGTGGGCGTGAGTAGTTATCCGTTACTACTTCTCAATATCTTGCCCTTAAGGAGAACAAAGGTTTTTAAGTTTGCAAACGTGGGTAGTTATCCATTACTATTTTTCAATGTTCTGTCCTTAAGGAGAACAAAGGTTAGTGGTTATCAGCGAAACCTACTTGCTTCCTCTTGCTTCCTCTTGCTTCCTCTTGCTTCCTCTTATCTGAGGAATGTTAGTATAGTGTAATTCTTTACATTTGTGTTTAAGTAATAGTAAAGGCATAATTTGTTTTAAGGCTCTTATTAGATATATAAATTTTAAGTTAATGTTGGTTATATATACTTTTATTATGTGCTTATTATTAATCATATGTGCTTATTCTATTGTGATTTGATTGATTAAAAAGTAAGTGAAGTAAGATGTTTTTTAAGGAAAGTTTTACTGTGGGTGGTGATGGTGTATATTGTATGCTGTGCCTGCATTGTCTTAGCCCACTGGCGTTTATGGTGGGGACTTGCTTTTGTGCAGGCTTACTTGGAGCCACTGAGTCTGGCACAGTCATACTTCTAGTGCTGTTTCTGGATCAACTATCATTGTGTTCATTCTTTAAAACCGTATTGCTTACTTATCAGGACAAACAGACATTCAGCTTAACATACACGTACACTGTAACAGAAAGCCATACCCTTAGGTTAATGCGACAAAAAACAGCATGCTGGGCAACATCTCTGTCGCTGCCCACACTGGGGGTGCTGGGGGCTTCGCTCCGGGGAGCACAGACCTCCTTTCCGTCGTTTTACAACGTGGACAGTGCCACCTCGCTGCGGCTTGATGCCGAGGGTGCGGCATAGCCCCCTTTTTTGTTTTTGAAACGCATTTCAAAGAGTTCTTGGCGTATGGTATTGACAGAAGAAAACAGACATCGAATAAGACATGGTAACAGTAACACAACACAGAATATCAGGCAAGCAATAATAGCTATGAACACAATATACTGGACCCAGGTTAATGGATTTAGTGCCTTAAAATTATCATTAAGAGACTGAGCCAGCATCTAGTGATGAGACAGGTAAATGAGCTTGACTTATAGCTGTAATGTTTTCTCGTAAATTAAGTAAATCATGTGTTATATCATTATCTTTCCAAACTCCTTGAAGATGTGTCTGTACTTTGGACCATGATTCAGACAGGTTATATGGTAAAGGAGTTACACAAATGGCTTGAAAAGCAGAATGGCATTTAGTTTGTAGTTTCTGTTGTATAAATTTAATATCCTGCCCCAACGCTAGAACTACTTCTTCTAATACATTTAGTTTTGTTTCTAGCTTATTATCAATGCTGGCCTGTGTCAGCAAGGCTAGAGTTACATTATTGCTCAAAGTATTGACAAAGTGCGCTGTATGAACTTGTTGCACTAAGGCTGTAGTAGCTACAGTAAAAGTAGTGATTATAGAAATTAAAGCTGCAATGCTTAAAATTAAACTTGTTACAAATCTCTTAGGCCTAATTAATTCATTAAGTGTTTCTAACACTTGTAATGCTGCATTATTATACCATGGATCACCTTGTAAGTTTACAGGCAACATCACATAAGAAGGGTTTTTTTTTTTTTTTACAATTAACATAACATTTACTTGTTTATCATGTTGCATATCAAAGGACGCAATACAATTAGTTATTTTTACAAGTTAAAAGATTTTAAAGGAAATACATAGTCAACTGGATCACATGTAAATTCTTTCACAAATTTTCTTTTATGAGTTTCATTTAACCTGCACAGACCATCTACAAACATTCTAAACTTTCTTGAACTTTTGCTCTGCCTTTTACTTTCTTACATAACTATTCTGTTTCAGGACAAAATTTATCACACAAGATTCTTTCTTTATAAAATGTCATTCTCCTTTCTGTTTAATTTTTCTTACTCTCAAAAACTCACTTTCCACCAAACAGGATCCTAGTTTACCATGAAGTCACTTATTCACTCAGCTAAACTGATAATTAGAAGGTTTAAAAGGCAAGAATCTTATCCGTTGACAAAGATTCAGTTTGTAAAAATATTTTTCTTATTTATACAAATTACTAGTGGCAAAGGGCCAATAATAAAGGTTTTAAACCTCACCCTTGGGATTCTGTCAGTGCTGTTGTCTGGGGGCTGTAACACTTGGGAGGCAGGCCCGCCCCACGAAGGGTAGGGGGGCCCCCAGCTTCTTTCCCCGCTGGGCCTTTTTAGCCGTCTTGGAGCCAGTGGAAATGCGCCTGGTGGTTTTGTTTGCTATCGGCGAGTGTACTTTCATTTTCTCCAAGCGGCGGGTGAGATCTTGCAGCGGCCGCTGGCGCCTCCTTCTGCGTTGTCTTTTCCGAATCTGAGTTAACTACTCCTGGAATAACTTCAAAGTTTTTAGTATAATTTGAACTTCTACTAATTATAATTCCAACTGTCCCCGGCAAGAGTTGCCCTTTTACTGCAGTGGGGATTAAAGTAACACCGTCCCATTTGGATAATAAGACATTCTTTTCACTTGCAAGATCTAAACCTGCACTGCTAGGAGTTCCTCATGGAAGGTCATGAATAGTAAATTCAGGGGCTTGAGGATTCAATGTAGATAAAGGCTGTGTTTCATTAACTACAGCCTGCTCTCCCTTGGGGCCTGGGCTGGGAGAATGCCCCTTATCTAGTTTTTTGACCTTTGTGTGTTGTGCTCTTCAGCAGTAATAGCACCCTTGTCAGACAAGGGGGTCCCATCCTTATGAAACTTAGATTTACATTCATTTTTCCAGTGTCTGCCCTTTTTACAGCGAGGGCATAAGCCTGGGGGATCCCCCCTTGGCTTATTGGTGTTGGACCGTTTACAGTCCATCTGAATGTGTCCCGGTTTTCCACAATTGTAGTAAGTAGGTACTGCATGTGGCGGGTCACAACTATAACAAGTATTGCTAGGGTTTTGTTGTCCCCTTCCTCCTTTATTAAAGGAATTTTTCACATATGAGCTAAATTTCTGACCTTGCATTGCTGCAGCAAATGCCATACCTTGGACAATTGCTGGTGAGGCATCTATACATGCTTTAACATAATCTTGTAATGTGCCTGTCTTTCTGACAGGGCGTATTAGATTTTGGCACAGCGTGTTCGCATTTTCCCAGGCCAATTGCTTGAGCAATAATGTTGTTCCCTCAGATGGTGGGAGCATTCTATTAATGGCTTCTTCCAGCCGAGAAATAAATTCAGGGTATGTTTCTTCCACACCCTGCTTAATGCCTGCTAAGGTAGTACTTTTGGTTCCCGGAGGGGGGAGCTTACGCCAAGCACTAATGGCATTTTTTGTTATGGCTTCCAGAAATTGGCGGGGGATGGCCGTCTGTGCCTGAGGAGATGCAAAATCATCAGTTCCTAACAGCATAGCCATAGTGGGCTTAGGTCCCTTTCTACCAGAAAATTGAGTAATAGTATCTTTTGACCTATCTTCATATTCAGTTCTCCATAAGACATAATCACCAGGTGATAAAGTGGCTTTAGCTGTTTGATGCCAATCATAGGGAGTAAGCCAGAGGCTTCCAACTAAGTCTACAATCTGTAAAGTATATGGAGCAGAAGCGCCCAAAGTACGGACAGCCTGCTGCAATTCTTTCAATGTTTTAAGAGGCAGAGGTTCCCACACGGGGTCCCCACCGTCATTAGCTGACACTTTCACTGGAAAAGCGAAAGTAAAATCCCCTTGTTTCCGTGCTTCCTGCACTGCGCCCTGAAAACCTCGGGCTTCCTGCCTTGCGTTCTGAAAACCCATGGGAGGCAAAGGTGGCCAAGGGGCACAAGAGACCCTTTTAGCAGGACGTGCCTTTGTCATGCTTACAAACGCCATGGGGGGCTCATTATCATGATCAAAGAAATCCCCTTCCTCATCTTGTTTGGCCATTTCATCTGCTAAATCCCAATCATCATTATCAGACAAATCATCATTTTGTGGCGGTGGCGGCAATAGCTTTTTTAGAGTCGGCGCGGAGGGGACTACTCCCTCAGTACATGGCGCCAGCTCAGGCTCCGCAAGAGCCTCTGGAGGTACTTCATCATAAATGGGTGCTGCTTTAACTTCAGGGCTTTCAGCCTCAGAAGCGGTTTCCCTTATAAATGCCTCCAAAAATGTATTGTCAGTTAAAAGTTCTCTAATTTGCAACCACAAGGAAAAGGCTTGTGGGGGCAAAGTATGCTCCCCATGCGCCTGCACATGAGCTCGCATTTCCCGTCCCACTCTTTTCCAATCAGATAGAGATAGCGAGCCCTCCTCCACGAACCAAGGACTAACCAATTTCACAAAATGCATAAGCTCCTCCAACCTTTTGAGGGACACATGGAACCCATTTTTAACCAACAAACGCTGTAACATGACACTTAACATGCGTTCCTCCTTAATCAATGTGTGCCCCATGGTACCTGCTGATTGCTCACACTTAACCGGTCAGCCTTTACCGGCGGGACTGCAGCTCCCTGGTGAGAGTCGCCTTCAACCTGAGAAAAGATAGAAGAGGGGGAAAGAATACCTGTCCGTCGTCCCTGTTCGGGGCGCCACCTGCCGCGGACCACCCTGTCGGTGAGCTTCAGTCCGAGGGAAAGCAGGGAAATGGAGTCAGGTTGGTTGAAAGGTCGACGCAGGAATGACAGTCTGCCACACAGCACTTGGTGAAGTATGCAGCTGCGTTTTACTGAGTTCAGAAGTTGGTATTTATACATTTTACACAAAGCATTACAGGTTACACAAAGTTTTTTTTTACAACTTGCTGACCTTTACAGGTTACATTTTAAGTTTGTGGGCGTGAGTAGTTATCCGTTACTACTTCTCAATATCTTGCCCTTAAGGAGAACAAAGGTTTTTAAGTTTGCAAACGTGGGTAGTTATCCATTACTATTTTTCAATGTTCTGTCCTTAAGGAGAACAAAGGTTAGTGGTTATCAGCGAAACCTACTTGCTTCCTCTTGCTTCCTCTTGCTTCCTCTTGCTTCCTCTTATCTGAGGAATGTTAGTATAGTGTAATTCTTTACATTTGTGTTTAAGTAATAGTAAAGGCATAATTTGTTTTAAGGCTCTTATTAGATATATAAATTTTAAGTTAATGTTGGTTATATATACTTTTATTATGTGCTTATTATTAATCATATGTGCTTATTCTATTGTGATTTGATTGATTAAAAAGTAAGTGAAGTAAGATGTTTTTTAAGGAAAGTTTTACTGTGGGTGGTGATGGTGTATATCGTGTTGGAACATCTTGTTTGCTGTGCCTGCATTGTCTTAGCCCACTGGCGTTTATGGTGGGGACTTGCTTTTGTGCAGGCTTACTTGGAGCCACTGAGTCTGGCACAGTCATACTTCTAGTGCTGTTTCTGGATCAACTATCATTGTGTTCATTCTTTAAAACCGTATTGCTTACTTATCAGGACAAACAGACATTCAGCTTAACATACACGTACACTGTAACAGAAAGCCATACCCTTAGGTTAATGCGACAAAAAACAGCATGCTGGGCAACATCTCTGTCGCTGCGCACACTGGGGGTGCTGGGGGCTTCGCTCCGGGGAGCACAGACCTCCTTTCCGTCGTTTTACAACGCGGACAGCGCCACCTCGCTGCGGCTTGATGCCGAGGGTGCGGCAATTTTCTCTCTTAGGTTATGCTATTTAGAGCTCCACATGAATGCCTTTTTCAAAATCCCACAATACCTTGTTTCCCTGATGGTTCATAGTCACTTTCCTCATAAGCAGATCAGTGTGTTTCAAAGTGCCATCTATTCCGGAGAATACTTGTACTGATGGCACATGCAACTCTCTGAAAATTCCTGCTGATGGAACCTTAAATCATGTGAGTCTCTCACCAATGTAAGTTAATATGCCAAAGCCATGGCACAACGTACGTGATGTCAGTTACAACAGGAGTTTAGCCCTGTTCCAGCAGATAACCCGCAGCATGCTTTTTGGAGGAAAAAAGCATTTCCTCTCCTCATGAAGGCGGACAGAGCTAACTGGAAAAAGACATTTTGCAACTTCCACAACACATTGCATCCCAGAATTTCATCTGCAATTTCCTCATTAGTCATACCTGAGCTTGTCTCCATAGTGAAATCTCTACCATAGAAGACATATGTTGATTGTACATGTAATTCTCTCAACACTCTGTCTGAGGAAACATGTGCTACTGCATTGCTACCTCATGTGCGACATCAGTGAGAGCAGAAGTTTGGAATAGTAATCATGGCTCCCCACTGTTGTTAAAGATCTCTGCCCCATATAGATAATGCAATAGAAGCCAGATAGGGGTGCAGTTGAGCTTTCTGACCGTCTGGGCCAGAACAGTCTAAAGTATTAACACTTTGTTCAATATCTGTTAAGGTTCCCATACCAACAAATATAGCCTCAATTTTCCTTTTTGGCCAGCCCCTAGGCCACACGAAAGAAGCAATTACTGAAACATCAGCTCCTATATCTACTAATCCAGTAATTGCCATTTTATCAGAAAAAGTTACTGTACACTGAGGTCTAGAGTCTTCAAGGAAAGTATGCCAAAAACCTGTTTTCCAGTGCTGCCAAAGCCACCTTCCCACTTTATGGGAGTGGCCTGTCCTTTTTGATAAGACAATATTAAAATTTGTGCAATTCTTTGACCAGCTTTTAATTTTATATTCTGGGTAGAAGAAGCCATAAGCATAATTTCCCCTTGAAAATCAGAATCAATAACTCCAGGATGTATGTTTAAACCTTCCAGGTTAAACTGCTTCTACCTAAAATAAGCCCAACAGTGTCTGGGGAATAGGGCCATAAATTCCAGTGTGAAGTTTTCTAGGCTTTTGTCCAGCTAAGATTTCTTCCTCAGATAGTATTGGTAAGTCTAAAGTTGCACTTCCTTGAGTTCCATGAAAGAGTTCCTGAACATGTAGTTTCACAGGCTGTATTTCAATTAGTTGTTCTGATTCGCACATCACCTTTCTAGTAGTGCACATCCGGAATTTTGCACTGTTCCAGCTTTTATAAAACTGTATACTATGGGGAGAGGAAAGCATTTTCTTCTCTTAAGTCCTGATATGCAGGATGTATCTTCATTGTTACTAAGGGGTCACAACCCACAGGTTGAGAACTGCTGCAAAGAAAAAGCAGAGAATAGATTCAGTCTCACAGTGGTTGAATAGGAGATATCTCAACATCATTTCAGGCTCTTCTGCTGCAAAGGACATACTAAGTTGAAAAACATGACCTTGAAACAGATGCAGACCCCTTCGATACTGACTACACATTCCCTTCATTTCTCACTTTTATGCGCCTTGCATAGTCTATTTGAAAATTTGCATTAAATCACATATCTCCAGTATAATTCACTAGTCTGGGGATTCACAAAACATGTTGCAACAGAGAGTACAGCATGGAACTGGTGGCACTCTAAATCACCTCAATTCACTAAACTCTGGGAGAATGTTATTAGGAGAAGACAAATTCAGGGTTGTATTTCAAATGTCTCTGGATTTGAGGTATGATTTTATACAGTGGTTGACCCTTCATCTGCAGATGCTATTCCACATGTTTGTGAGTCTACCATCGGTTGGATCTTCCAATTACAGCACTAAACTTAAACATATACAACTTCACACTTGCTTTTGTAATGAAATCAAATAGTTTTTGGTTGTCAGTAACAAAATGAGTCAACTAAGCCAGAAGTAGGCAATAAATTGAGGAAATCAACACAAAATAGATAGGTGCCCTGTAGTAGAATGGGATACTAGCCATGTGTGAGTTTCAGATAGATAGGGAGACAAGCCAGAAGGGCGGGAGGAATAAGGTATCACAGCAGGTAAGATACTACTGTGCAGGGTTTTGGTTGGAAGGTGGACAGGATGGCAGGATGTGGCAAAAAGAAATTGGCAGCAAGTAGTTTCATGAAGTTGGGATGTTAGACATCAGGTAGGAGTTAGAAGGATTAAGATCATGGGTCTGGGATTCTGAAGAAGATTCTGGGAAGACTAATGTGTACAACAAAGGGCTTTTGCTTCATAATCACAGGGACTAATAGTGAAACACTTGTAATGTCTACTGATAGCTACCAATGGCGGGACTCTCGCAGTATCTGTAAG
The DNA here is from genome assembly GCF_027406575.1 of Nycticebus coucang. Classification (NCBI taxonomy): domain Eukaryota; kingdom Metazoa; phylum Chordata; class Mammalia; order Primates; family Lorisidae; genus Nycticebus; species Nycticebus coucang. Next base: position 33,398,214 of record NC_069786.1, read on the forward strand.
AGAAAGGACAAATTGGGAAACCAAACCTGGGAGTTGAAGTACATATCCAAGAAAAGGACATCAGTGAGACAATTAATGCTTTATGTAATTAAATATTTATTAATGTAATTAAATAAATTACAGACTTGCAACACTCTAAACTTTTCTAAGCAGGAAAGAAATTTGGTTTTGAGCTAAAAAGGCACTCAGAAATAGGATTCACACATCCCAATTGTGGTATTGATTCAGGCCTTCTACCATGGGAAGCATGCGTCCATTATTACCATGTCGTTAATCCTTAGCTGTCTTTAACTTCTGTTCTGCATTCACAGTGTGACTCACAGTGCTGATTAAGTGTTCAGGAGGACATGCCTGCTGATAACTTGGGTGAACTCAAATTATGTGCCTCCTATTAAGGTTATAAAATGTACTTTTTCAGGGGCGGCACCTGTGGCTCAAAGAGTAGGGCGCCAGTCCAATATGCCGGAGGTGACGGGTTCAAACCCAGCCCCGGCCAAAAAAAAAAAGAAACTGGACTTAAACTAAAATGTACATTTTCATAACTTCTCATAGTAGAAACATTTTATACAATATTTTCACAGGTAAATTTAGCATTTATCTATCAATATTAAAATTTCTATTTGATATAGAAATTTCATACCTAAGGATCTTTTCTGAAGATTGTGCAAAGATCTAACTCTAGGGATATTAAATAAAAGTACATTTGTCATAACCAAAATTTCACCTCATATAGTTGTTATGATGATTAAATATATTAATATTTATAAAGTGCTTAGAATAAAGCCAGGAAAATAGTCAAGTAGTCAATATTTGTTGAATATATATTTTTATATTCATATAAAATATAATACCAAGTACAAAAGCAGTTTACAAAACCATGTATACTGTGATTCTATTCGTATAAAAATAAGCATTATTTATAAAACAGGAATATAATATATAAATATGTAATAAACATATTATATGTTACAAAGTATAATTTTACCAGTTATTCTAATGAAATACAGCTTTGAATATTGTGTTTGAAATTATTAATCAATCTTAAGATATGGACAATGAATAAAATCCCTAGCATTGCTTTCATTTCTCTAAAGAGCTAAGAAGAAAAGCCCACATGTGTACTGTGTATAAGACAGAGGTTCAGTGGTACCAGATAATTCTTGCTGACTTTTAGAAGAATCAGAAACCTTAGAGCACTAAAGAATGGCATTCCAATGAAGAAGAAATAATCTGTGAGATTGTTAAGGCCAACTATTAAACTCAAAACATTCGCCACCTCCAAAGAGGCTGACAACAGAAAAAAACTCCTGGTTTCTAAAGACATTCCAATGGTCTGAGCAAAGAGAAAAGAAAAAGAAAGAAAACCGAAAGCTGAAATCAGAGAATTTCCCACATGGACAAGGTTAAATGTTGGGTTGATACTGGAAAGGTATTATATGAATACTTGAGATTGAATGGTTCTGAGAAATCCTGTTTAAATTCTCCATTTACTCAGGGTGATTATTTTTTCTTTTTCAAAAATTTGCCTCTTAAAAAAAATTTTCCTTTATATAAAGTCCAGCATGAAAGTAATTTTTCCAATTTTACTTTTCCCTGACACCTACTAATACTGACTCTTCTCTGAGAGCACTTTTTCATCTCACATATCTTTCTAAATTCTGAGTCATTTCTTAATTGTATATGTAAAACTAAAACTAATTATCCTTTGTCATCCCAAATAAACTGGAAACTTCTTTAAGGAGTAACTGCAAATGATATTTTACATCTTAATCACAGTTACTAAGAAGAGCACTTTGCATATTATGTTGTTTTTGTAAATCCTGACTGAGTAAATAAAACTCAATTTTAATGAATAATGACAATGGGGATAGAGGCCTGACCCTAGTGATGAGAGGCATGATAATTATGATTTTTATTATTTTCACCATAATTATTACTAGAATTTTAACAAAATTATGCATCTAATCATAATTGAAATACCTACTGTAATAATTGAAATACCTACTGTCCATTAACATACTCATCTGAATATATTTAGACCTCCCAAATGTATTATTTTTATTCTCACAATTTAGACCTGGGAAAAAACTTCATAAGGGACAATTAATTTTCTCCCATAGGGTGCTAATGTCTCTTTTATACATATAGTTTGTAGGCTTAAACACCCAATTCTTTTGCTACTGAACTCTGAGATTTTAGAAAAAGTAGAAAATGTGGTTTTAACTTTTCTGGATTTTTTTTTACTAGAAAGTTATTATAACTTCTTACCAATGACAGAAAACTATAACTGTCATTAAATATTCAGAAAAAGTTATATTGCAATTAAGTTGAAGTATGCCTTTTTAAAAAGCCCCAACTGTGAGCACATTGCAAGTACAAGTTGGATCTATCATTGTGTAGAACATAAATGTCCTAATGCTATAATTGGGTAAATGAGGTGAAAGCTATGTTGATTAGTATGATGTAAGCACTCCAATTTATACAAATAATCAACACACTGAAATTGTCATAAATGTATTTATGATCTATGTACAAAAGACTTAATAAAAATAATAATAATAATATAAATAAAATAAAATTTAAAAAGCCCCAAAAGTTAATAAGACAGGTCTAAAATTCAGAGCAGGTAATGATCAGAGTCAAAGTAATCTAAGTGCTAAGAGCTTTATCTATGTAAATATCTGTCCTTTAGAAATGAATGAAACCTACAAATGAGGACTAAGAAGTTATAACACCACTCATTCTTATTTACTTTTAAGATGGAAACAGCCCAAGTGCCCATCGAGCCATGAATGGATTAACAAATTGTGGTGTATATACATGATGGAATATTACGCAGTCTTAAAAAAGATGGAGACTTTATATCTATTATGTTTACATGGATGGAGCTGGAAAATATTCTTAGTAAAGTATTCAAGAGTGGAAGAAAAAGTATCCAGTGTACTCAGTACTATTATGAAACCAATATATGATCACCCACACTTTTATATGAAGATAAAACACGACTGTAACCCAGGATGGAGGGAAGACAGGGAGAAGGGAGGGGTGGGGGAGGTTGGATGGAAGGAGGGTAATCGGTGGGACCACACCTTGGTGCATATTTGCAAGGGTACATGTCAAACCTACTGTAGAGTATAAATGTCTTAACAACATTGTACCTCACAAGTGCATTAATGTATACAGTTATGATTTAATAAAAAATAAAGAAGTAATACAATTTGTATTATTGTATTATTTTTTAAGAATTCAGTTCTTAAAAAATAAAATATAGTAGACCAGACTTTCACTTTGTATTACTTCAGGATTCAATATCTTCCTCAAAAATAACTCCTCTGAAGAGTCACGTTGAGTCTAAGGTAGTTGTGTCTAATGGCCCCATGATGATCTGAGTTATATCTCTAAGGCAATTTTCCTCTTTGATGCTGGCTTTCAATCGCATTTCCTTGGCTTCTAACAGCAGTAGGTTTTAAGAGCTTGCATTTTCCCATTAGATCTAACAACCTCTATGTCCACTTACGAAAAAAATAGAATATTTTTAACGTTTTTTTAACTGCTTTAGAACAATATGAAAGCAACTTCAGGAAAAGAAAAAATCAAGGATAAAGAAAAATACTTTGATGAAGCACAGTCTGACAATTCAAGATTTCATTGTTTATATAATCTTAGCAATGTTTGGTAATGTTAAAATAGGAGATAAGAATGTGTTTTAAAATTTCTGGAGCTCCTCCTTATTTTAATCTTATCCCTTGCTCTGTGTCCACTTGTGTATGTGAATGGTTACTTTACTTGTGTATCTAAAGTTACCTTTAGTGACTCCCGAGCTGACCATTATATCACTTTTGCTATGACCCTGCAGTTGTAACATCAAAGACAAGTCAACTGTCACCAAATTTTCTCTTAGAATAACCATTCTGTTAATATTATTTAGCTGAAAAAAAAATACAGAGGCATTTTGACTCTCCTTGTGTTTTGTGATAACTTCTTAGATATTCATACTGGACAATACAGACCATTCTGAAGTATTTTTTTTTTAATTTTTTTATTAAATCATAACTGTATACAATGATATGATTATGGGGCATCATACACTCACTTCATAAACCATTTGACACATTTTTATCACAGTGGTTAACATAGCCTTTCCGGCGTTATCTCAGTTACTGTGCCAAAACATTTATATTCTACATTTACCAAGTTTCGCAAATACCCCTGTAATATGCACCACAGGTGTGATCCCACCGATTCCCCTCCCTCTACCCACCCCCCCCTTTCCCACTTCCCCCTATTGTTAAGTTGTAGCTGGGTTATAGCTTTCATGTGAGAGTCCCAAATTAGTTTCATAGTAGGGCTGTGTACATTGGGTATTTTTTCTTCCATTCTTGGGATACTTTACTAAGAAGAATATGTTCCAGCTCCATCCATGTAAACATGAAAGAGGTAAAGTCTCCATCTTTATTTAAGGCTGCATAGTATTCCATGGTATACATATACCACAATTTATTAATCCATTCGTGGATCGATGGGCACTTGGGCTTTTTCCATGACTTAGCAATTATGAATTGGGCTGCAATAAACATTCTGGTACAAATATCTTTGTTATGTTGTGATTTTTGGTCTTCTGGGTATATGCCCAGCAGAGGAATTACAGGATTGAATGGCAGATCTATTTTTAGATCTCTGAGTGTTCTCCATATATCTTTCCAAAAGGAATGTATTAATTTGCATTCCCACCAGCAGTGCAGAAGTGTTCCCTTTTCTCCGCATCCACGCCAACATCTCTGGTCTTGAGATTTTGTGATATAGGCTAGTCTCATTGGAGTTAGATGATATCTCAAAGTAGTTTTGATTTGCATTTCTCTGATGATTAAAGATGATGAGCATTTTTTCATATGTCTGAAGGCCGTGCGCCTGTCTTCTTCAGAGAAGTTTCTCTTCAAATCCCTTGCCCAGCCTGCGATGGGATCCCTTGTTTTTTTCTTGCTGATGCGTTTGAGTTCTCTGTGGATTCTGGTTATTAAACCTTTGTCAGAGTTATACCCTGCAAATATCTTCTCCCATTCTGAGGGCTGTCTGCTTGCTCTGCTTACTGTGTTCTTAGCTGTGCAGAAGCTTTTTAGTTTGATCAAGTCCCAGTAGTGTATTTTTGAAGCTGCTTCAATTGCCCGGGGGGTTCTCCTCATGAAATACTCACCCAGACCAATTTCTTCAAGGGTTTTCCCTGCATTCTCCTCTAGTATTTTTATAGTTTCATGTCTTAAGTTTAAATCTTTAATCCAATGAGAGTCTATCTTAGTTAATGGTGAAAGGTGTGGGTCCAATTTCAGTCTTCTGCAGGTTGCCAGCCAGTTCACCCAGCACCATTTGTTAAATAGGGAATCTTTTCCCCACTGAATGTTTTTAATTGGCTTGTCAAAAATCAAATAGCGGTAAGTAGCTGGATTCATCTCTTGGTTCTCTATTCTATTCCAGATATCTACTTCTCTGTTTTTGTGCCAATACCATGCTGTTTTGATCACTATCGATTTGTAGTAAAGTCTGAGGTCTGGTAGTGTGATTCCTCCTGTTTTGTTTTTATTTCTGAGTAATGTCTTGGCTATTCGAGGTTTTTTCTGATTCCATATAAAACGAAGTAATGTTTTTTCAAGATCTTTAAAATATGACAGTGGAGCTTTAATAGGGAGTGCGTTGAAATTATATATTGCTTTGGGTAGTATGGACATTTTGATAATATTGATTCTTCCTAGCCATGAGCATGGTATGTTTTTCCATTTGTTAACATTTTCAGCTATTTCTTTTCTTAGAGTTTCATAGTTCTCTTTATAGAGATCTTTCACGTCTTTTGTTAGGTAAATTCCCAAATATTTCATCTTCTTTGGCACTACTGTGAATGGGATAGAGTCCTTAACTGCTTTTTCAATTTGACTGTTGTTGGTGTATATAAAGGCTACTGATTTATGAATGTTGATTTTGTAACCTGAGACGCTGCTGTATTCCTTGATCACTTCTAGGAGTTTTGTAGTAGAGTCCCTAGTGTTTTCCAGATACACAATCATATCATCTGCGAAGAGCGAGAGTTTGATCTCTTCTGACCCTATATGGATACCCTTGATCGCCTTTTCTTCCCTAATTGCGGTGGCTAAAACTTCCATTACAATGTTGAAAAGCAATGGAGACAATGGGCAGCCTTGTCTGGTTCCTGATCTGAGTGGAAATGATTCCAATTTAACTCCATTCAATATGATATTGGCTGTGGGTTTGCTGTAGATAGCCTCTATCAGTTTAAGAAAAGTCCCTTCTAGACCAATTTTCTTGAGTGTTCTGATCATGAAGGGATGCTGGATATTATCAAAAGCTTTTTCTGCATCAATTGAGAGAATCATATGGTCTTTGTTTTTTAATTTGTTTATGTGCTGAATTACATTTATAGATTTACGTATATTGAACCAGCCTTGAGACCCTGGGATAAAACCAACTTGGTCATGATGTATAATTTGTTTGATGTGTTGCTGGATTCTGTTTGTTAGGATCTTGTTGAATATTTTTGCATCTATATTCATTAGTGATATTGGTCTATAATGTTCTTTTCTTGTTGGGTCTTTTCCTGGTTTGGGGATCAGGGTGATATTTGCTTCATAGAACGTGTTGGGTAGTCTTCCTTCTTTTTCTACATTTTGGAACAGGTTGAGTAATATAGGTACTAATTCCTCTTTAAAGGTTTGGTAGAATTCTGACGTGAAACCATCTGGTCCCGGGCTTTTCTTTTTAGGGAGGTTTTGTATAGTTGATGCTATTTCTGAACTTGATATGGGTCTGTTCAACATTTCCACTTGATTCTGGTTAAGTCTTGGAAGGTGGCGTGCTTCCAAGTATCGGTCTATTTCCTTCAGATTTTCATATTTCTGAGAATAAAGTTTCTTGTAATATTCATTAAGGATTTTTTGGATTTCTGATGAGTCTGTGGTTATTTTGTCTTTGTTGTTTCTGATTGATGATATTAGAGATTTTACTCTTTTTTTCCTGATTAGGTTGGCCAGAGGTTTATCTATTTTATTGACCTTTTCAAAAAACCAGCTTTTTGATTTATTGATCTGTTGTATTATTCTTTTGTTTTCAATTTCATTTAATTCTGCTCTAATTTTGGTTATTTCTTTTCTTCTACTGGGTTTGGGGTTGGAATGTTCTTCCTTTTCCAGTTGCGTGAGATGTCCCATTAAGTTGTTAACTTCCTCTCTTTCCGTTCTCTTGAGGAAGGCTTGCAGTGCTATAAATTTCCCTCTTAGAACTGCCTTTGCAGTGTCCCAGAGGTTCTGATAGCTTGTGTCTTCATTGTCATTTTGTTCCAAAAAATTGGTGATTTCTTTCTTAATCTCATCTCTGACCCAGCTATCATTCAGCATAAGGTTATTTAACTTCCATGTTTTTGTATGGGTATGCAGATTCCTGTTGTTACTCAATTCAAGTTTTATTCCATGATGGTCCGAGAAGATGCATGGAATAATTTCTATTCCTTTAAATTTACTGAGGTTAGACTTGTGACCTAAAATGTGATCAATTTTGGAGTAAGTTCCGTGGGCTGATGAGAAGAATGTGTATTCAGTTTTGTTGGGATGAAATGTTCTGTAGATGTCTGCTAAATCTAAATATTGGATGGTTAGGTTTAAATCTAAGATTTCTTTGCTCAGCTTCTTTCTGGAGGATCGATCCAACACTGCCAAGGGAGTGTTGAAATCTCCAACGATTATGGAGCTGGAGGAAATCAAGTTACTCATGTCTGTTAGAGTTTCTCTTATAAATTGAGGTGCATTCTGGTTGGGTGCATAGATATTAATAATTGAGATCTCGTCATATTGAGTATTACCCTTAACAAATATGAAGTGACCATTCTTGTCCTTCCTTACTTTTGATGGTTTAAAGCCTACTGTATCTGCAAATAAAATTGCAACACCTGCTTTTTTCTGATTACCATTTGCCTGAAATATGGATGACCATCCTTTCACCCTGAGTCTGTATTTGTCTTTTAAGTTGAGATGTGACTCTTGTATGCAACAAATATCTGGCTTAAGTTTTTGTATCCAGTCAGCTAACCTATGCCTCTTTAGAGGACAGTTTAAGCCATTCACATTGATGGAGAGTAAGGATAAGTCTGGTGGAATTTTGGGTATTGAGTTTTTCAAAGGTCCAGTGGACATTTTTAATCCTTTCGCCAGTGTGGAAGTTGGAGTTTGATCCGAAGTTTCTGAGTGAGTTTACTTTTGTGGTATAGGATTGGGTTGGTCATTGCGGAGGATAGGTCTGAGAACATCCTGAAGAGCTGGTTTACTTATGGCAAATTTTTTCAACATATGAATGTCATTGAAGTATTTAATTTCTCCATCATAGATGAAACTCGGTTTAGCTGGATACAAGATCCTGGGTTGAAAGTTTTTTTGCTTTAGGAGATTAAAAGTTGATGACCAGCCTCTTCTTGCTTGAAAAGTTTCAGCAGAGAGATCTGCAGTTATTCTAATATTCTTACCTTTGTACGTTATAGTTTTCTTTCACCGGGCTGCTTTGAGAATCTTCTCTTTCATGTTAACTTTAGTGAAGCTAATTATGATATGTCTGGGAGATGGCTTATTGGGGTTGAATCGTACTGGGGTTCTGAAGCTGTCTGCTATCTGAATTTCAGATTCTCTAGGCATGTCTGGAAAATTTTCTTTCATAATTTCATGTAGAAGGGCCTCTGTGCCCTTGGCTGCAACTTCATCAGTCTCCGAAATTCCTATAACCCTTATGTTATTTTTTTTCGAATTATCTGAGAGCTCTCTGAGTGAGTGATCCGTTTTTGCTCTCCATTTCTCTTCCTCTTTGAGAGATTGGGAGCGTTCGAAGACTTTATCTTCAATGTCAGAAATCCTTTCTTCTGCTTGCTCCATTCTGTTACTGAGGGATTCTACTGTATTTTTCATATCTTTGAGGGCTGTAAGTTCTTGTTTCAGTGTGTCTAAGTCTTTGGTGGTTTTGTCTTTAAATTCGTTAAATTCTTGAGACAGTTTTTGAATTTCTCCTCGAATTCCTAATTCCATTTTATTAATCTTGTCTGCAAACCAAATTCTGAATTCGACTTCTGACATCTCAGCCAGTTGTTTATGAATGGGATCTTCAATCATATCTGCCGTATCTTTTCTTGGGGGGGTTGATCTATTCTGGTTATTCATGTTACCAGAGTTTTTCCGCTGATTCCGCCCCATGGTTTACTCCCTTTGGTTTTTCCCCTGGGGTTTTATCGAGGGCCCGTACAGTGTTGTGGCCTGAGAAACTGGGGCCCTGTCTGGTGTGGTGGAGCAAAGTGGTTCTGTCTTGTTTTCAGCTGGTTTCTGTTCGATCCTATTGCAACTTCTACTCTGGCTTGAAGTCTCAGCTGTGTGGAAAAATCAGCAATTAAGTCACCCCGCCTGCCCACCTCTGGCCCCAGTTGGAAAAGGAGAATCAAACCTTCCTACAATCGCACACCCAGGGCACCACCTGAAAAGTCCTCAGTCTATTAGCCCAGTTCAAAAGGTCCGAATCAACTGTCTCAATCGGCACTTGTCTCAGGTGGAAGGGTTCAAGAGGTCTCTGGGAACTGGATCACAGGGGCCTGGTGACTCCTCTGAGACAGCTCACCCCAGTGCAGCGTGGAGTCAGGAGGAGCCACCCCGCAAACAGAGCAGTCTGGGATGGTTGACGTCTCCTTCCCCACTTTGCCCTCCGTCGGACCCAGTCACTGGTATCTCTGCAGATGGCTAACCCAGTTGCCTGCAGTGAACAGACACTCCAGGGGTTTGCACCTGCCTGAATCGCGAGGAAGTCTGCCAGGCCCCCGCAGACTGCTGCTATCTAGCAGGAGGAGATGGGGCCTGACATCTTTGAGTGTTTGATGCAGGTGATGGGAAGGAGGTGTTCACTCAGGCTTAGCCCCGTCCCTGATGGATGCTGCTAACAGAACAGAACAGACAATTTTGTGAGGTTCTGTCTCTGTTCCTGTCGTCGCCTACAGGAGACGGGCTGTTTTGAGTTCAAACGTCTTTGCTGCTGGAGAATTGCGTCTGAACACCTCTCTGGGTCGGCCCCGCCCTGGAGGCTTCTGGGTTTGTGAGCGGTGTCACCGGTGGCCTCCTCTGAAGTATTTATTCGTGGTTGCTGCTGCCGTGTGTGTGTGTGTCCTGATGCTTATTAACAAATATGCCTCCACTACCATATGCATATCTGTAGAAGATTCAGTTATCATGGGACCCAAAGCTTGAAGAAGTACAGGTACCTATTAAACAAAAATAAGAAAAGAAGAAAAAGTATAAGAAATTAAGTACAAACAGAAAGATTTATTTACAGTGCAAAAGTAAATATAATGAAATGCAAATTTAAAAAACCATGTTTTACTGCATGCCTCATAATATCCAGCAAAAAAAAAAAAGTGGCTAACATACTTCTAAAATATGTTTCTGCATTTTTTATTGCGAATCTTTGGTCATCTCTTCAGAAACAAAAAAAACACCATTTTTTTTGTTTGTTTGTTTGTTTGAGACAGTCTCACTTTGTAACCCTTGGTAAAGTGCCACGGTATCACAGCTCAACAGCAACCTCAAACTTTTGGGCTCAAACAATTCTCTTACCTCAGCTTCCCAAGTAGCTGGGACTACAGGCACTACCCACAATGCCTGGCTATTTTTAGTGATGGGGTTCCACTCTGGTTCGGGCTGGTCTCAAACCTGTGAGCTCAGGCAATCCACCTGCTTCATGAGCCACTGCATCCGGCCGTGAAAAAAAATACTGTTATTTTATAGTTCCTTTTTCCAAAGGGAATACAAGTATAGTTCAATTTCAGTTTTGTTCTCATACAGTTGATTGAATGTTGATACTATCATTGATCGTTTGGATTCATCAGATTCCCGCACAGACACACTGTGTGCCTACAAACTCATGAATTGTAACAAGTTCTACTATGTAGAATAATGCTTTGTGCATTTAAAATTACATTTTATTAGAAAGACATTTGCACTAGATTTATAGCAGCTCAATTCACAATCATCAGGATGTGGAATCAACCTAATAGCCCCTCAACTCATGTATAGATTAATAAACTGAGTTATATGTATACCATAGAATATTATTCAGCCATTAAAAAAGATGGACACTTAAAATCTTTTGTATTGACCCGGATGGAGTTGGAGAACATTCTCATGGAAAAGCAAGATTCCAAATATGCTCAATACTAACATGAAGCCAGTAGACAAAGAATACATGCCTACACAAGAGAAAAATTGAATTAAATTCAAGTTGAAAAAAGAGGGGAGGAGGGAGCTGAGGAGGAAGAGGACTTGGTGTGCTCTCACTTAACAGGCACAATATAAGGGTACATGGCACACCTCCTGGGTGAGGGGCCCAACTACAAGAGAGACTTCACCTAACAAATGCAAACAATGTAACCTAATTGTTTGTAGCCTCATATTAATCTGAAATTTTAAAAAACATTCTCTTTAGTAAAGTTATCACAAGAATGGAAAAGCAAGTAACCAATGTATTCACTACCAATATTAAGCCAATAGACAAACTAATACACACCAACACCATAGAAAAACTCAATTTAATTCAAGTTGAGGGGAGGAGGAAAGGTATGCTGTAACCTAATGGGCACAATGTAAAGGTACAGGACACACTCCTAGGTGAGGGGCGCAACTACAACAGGGACCTTACATAACAAATGCAAATATTGTAACCCAATCATTTGTACCTTCATATTAACCTGAAATAAATTAATTAATTAAATTAAGTGTCTCTATTAAGTGTCTCTATTAAGTGTCTCTATTTTTGACAGAACTTGCAGTTTTATTTGACATGGTTGAGAACCTAAACCTTTGCTTACATTTTCTTGTATAATGATAAAAAAATAGTTTACATAGCAGCTTATGGTTCCTTACAGTTTAGGCCTTATTTCATCTGCACTGTACATGTATCCCTGATAGTGCTGTTGGACATAATTATAAAGCAAAATGACTTCTGACAATGACACATGGATCCTGATGCAGGGGCAGTCCTCACAGTGGATGGTAGGCATATTTCTGGAAGCCAAATTTACTCTTCAACAGCCATAGACTACACTCAACCCAAACACAATGTTTTCAATTCAACATCCTTCGCTGAATCTTAGCAGTCCCTGTGGCCATACCAGACCCATAGACACATAGAGAGGAGGGCAGCATTGTAGAAGTTATAGTAGAAGGGGCTATAGACATAATTGATTGGAGCAAAAATATCTTTTTTTCCCCCCAAGGGCATATAGAAGTTATGTTTATTATAGACCATAGTCTTTTAAGTTTGCAATAGCATTATGTCTAAAAAAACAACGTGCCTACCTTAATGTAAAAACACTTCATTGCAAAAACATGCTAACAAGCACTTCAGCTGATGGAGGGTCTTGGGTTGATGTGGATGGCTGATCACTGACTTGGGTGGTGGTTGCTGAAGGCTGAAAATATCTTAATTTTGTAAATTTGGCAAACACATGTTACATGTGAGCATACTGATATTTCTAAGGCCTATCCCAGAGTCTGGAAAGAAATGTATACATGCAAGTGAGTTTTATTTAAACTCTTCCTTTGAGAATACATGCTATGTATATAATTTAAGTACTTGGTTGGTCATTTCACACACAATATCTCATTTCACTTTTTCAATCAATCTTGATCTTTTAGAAGTGTTCCAAAGGTCAAGTTTTTGTTTTCAGTTTTTGGCCAGGGCTGGATTTGAACCTGCCACCTCCAGCATATGGGGCCCGCGCCCTACTCCTTTGAGCCACAAGAGCTGCCCACAAAGGTCAAGATTTATTTAATTAACATGATTCTCCCAAATTCTACAAGAATTTATGGCTAAACCCAGATTAAAGCCAGGTCCATGCTTCTCTAAAGCTCATGTGAGACTCCTTACACAGATTTGTTACAGTGAGTTGGCATAGTAACTGTTAGATTTCTTAGCCTCACCCCAATAGTCTGAGGTCATTCTGATATGGGAGGTCTGAGGACAACCCACCAAGAAACACTGTTTAATATTATTATGCTGTGAGGCATTCTAACTCTTTAATACTTGTTAAAATTAAATATAAACCAACTATTCATTCATCTAGTTAGAACCCTTCACTGGTAGGCTTGACCTAAAAATTCTTGATCAGAATTTAGTTCAATAATGGGTAAAATATAATTTCAAAGACATCTGAAGGATAACTTTTATTCAGAATTTATTTTTCATGTATCTCCTTGTGTCATAAGCCATCTTAGTGTAACTAGTAAGTATTTATAATCATGTTAGCCTAGAACACCTTCACTGACCAACCCCTTCAGGTCTTACTCACATAAAATTATCTCCATCCTGATCCTTTATGTGAGTCTTCTGCTATTTCTAAGTCTTGTGGCTGACATACATGGAGAAGCTAACTGTAGATAGTAGCCTTCGTGTCAGTCGGGAAGATGATTATGGAAAACAGCAGCAGAAGGATAATTGCAAGAAGGTAAACCAGCAAAATCACCAAAGAGGCTTAGAGAGTTTATAATAAGTAAAGGTAGGGGACAGGTAAAATTCTGTCCTGGGGAGCTACATTTAGCATCTTTCTTTTACCTGTGCTGTATTTACAGGCTCAATCACCACAGTAAAAATTTCTGTGCTTAGTGTTTACTTTTATTTTAACTGGAGGTGTGGGGAGGGGAGCCAGTCAGGAAAGCAATAGAAACAGTTCTGCCCTCACATGAATATAATGTTTTTTGACATTGATCAAAGTAGTCCATGTGATCTGGCTAAAAATCAGTGTAAACTCTCCCTTTTTTAGAGGATTCATTCTCATTTCATGCTATTTTTTGAAATATATTTCCATGTTATTACAATTCTCATCAACATTATTAAAAACACTAATTCAATATTCTGTATTCTAGGTAGATTTAGCAATTGACTCAAACTATAATGACCTACAGAACAGAATAATCTTTCACTTTGATTTATACAAATGACGATTTTGCATAGAGCTGGTCAAATATGCAGTCCAACAAACCAGATGAGAGCTTGTATGTCAACCTTCTATGTCTGATGGATTTTCCCAATAGTATACAATGAGGCAAGGAATAATGATGCCTTTTCTACTGTATTATACTGTAATTCTTTCTGACTCCCACTGAGATTTATATGTCTAGTAATCCAAAGTAAACATGACCCTAGCAAAGAACATAAAAAACAGAAAACAAAAGAAAAATATCCACAAAAATTTGTTGAGCTATTTGTTCTCTGAATTTTTACAAACTCACCTATTTCACAAGATAAAATTTTATTTTGTTTTTTTTTATTAAATCATAGCTGTGTACATTAATGTGATCACAGGGCCAAAAAGATAAAATTTTAAACCAACAGACTCAAAGTAGTTACAAACACAGCCCCTTCACAAATATATTTTGTAGTTAATATACTGTACTGATGGCCACACAGGGTTCAATTTTCAATATAACAGTGACAGATAAAAGAAAGGTTTTGAAAATTCACACTGTTGGTTTTCAAACAACCTCTATTTTATCAAGTTTAATTTACAGGAGTAAGTTCTGAGCATGGACTAGAATTGAACGACATTCATTTGGCACAAAGTTCAGCAATAAATGTAAAGGCAAACAGCATGCACATACATTTGTACAAGGATAGAGGCACCTGCTCTCCAGGGGTAATACAGACTACTTGAAACCTGGGTCAAGGATACAGAATGTGATTTATAACCGAGTACATCAATTTAATGCCTTTTTTTCCTTAGGAGGAGAGAGAACTGAGTGAGTAAAAAATAATGGTTCTTTAGTGTTCTTAGAATTACAACTTTAAGGGTCTCTTTAGCAATGTCTATCAGACCATTCCAAAATTATGAAGCTATCAACAATATTATTAAGAATCTACTATGAACATGTCACTGTGGGGAAACTACTATGTATACAGCAGTTTTGTCTGGCTCCCACTGAGGTTTGCATGCCCAGCTAATCCAAAGTAAGCGTGACATTATTTGAATCCCGAAGGTTCAAATAAGAACCTTCTAGAAAAATAATGTTTAATAATTTTTATATTACTCCAATTCTCAAAGTTGTTTGGGTGGATAAAAACAGAAGATCCTGCTGTGTTATTAGTTTAATAACTAAAACATATACACACACTGTGATTTATTAACTATTGTGGTCTCGTATAACCTTCTCAATTTTACAAGTACTCACATTTTTCTCCATAAAGGAAGTTCTTGTTGTAGGTGAATGCTTCCCTATTTTCTTTTTTTTTTAATAAAACAATAATGCATTCTTCAAGATGCTAGCAAACATTCTGTATGAACAAGTAGCTGAATATAGTGGATGTATGGAATTTAAGTGATACATGGGAAACTCTGAGGAAATTAAGTTTATACACAACATATTTTACCACAATAACACATCGCAGAATTTTAAATACACCATTGCGTGTATGACTCTCTTAAAAATGTTTAGCTCCCCAAATTAGTTCAAGGAACAAAGTGGCTAAAAAAGTACTGATGAATTTCTAAGGCTTCCTTCCAGCTTTTTTATACTGTGTAATTTTATAAAATCTCAGGCCAGTGATTTGGCTTTACAGGAATTCACTTGGCCTTCTTTCTAAAAATAATCTAATAATGTCCCACCTCAAAGTGAATCCAAGGAAAATAGAATGACCAACTGATGAACTGGAAAATTTAATACATTCTGAGTAAACAGCACATAATTCTGCAGTATCTTTTTTTTAATGAAATATAAATTAGATTGCTTTTAAATTAATGTGTAACACTTTATAGCATTCTATGAATTATCACTAATAGCTTAATCAAATTCTAATGTGTAAAGGTAAATAATCCAATGTTTTATTTAACATCTAGTCTTATAATTCTACAGATAGCTACAAATGTAAGACAAATGAATGATTCAACTTGAACGGAATTTTGAGTTTAGCAAAAACCAATCTACCAATAACATATTCTTATGCTAATCAGTTGATAAATATTTTAAATTGATCTTTGTGTGAGGTGCCATGTATTAGGTGCCATATTAAAAGTTTTACATTATTATAATTTACAAGTATTACAATATAAATTTAATTTTCATTCTACTTAACCCAAGAGATGGATTAAAAATTTTTAATGAAAGGGTTAGTTTTAGAAATGTTAAGGCACTTTATCAAAATCACAAGTTCTGGCATAGAAATGTGATATCTGTTGAGTCTTATCTTCATTATGGACATTGTACCTCAAACGTACACAAAATTCTGACACATTTTAATAAAACACATTCTTACTATGATGCTTTGTAGCACTGAAATACAAATGGAAAAATGCTTCCTCCAAGTAACTATAAATTGATATGGTGTTTTAAAAGTAAAAATTCATTTATTTGGTAAGCTTTCCACTGATGCTCACATGAATGCATGACCTGAGCAAAACTTCTCAACAAATTTAGCTCATCATCTTTAATCATCACAGAAATGCAAATCAAAACTAGTTTGAGATATCATCTAACTCCAGTGAGACTAGCCAACATCACAATATCTCAAGAACAGAGATTTTGGCGTGGATGCGGAGAAAAGGGAACACTTCTGCACTGCTGGTGGGAATGCAAATTAATACATTCCTTTTGGAAAGATATATGGAGAACACTCAGAGATCTAAGAATAGATCTGCCATTCAATCCTGTAATCCCTCTGCTGGGCATATAACAAGAAGACCAAAAATCACAACATAACAAAGATATTTGTACCAGAATGTTTATTGCAGCCCAATTAATAATTGCCAAGTCATGGAAAAAGCCCAAGTGCCCATCGATCCACGAATGGATTAATAAATTGTGGTATATGTACACCATGGAAGCAGCCTTAAAGAAAGATGGAGACTTTACCTCTTTCATGTTTACATGGATGGAGCTGGAACATATTCTTCTTAGTAAAGTATCTCAAGAATGGAAGAAAAAGTACCCAATGTACTCAGCCCTATAATGAAACTAATTTGGGACTCTCACATGAAAGCTATAACCCAGTTACAACCTAACGGGAAGTGGGAAAGGGTTGGTGGTGGGTAGAGGGAGGGGGATCGGTGGGATCACACCTGTGGTGCATCTTACAGGGGTATTTGCGAAACTTGGTAAATGTAGAATGTAAATGTTTTGGCACAGTAACTGAGATAACGCCGGAAAGGCTAGGCTAACCATTGGGATTAAAAATGTGTCAAATGGTCTATGAAGCGAGTGTATAATGCCCATGATCATATCAATGTATACAGTTATGATTTAATAAAAAAAATATATAATAAAATAAAAAAGAGCTACATATGTATGCCATATTCAAAATCCCACAATACCTGGTTTCCTAAACGCTTCCTGGGCACTTTCTTTTTAAAAGCTTACGCATTTTTCAAGGAGCAATGTACTCCGCAAAATACTTGCACTGATCGCATATGTAAATTTCTGAAAATCATTACTGAGTTCCTGACCAATGGGATATAATGTGTCAAAAGCCATGGCACAACGTGCATGATGTCAGGGAAACAGCTGTTCAGCTCCGCTACTGCAGACAACGGGCACACTGTTTCTGATGGGGGAAAGACCGTTTCCACCCCTTAAAAACAGTTACACAGGTGCCCGAGAAAGAAGTTTTCCACCTTCCACAACTTCTTGCACCCCAAAGTTGAGACTACAACTTCTTATTTCTACACACTTCAGTGTATTTCTTCAATAAAATATATACCAGATAATACTCGTTTTCATCATACATGATCTCAACCGCATTGCTGACGGAACATCAATACCCATGTCCTCCTTTGGCCGGGGTGCCAACTGTATTGCTTTTCAGTGCACGATTTCAGTGAGACTGCGTTTGCCCACCTATTCCACCATATTCCGGACAATAAAATCATTCCCGAGTCTCAAAATCCCATTTCATTATGTGTGCAGGTATACAGCACATTTGTACCGGAGCACACGTCTTCAACGTTCATTTTGGCTACTGTCCATCACTCCTCGTCCAAACGGAACGCATCACCTTACCTTTATGCTAGTGTCCATCCAGTGAATAATCCTCTCCATGGTAATCCGAGTCCTCACCTCACATTTCTGCTCTTATGCATCTAGCGAGTAATCCCCATGCAGGGTGATCCGAGTCCTCACGTCAGATACCTGAAGCATTACACCCGGAGAGTAATCCTGTCCAAGGTCCTCCGAGTCCTGTCAAAGTCTTTCAAGTGTAACAACCAGAGAGCAATCCTCTCCAGGGTGATTGGAGTCCTGACCTCGATATACTGTATTCTAGCTACCAGCAAGTAATCCTCACCAGCGTCATCCAAGTCCGCACCTCACCTTTCTAATACTGCACATCCGAAATTTTGCCACAGTTCCAGCTTATGACAAACTGTATGCTGTGGGGAGAGCAAAGCATTTTCTTCTCTAAAGTCGTGCTATTAAAAGCTACACATGTATGCCATTTTCAAAATCCCACAATTCCTCGTTTCCTGAACGGTTTAAAGGCAGTTTCTGTTATAAAACTTAAACGTTTCAATGAGCAATGTATTCCTCAAAATACTTGCACTTATAGCCCATGTAAGTCTCTGAAAATCATTGCTGAGGTCCTGACCAATGGGATATGATGTGTGAAAAAACCATGGCACAACGTGCATCATGTCAGGGAAACTACTGTTCAGCTCCGCTACTGCAGACAACAGGCACACTGTTTCTGACAGGGAAAAACTCTTACCACCCCTTAAGAACAGTCACACAGCAGCCCGGGAAAGACGTTTTCCACCTTCCACTACTTCTTGCACTGCAGAAGTTTTGACAGCAACTTCTTATTTCTACACACTTCAGTGTATTTCTTCAGTGCAATATATACCAGATTATACTCGTTTTCCTCATACATGATCTCAACCGCATTGCTGACGGAACATCAATACCCATGCCCTCCTTTGGCCAGAGAGCCAACTGCATTGATTTTCAGGGCTTGATTTCAGTGAGACAGCATTTGCCCATCTATTCCAGCGTATTCGGGACAGTGGGGTCATGCCCGAGTCCCAAAATCCCATTTCATTACGTGTGTAGGTATACCGCACATTTGTTCTACAGCACACATCTCTTCAACTTTCCTTTTTTCTACTGTGCAACCATCCATCACTCCACTTCCAAACGGAACTCATCACCTTCCCTTTGTGCTAGGGTCCATCCAGTGAATAATCCTCTCCATGGTCATCCGAGTCCTCACCTCACATTTCTGCTCTTATGCATCTAGCGAGTAATCCCCGTGTAGTGTGATCCGAGTCCTCACGTCAGATACATCAAGAGATACACCCGGAGAGTAACCGTATCCAAGGTCCTCCGAGTCCTGTAGACTTCCTTCACGGGTAACAGGGAGAGAGTAATACTCTCCAGGGTGATCCGAGTTCTCACCTCGATTTTCTGTATTCTGGCTACCAGCGAGTAATCCTCACCAGGGTGATTCAACTCCGCACCTCACCTTTCTAATAGTGCAGATCCGGAATTTTGCCACATTTCCAGCTTATATCGAACTGTATGCTGTGGGGAGAGCAAAGCATTTTCTTCTCTTAATTCATGCTATAAAGAGCTACACGTATATGCCGTTTTCAACATCCCACAATACCTGGTTTCCTAAACGGTTCATAGGCAGTTTCTGTTCTAAAAGTTACACATTTCATAGAGTAATGTATTCAGCACAATACTTGCACTTATCGCACATGTAAGTCTCTGAAAATCATTGCTGAGTTCCTGACCAATGGGATATGATGTGTCAAAAACCATGGCACAACGTGCATCATGTCAGGGAAACAGCTGTTCAGCTCCGCTCCTGCAGACAACGGGCACACTGTTTCTTACGCGGAAAAATTCTTTCCACCCCTTTGGAACAGTTACACAGCTGCCCTGGAGAGACGTTTTCCACCTTCCTCTACTTCTTGCACCGCAGAAGTTTTGACAGCAACTTCTAATTTCTACACACTTCAGTGTATTTCTTCAATGCAATATATACCAGATAATACTCGTTTTCATCATACATGATCTCAACCGCATTGCTGACGGAACATCAATACCCATGTCACCCTTGGGCCGGAGTGCCAACTGCATTGCTTTTCAGTGCTTGATTTCAGTTAGACAGCGTTTGCCCATATATTCCAGCGTATTCGGGACAGTGGGTTCATGCCCGAGTCCTAAAATCCCATTTCATTACGTGTGTAGGTATACCGCACATTTGTTCTAGAGCACACATCTCTTCAACTTTCCTTTTGTCTACTGCGCAACCATACATCACTCCTCTTCCAAACGGAACTCATCAACTTCCCTTTGTGCTAGGGTCCATCCAGTGAATAATCCTCTCCATGGTCGTCCGAGTCCTCACCTCACATTTCTGCTCTTATGCATCTAACGAGTAATCCCCGTGGAGTGTGATCCGAGTCCTCACGTCAGATACATCAAGAGCTACATCTGGAGAGTAACCATATCCAAGGTCCTCCGAGTCCTGTCGACTTCCTTGACGGGTAACAGGGAGAGAGTAATCCTCTCCAGGGTGATCCGAGTTCTCACCTCGATTTTCTGTATTCTGGCTACCAGCGAGTAATCCTCACCAGGGTGATTGAACTCCGCACCTCACCTTTCTAATAGTGCAGATCCGGAATTCTGCCACATTTCCAGCTTATATCAAACTGTATGCTGTGGGGAGAGCAAAGCATTTTCTTCTCTTAATTCATGCTATTAAGAGCTACACATGTATGCCATTTTCAGCATCCCACAATACCTGTTTTCCTAAACGGTTCATAGGCAGTTTCTGTTCTAAAAGTTACACATGTTTCATGGAGTAATGTATTCCGCAAAATACGTGCACTTATCGCACACGTCAGCCTCTAAAAATCATTGCTTAGTTCGTGACCAATGGGATATGATGTGTCAAAAACCATGGCACAACGTGCATCATGTCAGGGAAAAAGCTGTTCAGGTCCGCTACTGCACACAACAGGCACACTGTTTCTGACGGGGAAAAACTCTTTCCACCCCTTAAGAACAGTTACACAGCTGCCCGGGAAAGACGTTTTCCACCTTCCACTACTTCTTGCACCCCAGAAGTCTCGACTTCAACTTCTTATTTCTACACACTTCAGTGTATTTCTTCAATTCAATATATACCAGATAATAGTCCTTTTCATCATACATGATCTCAACCGCCCTGCTGACGGAACATCAATACCCATGTCACCCTTGGGCCGGAGTGCCAACTGTATTGCTTTTCATTGCACGATTTCAGTGAGACTGGCTTTGCCCATCCAGTCCAGCATATTCCGGACAGTGGGCTCATTCCCGAGGCCGAAAATCCCATTTCATTATGTGTGCAGGTATAATACAGCACATTTGTACCGGAGCACACATGTCTTCAACGTTCCTTTTGCCTACTGTACAACCATCCATTACTCCTCTTCCAAACGGAACTCATCACCTTCCCTTTGTGCTAGTGTCCATCCAGTGAATCATCCTCTCCATGGTCATCCGAGTCCTCACCTCACATTTCTGCTCTTATGCATCTAGCGAGTAATCCCCGTGCAGTGTGATCCGAGTCCTCATGTCAGATACCTCAAGAGCTACACCCGGAGAGTAACCGTATCCAAGGTCCTCCGAGTCCTTTCGACTTCCTTGACGGGTAACAAGGAGAGAGTAATCCTCTCCAGGGTGATCCAAGTTCTCACCTCCATTTTCTGTATTCTAGCTACCAGCGAGTAATCCTCACCAGGGTGACCCAACTCCGCACCTCAACTTTCTAATAGTGCAGATCCGGAATTTTGCCACATTTCCAGCTTATATCAAACTGTATGCTGTGGGGAGAGCAAAGCATTTTCTTCCGTGAATTCATGCTATTAAGATCTACACATCTATGCCATTTCAACATCCCACAATACCTGTTTTCCTAAACGGTTCATAGGCAGTTTCTGTTCTAAAAGTTACACATGTTTCACAGAGTAATGTATTCCGCAATATACGTGCACTTACCGCACACACGTAAGCCTCTGAAAATCATTGCTGAGTTCCTGACTTATGGGATATGATGGGTCAAAATCCATGGCACATCGTGCATCATGTCAGGGAAACTACTGTTCAGCTCCGCTACTGCAGACAACGGGCACACTGTTTCTGACGGGGAAAAACTCTTTCCACCCCTTAACAACAGGTACACAGCTGCCCGGGAAAGACGTTTTCCACCTTCCACTACTTCTTGTACCCGAGCAGATTCGACTGCAACTTCTTATTTCTACACACTTCAGTGTATTTCTTCAATGCAATATGTACCAGATTATACTCGTTTTCATCATACATGATCTCAACCGCAGTGCTGACGGAACATCAATACCCTTGTCCTCCTTTGGCCGGAGTGCCAACTGCATTGCTTTTCAGTGCACGATTTCAGTGAAATCTATTCACTGAAATAGATTTGCCAATATATTCCAGCGTATTCCGGACAGTGGGCTCATTCCCGAGTCCCAAAAATCCCATTTCACATTTGTTCTAGAGCACACATGTCTTCAACATTCCTTTTGGCTACTGCGCAACCATCCATCACTCCTCTTCCAAACGGAACTCATCACCTTGCCTTTGTGCTAGGGTCCATCCAGTGAATAATCCTCTTCATGGTCATCCGAGTCCTAACCTCACATTTCTGCTCTTATGCATCTAGCGAGTAATCGCCATGCAGGGTGATCCGAGTCCTCACGTCATATACCTCAAGCGCTACACCCGGAGAATAATCCTGTCCAAGGTCCTCTGAGTCCTGTCGCCTTCCTTGAAGGGTAACAAGGAGAGAGAAATCCTCTCCAGGGTGATCCGAGTTCTCACCTCGATTTTCTGTATTCTAGCTACCAGCGTGATCCAAGTCCGCACCTCACCTTTCTAATAGTGCAGATCCGGAATTTTGCCACATTTCCAGCTTATATGGAACTGTATGCTGTGGGGAGAGCAAAGCATTTTCTTCTCTTAATTCATGCTATTAAGAGCTACAAATATATGCCGTTTTCAACATCCCACAATACCTGCTTTCCTAAACGGTTCATAGGCAGTTTCTGTTCTAAAAGTTACACATTTCATAGAGTAATGTATTCCGCACAATACTTGCACTTATCGCACATGTAAGTCTCTGAAAATCATTGCTGAGTTCCTGACCATTGGGATATGATGTGTCAAAAACCATGGCACAACGTGCATCATGTCAGTGAAACAGCTGTTCAGCTCCGCTACTGCAGACAACGGGCACACTGTTTCTGACGCGGAAAAACTCTTTCCACCCCTTTGGAACAGTTACACAGCTGCCCTGGAGAGACGTTTTCCACCTTCCACTACTTCTTGCACCGCAGAAGTTTTGACAGCAACTTCTAATTTCTACACACTTCAGTGTATTTCTTCAATGCAATATATACCAGATAATACTCGTTTTCATCATACATGATCTCAACCGCATTGCTGACGGAACATCAACACCCATGTCCTCCTTTGGCCGGAGTGCCAACTGCATTGCTTTTCAGTGCTTGATTTCAGTGAGACAGCGTTTGCCGATCTATTCCAGCGTATTCGGGACAGTGGGTTCATGCCCGAGTCCTAAAATCCCATTTCCTTACGTGTGCAGGTATACCGCACATTTGTTCTAGAGCACACATCTCTTCAACTTTCCTTTAGTCTACTGCGCAACCATCCATCACTCCTCTTCCAAACGGAACTCATCAACTTCCCTTTGTGCTAGGGTCCATCCAGTGAATAATCCTCTCCATGGTCATCCGAGTCCTCACCTCACATTTCTGCTCTTATGCATCTAACGAGTAATCCCCGTGGAGTGTGATCCGAGTCCTCACGTCAGATACATCAAGAGCTACACCCGGAGAGTAACCATATCCAAGGTCCTCCGAGTGCTGTCGACTTCCTTGACGGGTAACAGGGAGAGAGTAATCCTCTCCAGGGTGATCCGAGTTCTCACCTCGATTTTCTGTATTCTGGCTACCAGCGAGTAATCCTCACCAGGGTGATTCAACTCCGCACCTCACCTTTCTAATAGTGCAGATCCGGAATTCTGCCACATTTCCAGCTTATATCAAACTGTATGCTGTGGGGAGAGCAAAGCATTTTCTTCTCTTAATTCATGCTATTAAGAGCTACACATGTATGCCATTTTCAGCATCCCACAATACCTGTTTTCCTAAACGGTTCATAGGCAGTTTCTGTTCTAAAAGTTACACATGTTTCATGGAGTAATGTATTCCGCAAAATACGTGCACTTATCGCACACGTCAGACTCTGAAAATCATTGCTTAGTTCCTGACCAATGGGATATGATGGGTCAAAAACCATGGCACAACGTGCATCATGTCAGGGAAACAGCTGTTCAGCTCCGCCACTGCACACAACGGGCACACTGTTTCTGACGGGGAAAAACTCTTTCCACCCCTTAACAACAGGTACACAGCTGCCCGGGAAAGACGTTTTCCACCTTCCACTACTTCTTGCACCCGAGCAGATTCGACTGCAACTTCTTATTTCTACACACTTCAGTGTATTTCTTCAATGCAATATGTACAAGATTATACTCGTTTTCATCATACATGATCTCAACCGCAGTGCTGCCGGAACATCAATACCCTTGTCCTCCTTTGGCCGGAGTGCCAACTGCATTGCTTTTCAGTGCACGATTTCAGTGAAATCTTTTCACTGAAATAGATTTGCCAATCTATTCCAGCGTATTCCGGACAGTGGGCTCATTCCCGAGTCCCAAAAATCCCATTTCACATTTGTTCTAGAGCACACATGTCTTCAACATTCCTTTTGGTTACTGCGCAACCATCCATCACTCCTCTTCCAAACGGAACTCATCACCTTGCCTTTGTGCTAGGGTCCATCCAGTGAATAATCCTCTCCATGGTCATCCGAGTCCTAACCTCACATTTCTGCTCTTATGCGTCTAGCGAGTAATCCCCATGCAGGGTGATCCGAGTCCTCACGTCATATACCTCAAGCGCTACACCCGGAGAATAATCCTGTCCAAGGTCCTCTGAGTCCTGTCCCCTTCCTTGAAGGGTAACAAGGAGAGAGTAATCCTCTCCAGGGTGATCCGAGTTCTCACCTCGATTTTCTGTATTCTAGCTACCAGCGTGATCCAAGTCCGCACCTCACCTTTCTAATAGTGCAGATCCGGAATTTTGCCACATTTCCAGCTTATATCGAACTGTATGCTGTGGGGAGAGCAAAGCATTTTCTTCTCTTAATTCATGCTATAAAGAGCTACACATATATGCCGTTTTCAACATCCCACAATACCTGTTTTCCTAAACGGTTCATAGGCAGTTTCTGTTCCAAAAGTTACACATGTTAATGGAGTAATGTATTCCGCAAAATACGTGCACTTATCGCACACGTCAGCCTCTGAAAATCATTGCTTAGTTCCTGACCAATGGGATATGATGGGTCAAAAACCATGGCACAACGTGCATCATGTCAGGGAAAAAGCTGTTCAGCTCCGCTACTGCACACAACAGGCACACTGTTTCTGACGGGGAAAAACTCTTTCCACCCCTTAAGAACAGTTACACAGCTGCCCGGGAAAGATGTTTTCCACCTTCCACTACTTCTTGCACCCCAGAAGTTTCGACTGCAACTTCTTATTTCTACACACTTCAGTGTATTTCTTCAATTCAATATATACCAGATAATATTCCTTTGCATCATACATGATCTCAACCGCCCTGCTGGCGGAACATCAATACGCATGTCACCCTTGGGCCGGAGTGCCAACTGTATTGCTTTTCAGTGCACGATTTCAGTGAGACTGGCTTTGCCCATCCAGTCCAGCATATTCCGGACAGTGGGCTCATTCCCGAGGCCGAAAATCCCATTTCATTATGTGTGCAGGTATAATACAGCACATTTGTACCGGAGCACACATGTCTTCAACGTTCCTTTTGCCTCCTGTGCAACCATCCATTACTCCTCTTCCAAACGGAACTCATCACCTTCCCTTTGTGCTAGTGTCCATCCAGTGAATAATCCTCTCCATGGTCATCCGAGTCCTAACCTCACATTTCTGCTCTTATGCATCTAGCAAGTAATCCCCGTGCAGTGTGATCCGAGTCCTCATGTCAGATACCTCAAGAGCTACACCCGGAGAGTAACCGTATCCAAGGTCCTCCGAGTCCTTTCGACTTCCTTGACGGGTAACAAGGAGAGAGTAATCCCCTCCAGGGTGATCCGAGTTCTCACCTCCCTTTTCTGTATTCTAGCTACCAGCGATTAATCCTCACCAGGGTGATCCAACTCCGCAACTCACCTTTCTAATAGTGCAGATCCGGAATTTTGCCACATTTCCAGCTTATATCAAACTGTATGCTGTGGGGAGAGGAAAGCATTTTCTTCTGTGAATTCATGCTATTAAGATCTACACATCTATGCCATTTCAACATCCCACAATACCTGTTTTCCTAAACGGTTCATAGGCAGTTTCTGTTCTAAAAGTTACACATTTCATAGAGTAATGTATTCCGCACAATACTTGCACTTATCGCACATGTAAGTCTCTGAAAATCATTGCTGAGTTCCTGACCAATGGGATATGATGTGTCAAAAACCATGGCACAACGTGCATCATGTCAGGGAAACAGCTGTTCAGCTCCGCTACTGCAGACAACGGGCACACTGTTTCTGACGCGGAAAAACTCTTTCCACCCCTTTGGAACAGTTACACAGCTGCCCTGGAGAGACGTTTTCCACCTTCCACTACTTCTGGCACCGCAGAAGTTTTGACAGCAACTTCTAATTTCTACACACTTCAGTGTATTTCTTCAATGCAATATATACCAGATAATACTCGTTTTCATCATACATGATCTCAACCGCATTCCTGACGGAACATCAATACCCATGTCCTCCTTTGGCCGGAGTGCCAACTGCATTGCTTTTCAGTCTTTGATTTCAGTGAGACAGCGTTTGCCCATCTATTCCAGCGTATTCGGGACAGTGGGTTCATGCCCGAGTCCCAAAATCCCATTTCATTACGTGTGTAGGTATACCGCACATTTGTTCTAGAGCACACATCTCTTCAACTTTCCTTTTGTCTACTGCGCAACCATCCATCACTCCTCTTCCAAACGGAACTCATCAACTTCCCTTTGTGCTAGGGTCCATCCAGTGAATAATCCTCTCCATGGTCATCCGAGTCCTCACCTCACATTTCTGCTCTTATGCATCTAACGAGTAATCCCCGTGGAGTGTGATCCGAGTCCTCTTGTCAGATACATCAAGAGCTACACACGGAGAGTAACCATATCCAAGGTCCTTCGAGTGCTGTCGACTTCCTTGACGGGTAACAGGGAGAGAGTAATCCTCTACAGGGTGATCCGAGTTCTCACCTCGATTTTCTGTACTCTGGCTTCCAGCGAGTAATCCTCACCAGGGTGATTCAACTCCGCACCTCACCTTTCTAATAGTGCAGATCCGGAATTTTGCCACATTTCCAGCTTATATCAAACTGTATGCTGTGGGGAGAGCAAAGCATTTTCTTCTCTTAATTCATGCTATTAAGAGCTACACATGTATGCCACTTTCAGCATCCCACAATACCTGTTTTCCTAAACGGTTCATAGGCAGTTTCTGTTCCAAAAGTTACACATGTTAATGGAGTAATGTATTCCGCAAAATACGTGCACTTATCGCACACGTCAGCCTCTGAAAATCATTGCTTATTTCCTGACGAATGGGATATGATGGGTCAAAAACCATGGCACAACGTGCATCATGTCAGGGAAAAAGCTGTTCAGCTCCGCTACTGCACACAACGGGCACACTGTTTCTGACGGGGAAAAACTCTTTCCACCCCTTAAGAACAGTTACACAGCTGCCCGGGAAAGACGTTTTCCACCTTCCACTACTTCTTGCACCCCAGAAGTTTCGACTGCAACTTCTTATTTCTACACATTTCAGTGTATTTCTTCAATTCAATATATACCAGATAATAGTCCTTTTCATCATACATGATCTCAACCGCCCTGCTGACGGAACATCAATACCCATGTCACCCTTGGGCCGGAGTGCCAACTGTATTGCTTTTCAGTGCACGATTTCAGTGAGACTGGATTTGCCTATCCAGTCCAGCATATTCCGGACAGTGGGCTCATTCCCGAGGCCGAAAATCCCATTTCATTATGTGTGCAGGTATAATACAGCACATTTGTACCGGAGCACACATGTCTTCAACGTTCCTTTTGCCTCCTGTGCAACCATCCATTACTCCTCTTCCAAACGGAACTCATCACCTTCCCTTTGTGCTAGTGTCCATCCAGTGAATAATCCTCTCCATGGTCATCCGAGTCCTCACCTCACATTTCTGCTCTTATGCATCTAGCGAGTAATTCCCCGTGCAGTGTGATCCGAGTCCTCATGTCAGATACCTCAAGAGCTACACCCGGAGAGTAACCGTATCCAAGGTCCTCCGAGTCCTTTCGACTTCCTTGACGGGTAACAAGGAGAGAGTAATCCTCTCCAGGGTGATCCGAGTTCTCACCTCCATTTTCTGTATTCTAGCTACCAGCGAGTAATCCTCACCAGGGTGACCCAACTCCGCACCTCAACTTTCTAATAGTGCAGATCCGGAATTTTGCCACATTTCCAGCTTATATCAAACTGTATGCTGTGGGGAGAGCAAAGCATTTTCTTCCGTGAATTCATGCTATTAAGATCTACACATCTATGCCATTTCAACATCCCACAATACCTGTTTTCCTAAACGGTTCATAGGCAGTTTCTGTTCTAAAAGTTACACATGTTTCACAGAGTAATGTATTCCGCAAAATACGTGCACTTATCGCACACACGTAAGCCTCTGAAAATCATTCCTGAGTTCCTGACTTATGGGATATGATGGGTCAAAATCCATGGCACATCGTGCATCATGTCAGGGAAACTACTGTTCAGCTCCGCTACTGCAGACAACGGGCACACTGTTTCTGACGGGGAAAAACTCTTTCCACCCCTTAACAACAGGTACACAGCTGCCCGGGAAAGACGTTTTCCACCTTCCACTACTTCTTGCACCCGAGCAGATTCGACTGCAACTTCTTATTTCTACACACTTCAGTGTATTTCTTCAATGCAATATGTACCAGATTATACTCGTTTTCATCATACATGATCTCAACCGCAGTGCTGACGGAACATCAATACCCTTGTCCTCCTTTGGCCGGAGTGCCAACTGCATTGCTTTTCAGTGCACGATTTCAGTGAAATCTATTCACTGAAATAGATTTGCCAATCTATTCCAGCGTATTCCGGACAGTGGGCTCATTCCCGAGTCCCAAAAATCCCATTTCACATTTGTTCTAGAGCACACATGTCTTCAACATTCCTTTTGGCTACTGCGCAACCATCCATCACTCCTCTTCCAAACGGAACTCATCACCTTGCCTTTGTGCTAGGGTCCATCCAGTGAATAATCCTCTCCATGGTCATCCGAGTCCTAACCTCACATTTCTGCTCTTATGCGTCTAGCGAGTAATCCCCATGCAGGGTGATCCGAGTCCTCACGTCATATACCTCAAGCGCTACACCCGGAGAATAATCCTGTCCAAGGTCCTCTGAGTCCTGTCGCCTTCCTTGAAGGGTAACAAGGAGAGAGTAATCCTCTCCAGGGTGATCCGAGTTCTCACCTCGATTTTCTGTATTCTAGCTACCAGCGTGATCCAAGTCCGCACCTCACCTTTCTAATAGTGCAGATCCGGAATTTTGCCACATTTCCAGCTTATATCGAACTGTCTGCTGTAGGGAGAGCAAAGCATTTTCTTCTCTTAATTCATGCTATAAAGAGCTACACATATATGCCGTTTTCAACATCCCACAATACCTGCTTTCCTAAACGGTTCATAGGCAGTTTCTGTTCTAAAAGTTACACATTTCATAGAGTAATGTATTCCGCACAATACTTGCACTTATCGCACATGTAAGTCTCTGAAAATCATTGCTGAGTTCCTGACCAATGGGATATGATGTGTCAAAAACCATGGCACAACGTGCATCATGTCAGGGAAACAGCTGTTCAGCTCCGCTCCTGCAGACAACGGGCACACTGTTTCTGACGCGGAAAAACTCTTTCCACCCCTTTGGAACAGTTACACAGCTGCCCTGGAGAGACGTTTTCCACCTTCCACTACTTCTTGCACCGCAGAAGTTTTGACAGCAACTTCTAATTTCTACACACTTCAGTGTATTTCTTCAATGCAATATATACCAGATAACACTCGTTTTCATCATACATGATCTCAACCGCATTGCTGACGGAACATCAATACCCATGTCCTCCTTTGGCCGGAGTGCCAACTGCATTGCTTTTCAGTGCTTGATTTCAGTGAGACAGCGTTTGCCCATCTATTCCAGCGTATTCGGGACAGTGGGTTCATGCCCGAGTCCCAAAATCCCTTTTCATTAAGTGTGTAGGTATACCGCACATTTGTTCTAGAGCACACATCTCTTCAACTTTCCTTTTTTCTACTGCGCAACCATCCATCACTCCTCTTCCAAACGGAACTCATCAACTTCCCTTTGTGCTAGGGTCCATCCAGTGAATAATCCTCTCCATGGTCATCCGAGTCCTCACCTCACATTTCTGCTCTTATGCATCTAACGAGTAATCCCCGTGGAGTGTGATCCGAGTCCTCACGTCAGATACATCAAGAGCTACACCCGGAGAGTAACCATATCCAAGGTCCTCCGAGTCCTGTCGACTTCCTTGACGGGTAACAGGGAGAGAGTAATCCTCTCCAGGGTGATCCGAGTTCTCACCTCGATTTTCTGTACTCTGGCTACCAGCGAGTAATCCTCACCAGGGTGATTCAACTCCGCACCTCACCTTTCTAATAGTGCAGATCCGGAATTTTGCCACATTTCCAGCTTATATCGAACTGTATGCTGTGGGGAGAGCAAAGCATTTTCTTCTCTTAATTCATGCTATTAAGAGCTACACATGTATGCCATTTTCAGCATCCCACAATACCTGTTTTCCTAAACGGTTCATAGGCAGTTTCTGTTCTAAAAGTTACACATGTTTCATGGAGTAATGTATTCCGCAAAATACGTGCACTTATCGCACACGTCAGCCTCTGAAAATCATTGCTTAGTTCCTGACCAATGGGATATGATGGGTCAAAAACCATGGCACAACGTGCATCATGTCAGGGAAACAGCTGTTCAGCTCCGCTACTGCACACAACGGGCACACTGTTTCTGACGGGGAAAAACTCTTTCCACCCCTTAAGAACAGTTACACAGCTGCCCGGGAAAGACGTTTTCCACCTTCCACTACTTCTTGCACCCCAGAAGTTTCGACTGCAACTTCTTATTTCTACACATTTCAGTGTATTTCTTCAATTCAATATATACCAGATAATATTCCTTTTCATCATACATGATCTCAACCGCCCTGCTGACGGAACATCAATACCCATGTCACCCTTGGGCCGGAGTGCCAACTGTATTGCTTTTCAGTGCACGATTTCAGTGAGACTGGCTTTGCCTATCCAGTCCAGGATATTCCGGACAGTGGGCTCATTCCCGAGGCCGAAAATCCCATTTCATTATGTGTGCAGGTATAATACAGCACATTTGTACCGGAGCACACATGTCTTCAACGTTCCTTTTGCCTCCTGTGCAACCATCCATTACTCCTCTTCCAAACGGAACTCATCACCTTCCCTTTGTGCTAGTGTCCATCCAGTGAATAATCCTCTCCATGGTCATCCGAGTCCTCACCTCACATTTCTGCTCTTATGCATCTAGCGAGTAATTCCCCGTGCAGTGTGATCCGAGTCCTCATGTCAGATACCTCAAGAGCTACACCCGGAGAGTAACCGTATCCAAGGTCCTCCGAGTCCTTTCGACTTCCTTGACGGGTAACAAGGAGAGAGTAATCCTCTCCAGGGTGATCCGAGTTCTCACCTCCATTTTCTGTATTCTAGCTACCAGCGAGTAATCCTCACCAGGGTGACCCAACTCCGCACCTCACCTTTCTAATAGTGCAGATCCGGAATTTTGCCACATTTCCAGCTTATATCAAACTGTATGCTGTGGGGAGAGCAAAGCATTTTCTTCCGTGAATTCATGCTATTAAGATCTACACATCTATGCCATTTCAACATCCCACAATACCTGTTTTCCTAAACGGTTCATAGGCAGTTTCTGTTCTAAAAGTTACACATGTTTCACAGAGTAATGTATTCCGCAAAATACGTGCACTTATCGCACACACGTAAGCCTCTGAAAATCATTGCTGAGTTCCTGACTTATGGGATATGATGGGTCAAAATCCATGGCACATCGTGCATCATGTCAGGGAAACTACTGTTCAGCTCCGCTACTGCAGACAACGGGCACACTGTTTCTGACGGGGAAAAACTCTTTCCACCCCTTAACAACAGGTACACAGCTGCCCGGGAAAGACGTTTTCCACCTTCCACTACTTCTTGCACCCGAGCAGATTCGACTGCAACTTCTTATTTCTACACACTTCGGTGTATTTCTTCAATGCAATATGTACCAGATTATACTCGTTTTCATCATACATGATCTCAACCGCAGTGCTGACGGAACATCAATACCCTTGTCCTCCTTTGGCCGGAGTGCCAACTGCATTGCTTTTCAGTGCACGATTTCAGTGAAATCTATTCACTGAAATAGATTTGCCAATCTATTCCAGCGTATTCCGGACAGTGGGCTCATTCCCGAGTCCCAAAAATCCCATTTCACATTTGTTCCAGAGCACACATGTCTTCAACATTCCTTTTGGCTACTGCGCAACCATCCATCACTCCTCTTCCAAACGGAACTCATCACCTTGCCTTTGTGCTAGGGTCCATCCAGTGAATAATCCTCTCCATGGTCATCCGAGTCCTAACCTCACATTTCTGCTCTTATGCGTCTAGCGAGTAATCCCCATGCAGGGTGATCCGAGTCCTCACGTCATATACCTCAAGCGCTACACCCGGAGAATAATCCTGTCCAAGGTCCTCTGAGTCCTGTCGCCTTCCTTGAAGGGTAACAAGGAGAGAGTAATCCTCTCCAGGGTGATCCGAGTTCTCACCTCGATTTTCTGTATTCTAGCTACCAGCGTGATCCAAGTCCGCACCTCACCTTTCTAATAGTGCAGATCCGGAATTTTGCCACATTTCCAGCTTATATCGAACTGTCTGCTGTGGGGAGAGCCAAGCATTTTCTTCTCTTAATTCATGCTATAAAGAGCTACACATATATGCCGTTTTCAACATCCCACAGTACCTGCTTTCCTAAACGGTTCATAGGCAGTTTCTGTTCTAAAAGTTACACATTTCATAGAGTAATGTATTCCGCACAATACTTGCACTTATCGCACATGTAAGTCTCTGAAAATCATTGCTGAGTTCCTGACCAATGGGATATGATGTGTCAAAAACCATGGCACAACGTGCATCATGTCAGGGAAACAGCTGTTCAGCTCCGCTCCTGCAGACAACGGGCACACTGTTTCTGACGCGGAAAAACTCTTTCCACCCCTTTGGAACAGTTACACAGCTGCCCTGGAGAGACGTTTTCCACCTTCCACTACTTCTTGCACCGCAGAAGTTTTGACAGCAACTTCTAATTTCTACACACTTCAGTGTATTTCTTCAATGCAATATATACCAGATAATACTCGTTTTCATCATACATGATCTCAACCGCATTGCTGACGGAACATCAATACCCATGTCCTCCTTTGGCCGGAGTGCCAACTGCATTGCTTTTCAGTGCTTGATTTCAGTGAGACAGCGTTTGCCCATCTATTCCAGCGTATTCGGGACAGTGGGTTCATGCCCGAGTCCCAAAATCCCTTTTCATTAAGTGTGTAGGTATACCGCACATTTGTTCTAGAGCACACATCTCTTCAACTTTCCTTTTTTCTACTGCGCAACCATCCATCACTCCTCTTCCAAACGGAACTCATCAACTTCCCTTTGTGCTAGGGTCCATCCAGTGAATAATCCTCTCCATGGTCATCCGAGTCCTCACCTCACATTTCTGCTCTTATGCATCTAACGAGTAATCCCCGTGGAGTGTGATCCGAGTCCTCACGTCAGATACATCAAGAGCTACACCCGGAGAGTAACCATATCCAAGGTCCTCCGAGTCCTGTCGACTTCCTTGACGGGTAACAGGGAGAGAGTAATCCTCTCCAGGGTGATCCGAGTTCTCACCTCGATTTTCTGTACTCTGGCTACCAGCGAGTAATCCTCACCAGGGTGATTCAACTCCGCACCTCACCTTTCTAATAGTGCAGATCCGGAATTTTGCCACATTTCCAGCTTATATCGAACTGTATGCTGTGGGGAGAGCAAAGCATTTTCTTCTCTTAATTCATGCTATTAAGAGCTACACATGTATGCCATTTTCAGCATCCCACAATACCTGTTTTCCTAAACGGTTCATAGGCAGTTTCTGTTCTAAAAGTTACACATGTTTCATGGAGTAATGTATTCCGCAAAATACGTGCACTTATCGCACACGTCAGCCTCTGAAAATCATTGCTTAGTTCCTGACCAATGGGATATGATGGGTCAAAAACCATGGCACAACGTGCATCATGTCAGGGAAACAGCTGTTCAGCTCCGCTACTGCACACAACGGGCACACTGTTTCTGACGGGGAAAAACTCTTTCCACCCCTTAAGAACAGTTACACAGCTGCCCGGGAAAGACGTTTTCCACCTTCCACTACTTCTTGCACCCCAGAAGTTTCGACTGCAACTTCTTATTTCTACACATTTCAGTGTATTTCTTCAATTCAATATATACCAGATAATAGTCCTTTTCATCATACATGATCTCAACCGCCCTGCTGACGGAACATCAATACCCATGTCACCCTTGGGCCGGAGTGCCAACTGTATTGCTTTTCAGTGCACGATTTCAGTGAGACTGGCTTTGCCTATCCAGTCCAGGATATTCCGGACAGTGGGCTCATTCCCGAGGCCGAAAATCCCATTTCATTATGTGTGCAGGTATAATACAGCACATTTGTACCGGAGCACACATGTCTTCAACGTTCCTTTTGCCTACTGTGCAACCATCCATTACTCCTCTTCCAAACGGAACTCATCACCTTCCCTTTGTGCTAGTGTCCATCCAGTGAATAATCCTCTCCATGGTCATCCGAGTCCTCACCTCACATTTCTGCTCTTATGCATCTAGCGAGTAATCCCCGTGCAGTGTGATCCGAGTCCTCATGTCAGATACCTCAAGAGCTACACCCGGAGAGTAACCGTATCCAAGGTCCTCCGAGTCCTTTCGACTTCCTTGACGGGTAACAAGGAGAGAGTAATCCTCTCCAGGGTGATCCGAGTTCTCACCTCCATTTTCTGTATTCTAGCTACCAGCGAGTAATCCTCACCAGGGTGACCCAACTCCGCACCTCACCTTTCTAATAGTGCAGATCCGGAATTTTGCCACATTTCCAGCTTATATCAAACTGTATGCTGTGGGGAGAGCAAAGCATTTTCTTCCGTGAATTCATGCTATTAAGATCTACACATCTATGCCATTTCAACATCCCACAATACCTGTTTTCCTAAATGGTTCATAGGCAGTTTCTGTTCTAAAAGTTACACATGTTTCACAGAGTAATGTATTCCGCAAAATACGTGCACTTATCGCACACACGTAAGCCTCTGAAAATCATTGCTGAGTTCCTGACTTATGGGATATGATGGGTCAAAATCCATGGCACATCGTGCATCATGTCAGGGAAACTACTGTTCAGCTCCGCTACTGCAGACAACGGGCACACTGTTTCTGACGGGGAAAAACTCTTTCCACCCCTTAACAACAGGTACACAGCTGCCCGGGAAAGACGTTTTCCACCTTCCACTACTTCTTGCACCCGAGCAGATTCGACTGCAACTTCTTATTTCTACACACTTCGGTGTATTTCTTCAATGCAATATGTACCAGATTATACTCGTTTTCATCATACATGATCTCAACCGCAGTGCTGACGGAACATCAATACCCTTGTCCTCCTTTGGCCGGAGTGCCAACTGCATTGCTTTTCAGTGCACGATTTCAGTGAAATCTATTCACTGAAATAGATTTGCCAATCTATTCCAGCGTATTCCGGACAGTGGGCTCATTCCCGAGTCCCAAAAATCCCATTTCACATTTGTTCTAGAGCACACATGTCTTCAACATTCCTTTTGGCTACTGCGCAACCATCCATCACTCCTCTTCCAAACGGAACTCATCACCTTGCCTTTGTGCTAGGGTCCATCCAGTGAATAATCCTCTCCATGGTCATCCGAGTCCTAACCTCACATTTCTGCTCTTATGCGTCTAGCGAGTAATCCCCATGCAGGGTGATCCGAGTCCTCACGTCATATACCTCAAGCGCTACACCCGGAGAATAATCCTGTCCAAGGTCCTCTGAGTCCTGTCGCCTTCCTTGAAGGGTAACAAGGAGAGAGTAATCCTCTCCAGGGTGATCCGAGTTCTCACCTCGATTTTCTGTATTCTAGCTACCAGCGTGATCCAAGTCCGCACCTCACCTTTCTAATAGTGCAGATCCGGAATTTTGCCACATTTCCAGCTTATATCGAACTGTATGCTGTGGGGAGAGCAAAGCATTTTCTTCTCTTAATTCATGCTATAAAGAGCTACACATATATGCCGTTTTCAACATCCCACAGTACCTGCTTTCCTAAACGGTTCATAGGCAGTTTCTGTTCTAAAAGTTACACATTTCATAGAGTAATGTATTCCGCACAATACTTGCACTTATCGCACATGTAAGTCTCTGAAAATCATTGCTGAGTTCCTGACCAATGGGATATGATGTGTCAAAAACCATGGCACAACGTGCATCATGTCAGGGAAACAGCTGTTCAGCTCCGCTCCTGCAGACAACGGGCACACTGTTTCTGACGCGGAAAAACTCTTTCCACCCCTTTGGAACAGTTACACAGCTGCCCTGGAGAGACGTTTTCCACCTTCCACTACTTCTTGCACCGCAGAAGTTTTGACAGCAACTTCTAATTTCTACACACTTCAGTGTATTTCTTCAATGCAATATATACCAGATAATACTCGTTTTCATCATACATGATCTCAACCGCATTGCTGACGGAACATCAATACCCATGTCCTCCTTTGGCCGGAGTGCCAACTGCATTGCTTTTCAGTGCTTGATTTCAGTGAGACAGCGTTTGCCCATCTATTCCAGCGTATTCGGGACAGTGGGTTCATGCCCGAGTCCCAAAATCCCTTTTCATTAAGTGTGTAGGTATACCGCACATTTGTTCTAGAGCACACATCTCTTCAACTTTCCTTTTTTCTACTGCGCAACCATCCATCACTCCTCTTCCAAACGGAACTCATCAACTTCCCTTTGTGCTAGGGTCCATCCAGTGAATAATCCTCTCCATGGTCATCCGAGTCCTCACCTCACATTTCTGCTCTTATGCATCTAACGAGTAATCCCCGTGGAGTGTGATCCGAGTCCTCACGTCAGATACATCAAGAGCTACACCCGGAGAGTAACCATATCCAAGGTCCTCCGAGTCCTGTCGACTTCCTTGACGGGTAACAGGGAGAGAGTAATCCTCTCCAGGGTGATCCGAGTTCTCACCTCGATTTTCTGTACTCTGGCTACCAGCGAGTAATCCTCACCAGGGTGATTCAACTCCGCACCTCACCTTTCTAATAGTGCAGATCCGGAATTTTGCCACATTTCCAGCTTATATCGAACTGTATGCTGTGGGGAGAGCAAAGCATTTTCTTCTCTTAATTCATGCTATTAAGAGCTACACATGTATGCCATTTTCAGCATCCCACAATACCTGTTTTCCTAAACGGTTCATAGGCAGTTTCTGTTCTAAAAGTTACACATGTTTCATGGAGTAATGTATTCCGCAAAATACGTGCACTTATCGCACACGTCAGCCTCTGAAAATCATTGCTTAGTTCCTGACCAATGGGATATGATGGGTCAAAAACCATGGCACAACGTGCATCATGTCAGGGAAACAGCTGTTCAGCTCCGCTACTGCACACAACGGGCACACTGTTTCTGACGGGGAAAAACTCTTTCCACCCCTTAAGAACAGTTACACAGCTGCCCGGGAAAGACGTTTTCCACCTTCCACTACTTCTTGCACCCCAGAAGTTTCGACTGCAACTTCTTATTTCTACACATTTCAGTGTATTTCTTCAATTCAATATATACCAGATAATATTCCTTTTCATCATACATGATCTCAACCGCCCTGCTGACGGAACATCAATACCCATGTCACCCTTGGGCCGGAATGCCAACTGTATTGCTTTTCAGTGCACGATTTCAGTGAGACTGGCTTTGCCCATCCAGTCCAGCATATTCCGGACAGTGGGCTCATTCCCGAGGCCGAAAATCCCATTTCATTATGTGTGCAGGTATAATACAGCACATTTGTACCGGAGCACACATGTCTTCAACGTTCCTTTTGCCTCCTGTGCAACCATCCATTACTCCTCTTCCAAACGGAACTCATCACCTTCCCTTTGTGCTAGTGTCCATCCAGTGAATAATCCTCTCCATGGTCATCCGAGTCCTCACCTCACATTTCTGCTCTTATGCATCTAGCGAGTAATCCCCGTGCAGTGTGATCCGAGTCCTCATGTCAGATACCTCAAGAGCTACACCCGGAGAGTAACCGTATCCAAGGTCCTCCGAGTCCTTTCGACTTCCTTGACGGGTAACAATGAGAGAGTAATCCTCTCCAGGGTGATCCGAGTTCTCACCTCCATTTTCTGTATTCTAGCTACCAGCGAGTAATCCTCACCAGGGTGACCCAACTCCGCACCTCACCTTTCTAATAGTGCAGATCCGGAATTTTGCCACATTTCCAGCTTATATCAAACTGTATGCTGTGGGGAGAGCAAAGCATTTTCTTCCGTGAATTCATGCTATTAAGATCTACACATCTATGCCATTTCAACATCCCACAATACCTGTTTTCCTAAATGGTTCATAGGCAGTTTCTGTTCTAAAAGTTACACATGTTTCACAGAGTAATGTATTCCGCAAAATACGTGCACTTATCGCACACACGTAAGCCTCTGAAAATCATTGCTGAGTTCCTGACTTATGGGATATGATGGGTCAAAATCCATGGCACATCGTGCATCATGTCAGGGAAACTACTGTTCAGCTCCGCTACTGCAGACAACGGGCACACTGTTTCTGACGGGGAAAAACTCTTTCCACCCCTTAACAACAGGTACACAGCTGCCCGGGAAAGACGTTTTCCACCTTCCACTACTTCTTGCACCCGAGCAGATTCGACTGCAACTTCTTATTTCTACACACTTCGGTGTATTTCTTCAATGCAATATGTACCAGATTATACTCGTTTTCATCATACATGATCTCAACCGCAGTGCTGACGGAACATCAATACCCTTGTCCTCCTTTGGCCGGAGTGCCAACTGCATTGCTTTTCAGTGCACGATTTCAGTGAAATCTATTCACTGAAATAGATTTGCCAATCTATTCCAGCGTATTCCGGACAGTGGGCTCATTCCCGAGTCCCAAAAATCCCATTTCACATTTGTTCTAGAGCACACATGTCTTCAACATTCCTTTTGGCTACTGCGCAACCATCCATCACTCCTCTTCCAAACGGAACTCATCACCTTGCCTTTGTGCTAGGGTCCATCCAGTGAATAATCCTCTCCATGGTCATCCGAGTCCTAACCTCACATTTCTGCTCTTATGCGTCTAGCGAGTAATCCCCATGCAGGGTGATCCGAGTCCTCACGTCATATACCTCAAGCGCTACACCCGGAGAATAATCCTGTCCAAGGTCCTCTGAGTCCTGTCGCCTTCCTTGAAGGGTAACAAGGAGAGAGTAATCCTCTCCAGGGTGATCCGAGTTCTCACCTCGATTTTCTGTATTCTAGCTACCAGCGTGATCCAAGTCCGCACCTCACCTTTCTAATAGTGCAGATCCGGAATTTTGCCACATTTCCAGCTTATATCGAACTGTCTGCTGTGGGGAGAGCAAAGCATTTTCTTCTCTTAATTCATGCTATAAAGAGCTACACATATATGCCGTTTTCAACATCCCACAATACCTGCTTTCCTAAACGGTTCATAGGCAGTTTCTGTTCTAAAAGTTACACATTTCATAGAGTAATGTATTCCGCACAATACTTGCACTTATCGCACATGTAAGTCTCTGAAAATCATTGCTGAGTTCCTGACCAATGGGATATGATGTGTCAAAAACCATGGCACAACGTGCATCATGTCAGGGAAACAGCTGTTCAGCTCCGCTCCTGCAGACAACGGGCACACTGTTTCTGACGCGGAAAAACTCTTTCCACCCCTTTGGAACAGTTACACAGCTGCCCTGGAGAGACGTTTTCCACCTTCCACTACTTCTTGCACCGCAGAAGTTTTGACAGCAACTTCTAATTTCTACACACTTCAGTGTATTTCTTCAATGCAATATATACCAGATAACACTCGTTTTCATCATACATGATCTCAACCGCATTGCTGACGGAACATCAATACCCATGTCCTCCTTTGGCCGGAGTGCCAACTGCATTGCTTTTCAGTGCTTGATTTCAGTGAGACAGCGTTTGCCCATCTATTCCAGCGTATTCGGGACAGTGGGTTCATGCCCGAGTCCCAAAATCCCTTTTCATTAAGTGTGTAGGTATACCGCACATTTGTTCTAGAGCACACATCTCTTCAACTTTCCTTTTTTCTACTGCGCAACCATCCATCACTCCTCTTCCAAACGGAACTCATCAACTTCCCTTTGTGCTAGGGTCCATCCAGTGAATAATCCTCTCCATGGTCATCCGAGTCCTCACCTCACATTTCTGCTCTTATGCATCTAACGAGTAATCCCCGTGGAGTGTGATCCGAGTCCTCACGTCAGATACATCAAGAGCTACACCCGGAGAGTAACCATATCCAAGGTCCTCCGAGTCCTGTCGACTTCCTTGACGGGTAACAGGGAGAGAGTAATCCTCTCCAGGGTGATCCGAGTTCTCACCTCGATTTTCTGTACTCTGGCTACCAGCGAGTAATCCTCACCAGGGTGATTCAACTCCGCACCTCACCTTTCTAATAGTGCAGATCCGGAATTTTGCCACATTTCCAGCTTATATCGAACTGTATGCTGTGGGGAGAGCAAAGCATTTTCTTCTCTTAATTCATGCTATTAAGAGCTACACATGTATGCCATTTTCAGCATCCCACAATACCTGTTTTCCTAAACGGTTCATAGGCAGTTTCTGTTCTAAAAGTTACACATGTTTCATGGAGTAATGTATTCCGCAAAATACGTGCACTTATCGCACACGTCAGCCTCTGAAAATCATTGCTTAGTTCCTGACCAATGGGATATGATGGGTCAAAAACCATGGCACAACGTGCATCATGTCAGGGAAACAGCTGTTCAGCTCCGCTACTGCACACAACGGGCACACTGTTTCTGACGGGGAAAAACTCTTTCCACCCCTTAAGAACAGTTACACAGCTGCCCGGGAAAGACGTTTTCCACCTTCCACTACTTCTTGCACCCCAGAAGTTTCGACTGCAACTTCTTATTTCTACACATTTCAGTGTATTTCTTCAATTCAATATATACCAGATAATAGTCCTTTTCATCATACATGATCTCAACCGCCCTGCTGACGGAACATCAATACCCATGTCACCCTTGGGCCGGAGTGCCAACTGTATTGCTTTTCAGTGCACGATTTCAGTGAGACTGGCTTTGCCTATCCAGTCCAGGATATTCCGGACAGTGGGCTCATTCCCGAGGCCGAAAATCCCATTTCATTATGTGTGCAGGTATAATACAGCACATTTGTACCGGAGCACACATGTCTTCAACGTTCCTTTTGCCTACTGTGCAACCATCCATTACTCCTCTTCCAAACGGAACTCATCACCTTCCCTTTGTGCTAGTGTCCATCCAGTGAATAATCCTCTCCATGGTCATCCGAGTCCTCACCTCACATTTCTGCTCTTATGCATCTAGCGAGTAATCCCCGTGCAGTGTGATCCGAGTCCTCATGTCAGATACCTCAAGAGCTACACCCGGAGAGTAACCGTATCCAAGGTCCTCCGAGTCCTTTCGACTTCCTTGACGGGTAACAAGGAGAGAGTAATCCTCTCCAGGGTGATCCGAGTTCTCACCTCCATTTTCTGTATTCTAGCTACCAGCGAGTAATCCTCACCAGGGTGACCCAACTCCGCACCTCACCTTTCTAATAGTGCAGATCCGGAATTTTGCCACATTTCCAGCTTATATCAAACTGTATGCTGTGGGGAGAGCAAAGCATTTTCTTCCGTGAATTCATGCTATTAAGATCTACACATCTATGCCATTTCAACATCCCACAATACCTGTTTTCCTAAATGGTTCATAGGCAGTTTCTGTTCTAAAAGTTACACATGTTTCACAGAGTAATGTATTCCGCAAAATACGTGCACTTATCGCACACACGTAAGCCTCTGAAAATCATTGCTGAGTTCCTGACTTATGGGATATGATGGGTCAAAATCCATGGCACATCGTGCATCATGTCAGGGAAACTACTGTTCAGCTCCGCTACTGCAGACAACGGGCACACTGTTTCTGACGGGGAAAAACTCTTTCCACCCCTTAACAACAGGTACACAGCTGCCCGGGAAAGACGTTTTCCACCTTCCACTACTTCTTGCACCCGAGCAGATTCGACTGCAACTTCTTATTTCTACACACTTCGGTGTATTTCTTCAATGCAATATGTACCAGATTATACTCGTTTTCATCATACATGATCTCAACCGCAGTGCTGACGGAACATCAATACCCTTGTCCTCCTTTGGCCGGAGTGCCAACTGCATTGCTTTTCAGTGCACGATTTCAGTGAAATCTATTCACTGAAATAGATTTGCCAATCTATTCCAGCGTATTCCGGACAGTGGGCTCATTCCCGAGTCCCAAAAATCCCATTTCACATTTGTTCTAGAGCACACATGTCTTCAACATTCCTTTTGGCTACTGCGCAACCATCCATCACTCCTCTTCCAAACGGAACTCATCACCTTGCCTTTGTGCTAGGGTCCATCCAGTGAATAATCCTCTCCATGGTCATCCGAGTCCTAACCTCACATTTCTGCTCTTATGCGTCTAGCGAGTAATCCCCATGCAGGGTGATCCGAGTCCTCACGTCATATACCTCAAGCGCTACACCCGGAGAATAATCCTGTCCAAGGTCCTCTGAGTCCTGTCGCCTTCCTTGAAGGGTAACAAGGAGAGAGTAATCCTCTCCAGGGTGATCCGAGTTCTCACCTCGATTTTCTGTATTCTAGCTACCAGCGTGATCCAAGTCCGCACCTCACCTTTCTAATAGTGCAGATCCGGAATTTTGCCACATTTCCAGCTTATATCGAACTGTATGCTGTGGGGAGAGCAAAGCATTTTCTTCTCTTAATTCATGCTATAAAGAGCTACACATATATGCCGTTTTCAACATCCCACAGTACCTGCTTTCCTAAACGGTTCATAGGCAGTTTCTGTTCTAAAAGTTACACATTTCATAGAGTAATGTATTCCGCACAATACTTGCACTTATCGCACATGTAAGTCTCTGAAAATCATTGCTGAGTTCCTGACCAATGGGATATGATGTGTCAAAAACCATGGCACAACGTGCATCATGTCAGGGAAACAGCTGTTCAGCTCCGCTCCTGCAGACAACGGGCACACTGTTTCTGACGCGGAAAAACTCTTTCCACCCCTTTGGAACAGTTACACAGCTGCCCTGGAGAGACGTTTTCCACCTTCCACTACTTCTTGCACCGCAGAAGTTT
The DNA here is from genome assembly GCF_027406575.1 of Nycticebus coucang. Taxonomy (NCBI): domain Eukaryota; kingdom Metazoa; phylum Chordata; class Mammalia; order Primates; family Lorisidae; genus Nycticebus; species Nycticebus coucang. The sequence goes on from NC_069786.1 coordinate 33,442,145, forward strand.
TGACAGCAACTTCTAATTTCTACACACTTCAGTGTATTTCTTCAATGCAATATATACCAGATAATACTCGTTTTCATCATACATGATCTCAACCGCATTGCTGACGGAACATCAATACCCATGTCCTCCTTTGGCCGGAGTGCCAACTGCATTGCTTTTCAGTGCTTGATTTCAGTGAGACAGCGTTTGCCCATCTATTCCAGCGTATTCGGGACAGTGGGTTCATGCCCGAGTCCCAAAATCCCTTTTCATTAAGTGTGTAGGTATACCGCACATTTGTTCTAGAGCACACATCTCTTCAACTTTCCTTTTTTTCTACTGCGCAACCATCCATCACTCCTCTTCCAAACGGAACTCATCAACTTCCCTTTGTGCTAGGGTCCATCCAGTGAATAATCCTCTCCATGGTCATCCGAGTCCTCACCTCACATTTCTGCTCTTATGCATCTAACGAGTAATCCCCGTGGAGTGTGATCCGAGTCCTCACGTCAGATACATCAAGAGCTACACCCGGAGAGTAACCATATCCAAGGTCCTCCGAGTCCTGTCGACTTCCTTGACGGGTAACAGGGAGAGAGTAATCCTCTCCAGGGTGATCCGAGTTCTCACCTCGATTTTCTGTACTCTGGCTACCAGCGAGTAATCCTCACCAGGGTGATTCAACTCCGCACCTCACCTTTCTAATAGTGCAGATCCGGAATTTTGCCACATTTCCAGCTTATATCGAACTGTATGCTGTGGGAAGAGCAAAGCATTTTCTTCTCTTAATTCATGCTATTAAGAGCTACACATGTATGCCATTTTCAGCATCCCACAATACCTGTTTTCCTAAACGGTTCATAGGCAGTTTCTGTTCTAAAAGTTACACATGTTTCATGGAGTAATGTATTCCGCAAAATACGTGCAGTTATCGCACACGTCAGCCTCTGAAAATCATTGCTTAGTTCCTGACCAATGGGATATGATGGGTCAAAAACCATGGCACAACGTGCATCATGTCAGGGAAACAGCTGTTCAGCTCCGCTACTGCACACAACGGGCACACTGTTTCTGACGGGGAAAAACTCTTTCCACCCCTTAAGAACAGTTACACAGCTGCCCGGGAAAGACGTTTTCCACCTTCCACTACTTCTTGCACCCCAGAAGTTTCGACTGCAACTTCTTATTTCTACACATTTCAGTGTATTTCTTCAATTCAATATATACCAGATAATATTCCTTTTCATCATACATGATCTCAACCGCCCTGCTGACGGAACATCAATACCCATGTCACCCTTGGGCCGGAGTGCCAACTGTATTGCTTTTCAGTGCACGATTTCAGTGAGACTGGCTTTGCCTATCCAGTCCAGGATATTCCGGACAGTGGGCTCATTCCCGAGGCCGAAAATCCCATTTCATTATGTGTGCAGGTATAATACAGCACATTTGTACCGGAGCACACATGTCTTCAACGTTCCTTTTGCCTCCTGTGCAACCATCCATTACTCCTCTTCCAAACGGAACTCATCACCTTCCCTTTGTGCTAGTGTCCATCCAGTGAATAATCCTCTCCATGGTCATCCGAGTCCTCACCTCACATTTCTGCTCTTATGCATCTAGCGAGTAATTCCCCGTGCAGTGTGATCCGAGTCCTCATGTCAGATACCTCAAGAGCTACACCCGGAGAGTAACCGTATCCAAGGTCCTCCGAGTCCTTTCGACTTCCTTGACGGGTAACAAGGAGAGAGTAATCCTCTCCAGGGTGATCCGAGTTCTCACCTCCATTTTCTGTATTCTAGCTACCAGCGAGTAATCCTCACCAGGGTGACCCAACTCCGCACCTCACCTTTCTAATAGTGCAGATCCGGAATTTTGCCACATTTCCAGCTTATATCAAACTGTATGCTGTGGGGAGAGCAAAGCATTTTCTTCCGTGAATTCATGCTATTAAGATCTACACATCTATGCCATTTCAACATCCCACAATACCTGTTTTCCTAAACGGTTCATAGGCAGTTTCTGTTCTAAAAGTTACACATGTTTCACAGAGTAATGTATTCCGCAAAATACGTGCACTTATCGCACACACGTAAGCCTCTGAAAATCATTGCTGAGTTCCTGACTTATGGGATATGATGGGTCAAAATCCATGGCACATCGTGCATCATGTCAGGGAAACTACTGTTCAGCTCCGCTACTGCAGACAACGGGCACACTGTTTCTGACGGGGAAAAACTCTTTCCACCCCTTAACAACAGGTACACAGCTGCCCGGGAAAGACGTTTTCCACCTTCCACTACTTCTTGCACCCGAGCAGATTCGACTGCAACTTCTTATTTCTACACACTTCGGTGTATTTCTTCAATGCAATATGTACCAGATTATACTCGTTTTCATCATACATGATCTCAACCGCAGTGCTGACGGAACATCAATACCCTTGTCCTCCTTTGGCCGGAGTACCAACTGCATTGCTTTTCAGTGCACGATTTCAGTGAAATCTATTCACTGAAATAGATTTGCCAATCTATTCCAGCGTATTCCGGACAGTGGGCTCATTCCCGAGTCCCAAAAATCCCATTTCACATTTGTTCTAGAGCACACGTCTTCAACATTCCTTTTGGCTACTGCGCAACCATCCATCACTCCTCTTCCAAACGGAACTCATCACCTTGCCTTTGTGCTAGGGTCCATCCAGTGAATAATCCTCTCCATGGTCATCCGAGTCCTAACCTCACATTTCTGCTCTTATGCGTCTAGCGAGTAATCCCCATGCAGGGTGATCCGAGTCCTCACGTCATATACCTCAAGCGCTACACCCGGAGAATAATCCTGTCCAAGGTCCTCTGAGTCCTGTCGCCTTCCTTGAAGGGTAACAAGGAGAGAGTAATCCTCTCCAGGGTGATCCGAGTTCTCACCTCGATTTTCTGTATTCTAGCTACCAGCGTGATCCAAGTCCGCACCTCACCTTTCTAATAGTGCAGATCCGGAATTTTGCCACATTTCCAGCTTATATCGAACTGTATGCTGTGGGGAGAGCAAAGCATTTTCTTCTCTTAATTCATGCTATAAAGAGCTACACATATATGCCGTTTTCAACATCCCACAGTACCTGCTTTCCTAAACGGTTCATAGGCAGTTTCTGTTCTAAAAGTTACACATTTCATAGAGTAATGTATTCCGCACAATACTTGCACTTATCGCACATGTAAGTCTCTGAAAATCATTGCTGAGTTCCTGACCAATGGGATATGATGTGTCAAAAACCATGGCACAACGTGCATCATGTCAGGGAAACAGCTGTTCAGCTCCGCTCCTGCAGACAACGGGCACACTGTTTCTGACGCGGAAAAACTCTTTCCACCCCTTTGGAACAGTTACACAGCTGCCCTGGAGAGACGTTTTCCACCTTCCACTACTTCTTGCACCGCAGAAGTTTTGACAGCAACTTCTAATTTCTACACACTTCAGTGTATTTCTTCAATGCAATATATACCAGATAACACTCGTTTTCATCATACATGATCTCAACCGCATTGCTGACGGAACATCAATACCCATGTCCTCCTTTGGCCGGAGTGCCAACTGCATTGCTTTTCAGTGCTTGATTTCAGTGAGACAGCGTTTGCCCATCTATTCCAGCGTATTCGGGACAGTGGGTTCATGCCCGAGTCCCAAAATCCCTTTTCATTAAGTGTGTAGGTATACCGCACATTTGTTCTAGAGCACACATCTCTTCAACTTTCCTTTTTTCTACTGCGCAACCATCCATCACTCCTCTTCCAAACGGAACTCATCAACTTCCCTTTGTGCTAGGGTCCATCCAGTGAATAATCCTCTCCATGGTCATCCGAGTCCTCACCTCACATTTCTGCTCTTATGCATCTAACGAGTAATCCCCGTGGAGTGTGATCCGAGTCCTCACGTCAGATACATCAAGAGCTACACCCGGAGAGTAACCATATCCAAGGTCCTCCGAGTCCTGTCGACTTCCTTGACGGGTAACAGGGAGAGAGTAATCCTCTCCAGGGTGATCCGAGTTCTCACCTCGATTTTCTGTACTCTGGCTACCAGCGAGTAATCCTCACCAGGGTGATTCAACTCCGCACCTCACCTTTCTAATAGTGCAGATCCGGAATTTTGCCACATTTCCAGCTTATATCGAACTGTATGCTGTGGGGAGAGCAAAGCATTTTCTTCTCTTAATTCATGCTATTAAGAGCTACACATGTATGCCATTTTCAGCATCCCACAATACCTGTTTTCCTAAACGGTTCATAGGCAGTTTCTGTTCTAAAAGTTACACATGTTTCATGGAGTAATGTATTCCGCAAAATACGTGCACTTATCGCACACGTCAGCCTCTGAAAATCATTGCTTAGTTCCTGACCAATGGGATATGATGGGTCAAAAACCATGGCACAACGTGCATCATGTCAGGGAAACAGCTGTTCAGCTCCGCTACTGCACACAACGGGCACACTGTTTCTGACGGGGAAAAACTCTTTCCACCCCTTAAGAACAGTTACACAGCTGCCCGGGAAAGACGTTTTCCACCTTCCACTACTTCTTGCACCCCAGAAGTTTCGACTGCAACTTCTTATTTCTACACATTTCAGTGTATTTCTTCAATTCAATATATACCAGATAATAGTCCTTTTCATCATACATGATCTCAACCGCCCTGCTGACGGAACATCAATACCCATGTCACCCTTGGGCCGGAGTGCCAACTGTATTGCTTTTCAGTGCACGATTTCAGTGAGACTGGCTTTGCCTATCCAGTCCAGGATATTCCGGACAGTGGGCTCATTCCCGAGGCCGAAAATCCCATTTCATTATGTGTGCAGGTATAATACAGCACATTTGTACCGGAGCACACATGTCTTCAACGTTCCTTTTGCCTACTGTGCAACCATCCATTACTCCTCTTCCAAACGGAACTCATCACCTTCCCTTTGTGCTAGTGTCCATCCAGTGAATAATCCTCTCCATGGTCATCCGAGTCCTCACCTCACATTTCTGCTCTTATGCATCTAGCGAGTAATCCCCGTGCAGTGTGATCCGAGTCCTCATGTCAGATACCTCAAGAGCTACACCCGGAGAGTAACCGTATCCAAGGTCCTCCGAGTCCTTTCGACTTCCTTGACGGGTAACAAGGAGAGAGTAATCCTCTCCAGGGTGATCCGAGTTCTCACCTCCATTTTCTGTATTCTAGCTACCAGCGAGTAATCCTCACCAGGGTGACCCAACTCCGCACCTCACCTTTCTAATAGTGCAGATCCGGAATTTTGCCACATTTCCAGCTTATATCAAACTGTATGCTGTGGGGAGAGCAAAGCATTTTCTTCCGTGAATTCATGCTATTAAGATCTACACATCTATGCCATTTCAACATCCCACAATACCTGTTTTCCTAAACGGTTCATAGGCAGTTTCTGTTCTAAAAGTTACACATGTTTCACAGAGTAATGTATTCCGCAAAATACGTGCACTTATCGCACACACGTAAGCCTCTGAAAATCATTGCTGAGTTCCTGACTTATGGGATATGATGGGTCAAAATCCATGGCACATCGTGCATCATGTCAGGGAAACTACTGTTCAGCTCCGCTACTGCAGACAACGGGCACACTGTTTCTGACGGGGAAAAACTCTTTCCACCCCTTAACAACAGGTACACAGCTGCCCGGGAAAGACGTTTTCCACCTTCCACTACTTCTTGCACCCGAGCAGATTCGACTGCAACTTCTTATTTCTACACACTTCGGTGTATTTCTTCAATGCAATATGTACCAGATTATACTCGTTTTCATCATACATGATCTCAACCGCAGTGCTGACGGAACATCAATACCCTTGTCCTCCTTTGGCCGGAGTGCCAACTGCATTGCTTTTCAGTGCACGATTTCAGTGAAATCTATTCACTGAAATAGATTTGCCAATCTATTCCAGCGTATTCCGGACAGTGGGCTCATTCCCGAGTCCCAAAAATCCCATTTCACATTTGTTCTAGAGCACACATGTCTTCAACATTCCTTTTGGCTACTGCGCAACCATCCATCACTCCTCTTCCAAACGGAACTCATCACCTTGCCTTTGTGCTAGGGTCCATCCAGTGAATAATCCTCTCCATGGTCATCCGAGTCCTAACCTCACATTTCTGCTCTTATGCGTCTAGCGAGTAATCCCCATGCAGGGTGATCCGAGTCCTCACGTCATATACCTCAAGCGCTACACCCGGAGAATAATCCTGTCCAAGGTCCTCTGAGTCCTGTCGCCTTCCTTGAAGGGTAACAAGGAGAGAGTAATCCTCTCCAGGGTGATCCGAGTTCTCACCTCGATTTTCTGTATTCTAGCTACCAGCGTGATCCAAGTCCGCACCTCACCTTTCTAATAGTGCAGATCCGGAATTTTGCCACATTTCCAGCTTATATCGAACTGTATGCTGTGGGGAGAGCAAAGCATTTTCTTCTCTTAATTCATGCTATAAAGAGCTACACATATATGCCGTTTTCAACATCCCACAGTACCTGCTTTCCTAAACGGTTCATAGGCAGTTTCTGTTCTAAAAGTTACACATTTCATAGAGTAATGTATTCCGCACAATACTTGCACTTATCGCACATGTAAGTCTCTGAAAATCATTGCTGAGTTCCTGACCAATGGGATATGATGTGTCAAAAACCATGGCACAACGTGCATCATGTCAGGGAAACAGCTGTTCAGCTCCGCTCCTGCAGACAACGGGCACACTGTTTCTGACGCGGAAAAACTCTTTCCACCCCTTTGGAACAGTTACACAGCTGCCCTGGAGAGACGTTTTCCACCTTCCACTACTTCTTGCACCGCAGAAGTTTTGACAGCAACTTCTAATTTCTACACACTTCAGTGTATTTCTTCAATGCAATATATACCAGATAATACTCGTTTTCATCATACATGATCTCAACCGCATTGCTGACGGAACATCAATACCCATGTCCTCCTTTGGCCGGAGTGCCAACTGCATTGCTTTTCAGTGCTTGATTTCAGTGAGACAGCGTTTGCCCATCTATTCCAGCGTATTCGGGACAGTGGGTTCATGCCCGAGTCCCAAAATCCCTTTTCATTAAGTGTGTAGGTATACCGCACATTTGTTCTAGAGCACACATCTCTTCAACTTTCCTTTTTTTCTACTGCGCAACCATCCATCACTCCTCTTCCAAACGGAACTCATCAACTTCCCTTTGTGCTAGGGTCCATCCAGTGAATAATCCTCTCCATGGTCATCCGAGTCCTCACCTCACATTTCTGCTCTTATGCATCTAACGAGTAATCCCCGTGGAGTGTGATCCGAGTCCTCACGTCAGATACATCAAGAGCTACACCCGGAGAGTAACCATATCCAAGGTCCTCCGAGTCCTGTCGACTTCCTTGACGGGTAACAGGGAGAGAGTAATCCTCTCCAGGGTGATCCGAGTTCTCACCTCGATTTTCTGTACTCTGGCTACCAGCGAGTAATCCTCACCAGGGTGATTCAACTCCGCACCTCACCTTTCTAATAGTGCAGATCCGGAATTTTGCCACATTTCCAGCTTATATCGAACTGTATGCTGTGGGAAGAGCAAAGCATTTTCTTCTCTTAATTCATGCTATTAAGAGCTACACATGTATGCCATTTTCAGCATCCCACAATACCTGTTTTCCTAAACGGTTCATAGGCAGTTTCTGTTCTAAAAGTTACACATGTTTCATGGAGTAATGTATTCCGCAAAATACGTGCAGTTATCGCACACGTCAGCCTCTGAAAATCATTGCTTAGTTCCTGACCAATGGGATATGATGGGTCAAAAACCATGGCACAACGTGCATCATGTCAGGGAAACAGCTGTTCAGCTCCGCTACTGCACACAACGGGCACACTGTTTCTGACGGGGAAAAACTCTTTCCACCCCTTAAGAACAGTTACACAGCTGCCCGGGAAAGACGTTTTCCACCTTCCACTACTTCTTGCACCCCAGAAGTTTCGACTGCAACTTCTTATTTCTACACATTTCAGTGTATTTCTTCAATTCAATATATACCAGATAATATTCCTTTTCATCATACATGATCTCAACCGCCCTGCTGACGGAACATCAATACCCATGTCACCCTTGGGCCGGAGTGCCAACTGTATTGCTTTTCAGTGCACGATTTCAGTGAGACTGGCTTTGCCTATCCAGTCCAGGATATTCCGGACAGTGGGCTCATTCCCGAGGCCGAAAATCCCATTTCATTATGTGTGCAGGTATAATACAGCACATTTGTACCGGAGCACACATGTCTTCAACGTTCCTTTTGCCTCCTGTGCAACCATCCATTACTCCTCTTCCAAACGGAACTCATCACCTTCCCTTTGTGCTAGTGTCCATCCAGTGAATAATCCTCTCCATGGTCATCCGAGTCCTCACCTCACATTTCTGCTCTTATGCATCTAGCGAGTAATTCCCCGTGCAGTGTGATCCGAGTCCTCATGTCAGATACCTCAAGAGCTACACCCGGAGAGTAACCGTATCCAAGGTCCTCCGAGTCCTTTCGACTTCCTTGACGGGTAACAAGGAGAGAGTAATCCTCTCCAGGGTGATCCGAGTTCTCACCTCCATTTTCTGTATTCTAGCTACCAGCGAGTAATCCTCACCAGGGTGACCCAACTCCGCACCTCACCTTTCTAATAGTGCAGATCCGGAATTTTGCCACATTTCCAGCTTATATCAAACTGTATGCTGTGGGGAGAGCAAAGCATTTTCTTCCGTGAATTCATGCTATTAAGATCTACACATCTATGCCATTTCAACATCCCACAATACCTGTTTTCCTAAACGGTTCATAGGCAGTTTCTGTTCTAAAAGTTACACATGTTTCACAGAGTAATGTATTCCGCAAAATACGTGCACTTATCGCACACACGTAAGCCTCTGAAAATCATTGCTGAGTTCCTGACTTATGGGATATGATGGGTCAAAATCCATGGCACATCGTGCATCATGTCAGGGAAACTACTGTTCAGCTCCGCTACTGCAGACAACGGGCACACTGTTTCTGACGGGGAAAAACTCTTTCCACCCCTTAACAACAGGTACACAGCTGCCCGGGAAAGACGTTTTCCACCTTCCACTACTTCTTGCACCCGAGCAGATTCGACTGCAACTTCTTATTTCTACACACTTCGGTGTATTTCTTCAATGCAATATGTACCAGATTATACTCGTTTTCATCATACATGATCTCAACCGCAGTGCTGACGGAACATCAATACCCTTGTCCTCCTTTGGCCGGAGTACCAACTGCATTGCTTTTCAGTGCACGATTTCAGTGAAATCTATTCACTGAAATAGATTTGCCAATCTATTCCAGCGTATTCCGGACAGTGGGCTCATTCCCGAGTCCCAAAAATCCCATTTCACATTTGTTCTAGAGCACACGTCTTCAACATTCCTTTTGGCTACTGCGCAACCATCCATCACTCCTCTTCCAAACGGAACTCATCACCTTGCCTTTGTGCTAGGGTCCATCCAGTGAATAATCCTCTCCATGGTCATCCGAGTCCTAACCTCACATTTCTGCTCTTATGCGTCTAGCGAGTAATCCCCATGCAGGGTGATCCGAGTCCTCACGTCATATACCTCAAGCGCTACACCCGGAGAATAATCCTGTCCAAGGTCCTCTGAGTCCTGTCGCCTTCCTTGAAGGGTAACAAGGAGAGAGTAATCCTCTCCAGGGTGATCCGAGTTCTCACCTCGATTTTCTGTATTCTAGCTACCAGCGTGATCCAAGTCCGCACCTCACCTTTCTAATAGTGCAGATCCGGAATTTTGCCACATTTCCAGCTTATATCGAACTGTATGCTGTGGGGAGAGCAAAGCATTTTCTTCTCTTAATTCATGCTATAAAGAGCTACACATATATGCCGTTTTCAACATCCCACAGTACCTGCTTTCCTAAACGGTTCATAGGCAGTTTCTGTTCTAAAAGTTACACATTTCATAGAGTAATGTATTCCGCACAATACTTGCACTTATCGCACATGTAAGTCTCTGAAAATCATTGCTGAGTTCCTGACCAATGGGATATGATGTGTCAAAAACCATGGCACAACGTGCATCATGTCAGGGAAACAGCTGTTCAGCTCCGCTCCTGCAGACAACGGGCACACTGTTTCTGACGCGGAAAAACTCTTTCCACCCCTTTGGAACAGTTACACAGCTGCCCTGGAGAGACGTTTTCCACCTTCCACTACTTCTTGCACCGCAGAAGTTTTGACAGCAACTTCTAATTTCTACACACTTCAGTGTATTTCTTCAATGCAATATATACCAGATAACACTCGTTTTCATCATACATGATCTCAACCGCATTGCTGACGGAACATCAATACCCATGTCCTCCTTTGGCCGGAGTGCCAACTGCATTGCTTTTCAGTGCTTGATTTCAGTGAGACAGCGTTTGCCCATCTATTCCAGCGTATTCGGGACAGTGGGTTCATGCCCGAGTCCCAAAATCCCTTTTCATTAAGTGTGTAGGTATACCGCACATTTGTTCTAGAGCACACATCTCTTCAACTTTCCTTTTTTCTACTGCGCAACCATCCATCACTCCTCTTCCAAACGGAACTCATCAACTTCCCTTTGTGCTAGGGTCCATCCAGTGAATAATCCTCTCCATGGTCATCCGAGTCCTCACCTCACATTTCTGCTCTTATGCATCTAACGAGTAATCCCCGTGGAGTGTGATCCGAGTCCTCACGTCAGATACATCAAGAGCTACACCCGGAGAGTAACCATATCCAAGGTCCTCCGAGTCCTGTCGACTTCCTTGACGGGTAACAGGGAGAGAGTAATCCTCTCCAGGGTGATCCGAGTTCTCACCTCGATTTTCTGTACTCTGGCTACCAGCGAGTAATCCTCACCAGGGTGATTCAACTCCGCACCTCACCTTTCTAATAGTGCAGATCCGGAATTTTGCCACATTTCCAGCTTATATCGAACTGTATGCTGTGGGGAGAGCAAAGCATTTTCTTCTCTTAATTCATGCTATTAAGAGCTACACATGTATGCCATTTTCAGCATCCCACAATACCTGTTTTCCTAAACGGTTCATAGGCAGTTTCTGTTCTAAAAGTTACACATGTTTCATGGAGTAATGTATTCCGCAAAATACGTGCACTTATCGCACACGTCAGCCTCTGAAAATCATTGCTTAGTTCCTGACCAATGGGATATGATGGGTCAAAAACCATGGCACAACGTGCATCATGTCAGGGAAACAGCTGTTCAGCTCCGCTACTGCACACAACGGGCACACTGTTTCTGACGGGGAAAAACTCTTTCCACCCCTTAAGAACAGTTACACAGCTGCCCGGGAAAGACGTTTTCCACCTTCCACTACTTCTTGCACCCCAGAAGTTTCGACTGCAACTTCTTATTTCTACACATTTCAGTGTATTTCTTCAATTCAATATATACCAGATAATAGTCCTTTTCATCATACATGATCTCAACCGCCCTGCTGACGGAACATCAATACCCATGTCACCCTTGGGCCGGAGTGCCAACTGTATTGCTTTTCAGTGCACGATTTCAGTGAGACTGGCTTTGCCTATCCAGTCCAGGATATTCCGGACAGTGGGCTCATTCCCGAGGCCGAAAATCCCATTTCATTATGTGTGCAGGTATAATACAGCACATTTGTACCGGAGCACACATGTCTTCAACGTTCCTTTTGCCTACTGTGCAACCATCCATTACTCCTCTTCCAAACGGAACTCATCACCTTCCCTTTGTGCTAGTGTCCATCCAGTGAATAATCCTCTCCATGGTCATCCGAGTCCTCACCTCACATTTCTGCTCTTATGCATCTAGCGAGTAATCCCCGTGCAGTGTGATCCGAGTCCTCATGTCAGATACCTCAAGAGCTACACCCGGAGAGTAACCGTATCCAAGGTCCTCCGAGTCCTTTCGACTTCCTTGACGGGTAACAAGGAGAGAGTAATCCTCTCCAGGGTGATCCGAGTTCTCACCTCCATTTTCTGTATTCTAGCTACCAGCGAGTAATCCTCACCAGGGTGACCCAACTCCGCACCTCACCTTTCTAATAGTGCAGATCCGGAATTTTGCCACATTTCCAGCTTATATCAAACTGTATGCTGTGGGGAGAGCAAAGCATTTTCTTCCGTGAATTCATGCTATTAAGATCTACACATCTATGCCATTTCAACATCCCACAATACCTGTTTTCCTAAACGGTTCATAGGCAGTTTCTGTTCTAAAAGTTACACATGTTTCACAGAGTAATGTATTCCGCAAAATACGTGCACTTATCGCACACACGTAAGCCTCTGAAAATCATTGCTGAGTTCCTGACTTATGGGATATGATGGGTCAAAATCCATGGCACATCGTGCATCATGTCAGGGAAACTACTGTTCAGCTCCGCTACTGCAGACAACGGGCACACTGTTTCTGACGGGGAAAAACTCTTTCCACCCCTTAACAACAGGTACACAGCTGCCCGGGAAAGACGTTTTCCACCTTCCACTACTTCTTGCACCCGAGCAGATTCGACTGCAACTTCTTATTTCTACACACTTCGGTGTATTTCTTCAATGCAATATGTACCAGATTATACTCGTTTTCATCATACATGATCTCAACCGCAGTGCTGACGGAACATCAATACCCTTGTCCTCCTTTGGCCGGAGTGCCAACTGCATTGCTTTTCAGTGCACGATTTCAGTGAAATCTATTCACTGAAATAGATTTGCCAATCTATTCCAGCGTATTCCGGACAGTGGGCTCATTCCCGAGTCCCAAAAATCCCATTTCACATTTGTTCTAGAGCACACATGTCTTCAACATTCCTTTTGGCTACTGCGCAACCATCCATCACTCCTCTTCCAAACGGAACTCATCACCTTGCCTTTGTGCTAGGGTCCATCCAGTGAATAATCCTCTCCATGGTCATCCGAGTCCTAACCTCACATTTCTGCTCTTATGCGTCTAGCGAGTAATCCCCATGCAGGGTGATCCGAGTCCTCACGTCATATACCTCAAGCGCTACACCCGGAGAATAATCCTGTCCAAGGTCCTCTGAGTCCTGTCGCCTTCCTTGAAGGGTAACAAGGAGAGAGTAATCCTCTCCAGGGTGATCCGAGTTCTCACCTCGATTTTCTGTATTCTAGCTACCAGCGTGATCCAAGTCCGCACCTCACCTTTCTAATAGTGCAGATCCGGAATTTTGCCACATTTCCAGCTTATATCGAACTGTATGCTGTGGGGAGAGCAAAGCATTTTCTTCTCTTAATTCATGCTATAAAGAGCTACACATATATGCCGTTTTCATCATCCCACAGTACCTGCTTTCCTAAACGGTTCATAGGCAGTTTCTGTTCTAAAAGTTACACATTTCATAGAGTAATGTATTCCGCACAATACTTGCACTTATCGCACATGTAAGTCTCTGAAAATCATTGCTGAGTTCCTGACCAATGGGATATGATGTGTCAAAAACCATGGCACAACGTGCATCATGTCAGGGAAACAGCTGTTCAGCTCCGCTCCTGCAGACAACGGGCACACTGTTTCTGACGCGGAAAAACTCTTTCCACCCCTTTGGAACAGTTACACAGCTGCCCTGGAGAGACGTTTTCCACCTTCCACTACTTCTTGCACCGCAGAAGTTTTGACAGCAACTTCTAATTTCTACACACTTCAGTGTATTTCTTCAATGCAATATATACCAGATAATACTCGTTTTCATCATACATGATCTCAACCGCATTGCTGACGGAACATCAATACCCATGTCCTCCTTTGGCCGGAGTGCCAACTGCATTGCTTTTCAGTGCTTGATTTCAGTGAGACAGCGTTTGCCCATCTATTCCAGCGTATTCGGGACAGTGGGTTCATGCCCGAGTCCCAAAATCCCTTTTCATTAAGTGTGTAGGTATACCGCACATTTGTTCTAGAGCACACATCTCTTCAACTTTCCTTTTTTTCTACTGCGCAACCATCCATCACTCCTCTTCCAAACGGAACTCATCAACTTCCCTTTGTGCTAGGGTCCATCCAGTGAATAATCCTCTCCATGGTCATCCGAGTCCTCACCTCACATTTCTGCTCTTATGCATCTAACGAGTAATCCCCGTGGAGTGTGATCCGAGTCCTCACGTCAGATACATCAAGAGCTACACCCGGAGAGTAACCATATCCAAGGTCCTCCGAGTCCTGTCGACTTCCTTGACGGGTAACAGGGAGAGAGTAATCCTCTCCAGGGTGATCCGAGTTCTCACCTCGATTTTCTGTACTCTGGCTACCAGCGAGTAATCCTCACCAGGGTGATTCAACTCCGCACCTCACCTTTCTAATAGTGCAGATCCGGAATTTTGCCACATTTCCAGCTTATATCGAACTGTATGCTGTGGGAAGAGCAAAGCATTTTCTTCTCTTAATTCATGCTATTAAGAGCTACACATGTATGCCATTTTCAGCATCCCACAATACCTGTTTTCCTAAACGGTTCATAGGCAGTTTCTGTTCTAAAAGTTACACATGTTTCATGGAGTAATGTATTCCGCAAAATACGTGCAGTTATCGCACACGTCAGCCTCTGAAAATCATTGCTTAGTTCCTGACCAATGGGATATGATGGTTCAAAAACCATGGCACAACGTGCATCATGTCAGGGAAACAGCTGTTCAGCTCCGCTACTGCACACAACGGGCACACTGTTTCTGACGGGGAAAAACTCTTTCCACCCCTTAAGAACAGTTACACAGCTGCCCGGGAAAGACGTTTTCCACCTTCCACTACTTCTTGCACCCCAGAAGTTTCGACTGCAACTTCTTATTTCTACACATTTCAGTGTATTTCTTCAATTCAATATATACCAGATAATATTCCTTTTCATCATACATGATCTCAACCGCCCTGCTGACGGAACATCAATACCCATGTCACCCTTGGGCCGGAGTGCCAACTGTATTGCTTTTCAGTGCACGATTTCAGTGAGACTGGCTTTGCCTATCCAGTCCAGGATATTCCGGACAGTGGGCTCATTCCCGAGGCCGAAAATCCCATTTCATTATGTGTGCAGGTATAATACAGCACATTTGTACCGGAGCACACATGTCTTCAACGTTCCTTTTGCCTCCTGTGCAACCATCCATTACTCCTCTTCCAAACGGAACTCATCACCTTCCCTTTGTGCTAGTGTCCATCCAGTGAATAATCCTCTCCATGGTCATCCGAGTCCTCACCTCACATTTCTGCTCTTATGCATCTAGCGAGTAATTCCCCGTGCAGTGTGATCCGAGTCCTCATGTCAGATACCTCAAGAGCTACACCCGGAGAGTAACCGTATCCAAGGTCCTCCGAGTCCTTTCGACTTCCTTGACGGGTAACAAGGAGAGAGTAATCCTCTCCAGGGTGATCCGAGTTCTCACCTCCATTTTCTGTATTCTAGCTACCAGCGAGTAATCCTCACCAGGGTGACCCAACTCCGCACCTCACCTTTCTAATAGTGCAGATCCGGAATTTTGCCACATTTCCAGCTTATATCAAACTGTATGCTGTGGGGAGAGCAAAGCATTTTCTTCCGTGAATTCATGCTATTAAGATCTACACATCTATGCCATTTCAACATCCCACAATACCTGTTTTCCTAAACGGTTCATAGGCAGTTTCTGTTCTAAAAGTTACACATGTTTCACAGAGTAATGTATTCCGCAAAATACGTGCACTTATCGCACACACGTAAGCCTCTGAAAATCATTGCTGAGTTCCTGACTTATGGGATATGATGGGTCAAAATCCATGGCACATCGTGCATCATGTCAGGGAAACTACTGTTCAGCTCCGCTACTGCAGACAACGGGCACACTGTTTCTGACGGGGAAAAACTCTTTCCACCCCTTAACAACAGGTACACAGCTGCCCGGGAAAGACGTTTTCCACCTTCCACTACTTCTTGCACCCGAGCAGATTCGACTGCAACTTCTTATTTCTACACACTTCGGTGTATTTCTTCAATGCAATATGTACCAGATTATACTCGTTTTCATCATACATGATCTCAACCGCAGTGCTGACGGAACATCAATACCCTTGTCCTCCTTTGGCCGGAGTACCAACTGCATTGCTTTTCAGTGCACGATTTCAGTGAAATCTATTCACTGAAATAGATTTGCCAATCTATTCCAGCGTATTCCGGACAGTGGGCTCATTCCCGAGTCCCAAAAATCCCATTTCACATTTGTTCTAGAGCACACATGTCTTCAACATTCCTTTTGGCTACTGCGCAACCATCCATCACTCCTCTTCCAAACGGAACTCATCACCTTGCCTTTGTGCTAGGGTCCATCCAGTGAATAATCCTCTCCATGGTCATCCGAGTCCTAACCTCACATTTCTGCTCTTATGCGTCTAGCGAGTAATCCCCATGCAGGGTGATCCGAGTCCTCACGTCATATACCTCAAGCGCTACACCCGGAGAATAATCCTGTCCAAGGTCCTCTGAGTCCTGTCGCCTTCCTTGAAGGGTAACAAGGAGAGAGTAATCCTCTCCAGGGTGATCCGAGTTCTCACCTCGATTTTCTGTATTCTAGCTACCAGCGTGATCCAAGTCCGCACCTCACCTTTCTAATAGTGCAGATCCGGAATTTTGCCACATTTCCAGCTTATATCGAACTGTATGCTGTGGGGAGAGCAAAGCATTTTCTTCTCTTAATTCATGCTATAAAGAGCTACACATATATGCCGTTTTCAACATCCCACAGTACCTGCTTTCCTAAACGGTTCATAGGCAGTTTCTGTTCTAAAAGTTACACATTTCATAGAGTAATGTATTCCGCACAATACTTGCACTTATCGCACATGTAAGTCTCTGAAAATCATTGCTGAGTTCCTGACCAATGGGATATGATGTGTCAAAAACCATGGCACAACGTGCATCATGTCAGGGAAACAGCTGTTCAGCTCCGCTCCTGCAGACAACGGGCACACTGTTTCTGACGCGGAAAAACTCTTTCCACCCCTTTGGAACAGTTACACAGCTGCCCTGGAGAGACGTTTTCCACCTTCCACTACTTCTTGCACCGCAGAAGTTTTGACAGCAACTTCTAATTTCTACACACTTCAGTGTATTTCTTCAATGCAATATATACCAGATAATACTCGTTTTCATCATACATGATCTCAACCGCATTGCTGACGGAACATCAATACCCATGTCCTCCTTTGGCCGGAGTGCCAACTGCATTGCTTTTCAGTGCTTGATTTCAGTGAGACAGCGTTTGCCCATCTATTCCAGCGTATTCGGGACAGTGGGTTCATGCCCGAGTCCCAAAATCCCTTTTCATTAAGTGTGTAGGTATACCGCACATTTGTTCTAGAGCACACATCTCTTCAACTTTCCTTTTTTCTACTGCGCAACCATCCATCACTCCTCTTCCAAACGGAACTCATCAACTTCCCTTTGTGCTAGGGTCCATCCAGTGAATAATCCTCTCCATGGTCATCCGAGTCCTCACCTCACATTTCTGCTCTTATGCATCTAACGAGTAATCCCCGTGGAGTGTGATCCGAGTCCTCACGTCAGATACATCAAGAGCTACACCCGGAGAGTAACCATATCCAAGGTCCTCCGAGTCCTGTCGACTTCCTTGACGGGTAACAGGGAGAGAGTAATCCTCTCCAGGGTGATCCGAGTTCTCACCTCGATTTTCTGTACTCTGGCTACCAGCGAGTAATCCTCACCAGGGTGATTCAACTCCGCACCTCACCTTTTCTAATAGTGCAGATCCGGAATTTTGCCACATTTCCAGCTTATATCGAACTGTATGCTGTGGGAAGAGCAAAGCATTTTCTTCTCTTAATTCATGCTATTAAGAGCTACACATGTATGCCATTTTCAGCATCCCACAATACCTGTTTTTCCTAAACGGTTTCATAGGCAGTTTCTGTTCTAAAAGTTACACATGTTT